>NC_054492.1:38584999-38918749 GCF_017639515.1 Carcharodon carcharias
CAGAGGCAAACAGATTTAAACAGAGGCAAACAGAGGCCAACAGAGTTAAACAGAGTTAAACAGAGGCAAACTGAGTTAAACAGAGTTAAACAGGGGCAAACAGAGGCCAACAGAGTTAAACAGATTTAAACAGAGTGAAACAGAGCTAAACAGAGGCAAACAGAGGCGAACAGAGTTACACAGAGGCAAACAGAGGCAAACAGAGTTAAACAGAGTTAAACAGAGGCTAACAGATGTAAACAGAGGCAAACAGAGTTAAACAGAGGCAAACAGAGGTTGACAGATTTAAACAGAGGCAAACAGAGGTAAAGAGAGGCAAACAGAGTTAAGCAGACGCAAACGGAGTTAAACAGAATTAAACAGAGGCAAACAGAGTTGAACAGAGTTAAACAGTGGCAAACAGAGTTAAACAGACTTTAACAGAGGCAAGCAGAGTTAAACAGAGGCAAACAGACGTAAACAGAGTTAAATAGAGGCAAACAGAGACAGTGTTAAACAGAGGCAAACAGAGATTAACAGAGTAAAACAGAGGCAAACAGAGTTAAACAGAGGCAAACAGAGGTAATCAGAGTTAAACAGATGCAAACAGAGTTGAACAGAGTTAAACAGAGGCAAACAGAGGCAAACACAGTTAAACAGAGGCAAAAAGAGTTAAACAGAAATAAACAGAGTTAAACAGAGGCAGACAGAGTTAAACAGAGTTATACAGAGGCAAACAGAGTTAAGCAGAGGCATACAGAGTTAAACAGAGTGAAACAGAGGCAATGAGAGGCAAACAGAGTTAAACAGAAGCAGACAGAATAGAACAGAGTTAACCAGAGGCAAACAGAGTTAAACAGAGTTAGACAGAGGCAAACTTATAAACAGAGTTAAACAGAGGCAAACAGAGTTAAACAGAGTTAATCAGTGAAACAGAGTTCAACAGAGGCAAACAGTGTAAAACCGAGGCAAACAGAGTTGAACAGATTAAAACAGAGGCCAACAGAGTTAAACAGAGGCAAACAGAGTTAAACAGAGTTGAACAGAGGCAAACAGAGTTAATCAGAGTTAAACAAAGTTAAACAGAGGCTAACAGATGTAAACAGAGGCAAACAGAGTTAAACAGAGGCAAACAGAGTTAAACAGAGGCAAACAGAGTTTAACAGATTTAAACAGAGGCAAACAGAGTTACACAGACTTAAACAGAGGTAAACAGAGGCAAACAGAGTTAAGCAGAGGCAAACAGATTTAAAAGTGTGAAACAGAGGCAAAGAGAGGCAAACAGAGTTAAACAAAGGCAGACAGATTGAAACAGAGTTAAACAGAGGCAAACAGAGTTAAACAGAGGCAGACCAAGGCAAACAGAGGCAAACAGAATTAAACAGAGGCAAACAGAATTAAACAGAGGCAAACGGAGGCAAACAGATTTAAACAGAGTTAAACAGAGTTAAACAGAGTTAAACAGAGTTAAACAGAGTTAAACAGAGGCAGACAGAGGCAGACAGAGGCAGACAGAGGCAGACAGAGGCAGACAGAGGCAAACAGAGGCAAACAGAGGCAAACAGAGGCTAACATAGTTAAGCAGAATTAAACGGAGGCAAACAGAGGCAAACAAATTTAAATAGAGTTAAACAGAGGCAAATTGAGTTAAACAGAGTTAAACAGAGACAAACAGCGTTAAACAGAGTCAAATAGAGGCAAACTGAGTTAAACAGAGTTAAACAGACAAACAGCGTTAAACAGAGTCAAACAGAGGCAAACAGAGGCAAGCAGAGTTGAACAGAGTTAAACAGATTTCAACAGAATTAAACAGAGGCAAAAAAAAGGCAAACAAAGACAAACAGAGGCAAACAGAGTTAAACAGAGGCATACTGAGGCAAACAGAGTTAAACAGAGTTAAACAGAGGCAAACAGAGGTAAACAGAGGCAAGCAGAGACAAACAGACTTAAACAGAGTTAAACAGAGTAAAACAGAGGCAAACAGAGGCAAACAGAGTTAAGCAGAGGCAAACAGATGCAAACAGAGTTAAACAGAGGCAAACAGATGCAACAGAGTTAAACAGAGGCAGAGTTAAACATAATGAAACAGAGTAAAATAGAGTTAATCAAAGGCAAACAGATGCAAACAGAGTTAAACAGAGGCAAACAGAGGCAAACAGAGTTAAGCAGAGGCAAACAGATGCAAACAGAATTAAACAGAGGCAAACAGATGCAACAGAGTTAAACAGAGGCAAACAGAGTTAAACAGAATGAAACAGAGCAAAACAGAGTTAATCAAAGGCAAACAGATGAGTTACACAGATACAAACAGATTTAAACAGATTTAAACTGAGGCAGACAGAATTAAACCAAGTTAAACAGAGTGAAACAGAGGCAAACAGAGGAAAACAGAGTTAAAGAGAGTTCAACAGAGGCAAACAGAGTTAAACATAGGCAAAGAGAGGCAAACTGAGTTAAACTGAGTTAAACAGATGCAAACCGAGTTAAACAGAGTTAAGCAGAGGCAAACAGAGTTAAACAGAGGCAGACAGAATAGAACAGAGTTAAACAGAGGCAAACAGAGTTAAACAGAGTTCGACAGAGGCAAACTGAGTTAAACAGAGGCAAACAGAGTTAAACAGAGTTAATCAGAGTGAAACAGAATTCAACAGAGGCAAACAGTGTAAAACTGAGGCAAAGAGTGTTGAACAGATTAAAACAGAGGCAAACAGAGGCAAACAGAGGTTAACAGATGTAAACAGAGGCAAACAGAGTTAAACAGAGGCAAACAGAGGTTAACAGATTTAAACAGAAGCAAACAGAGGTAAAGAGAGGCAAACAGAGTTAAGCAGACGCAAACAGAGTAAAACAGAATTAAACAGAGGCAAACAGAGTTGAACAGAGTTAAACAGTGGCAAACAGAGTTAAACAGACTTTAACAGAGGCAAGCAGAGTTAAACAGAGGCAAACAGATGTAAACAGAGTTAAATGGAGGCAAACAGAGACAAACAGTGTTAAACAGAGGCAAACAAGCTTCTATCACTGCTTGTTTGTCCCTACAACCACACACCCCCCCCAACCCCCCCACCGCCCCCACCCCCCCTCCACTTCTTTGTCTCTCTATCTCTCCGCCCCCCACACACACACCTTAAACCAGCTTATATTTCAACTCTTTCTTGGACTCGAACGCAAGTTCTGTCGAAGGGTCATGAGGACCCGAAACGTCAACTCTTTTCTTCTCCGCCGATGCTGCCAGACCTGCTGAGTTTTTCCAGGTAATTCTGTTTTTGTTTTTAACAGTGTAACACAGTTTCAAACAGAGTTAAACAGAGGCAAACAGAGGTAATCAGAGTTAAACAGATGCAAACAGAGTTGAACAGAGTTAAACAGAGGCATACAGAGGCAAACACAGTTAAACAGAGGCAAAAAGAGTTAAACAGATATAAACAGAGTTAAACAGACGCAGACAGAGTTAAACAGAGTTATACAGAGGCAAACAGAGTTAAGCAGAGGCATACAGAGTTAAACAAAGTGAAACAGCGGCTAGAGAGGCAAACAGAGTTAAACAGAGTTGAACAGAGTGAAACAGAGCTAAACAGAGGCAAACAGAGGCAAACAGAGTTAAAAAGAGGCAAACAGAGTTACACAGAGGCAAACAGAGGCAAACAGTTTTAACCAGAGGCAGACAGATTTAAACAGAGTTAAAGAGAGGCAGACAGAGTTTAGCAGATATAAACAGAGGCAAACAGAGTTAAACAGAGGCAAACAGAGTTAATCAGAGGCAAACAGAGTTTAACAGATTTAAACAGAGGCAAACTGAGTTAAACAGAGTTAAACAGAGGCACACAGAGGCAAACAGAGTTAAACAGAGGCAAACAGAGTTAAACAAAGTTAAACAGAGGCTAACAGATGTAAACAGAGGCAAACAGAGTTAAACAGAGGTTAACAGATTTAAACAGAGGCAGACAGAGTTAAACAGAGTTATACAGAGGCAAACAGAGTTAAGCAGAGGCATACAGAGTTAAACAGAGTGAAACAGAGGCAAAGAGAGGCAAACAGAGTTAAACAGAGGCAGACAGAATAGAACAGAGTTAAACAGAGGCAAACAGACTTAAACAGAGTTAGACAGAGGCAAACTGAGTTAAACAAAGGCAAACAGAGACAAACAGTGTTAATCAGAGTGAAACAGAATTCAACAGAGGCAAACAGTGTAAAACTGAGGCAAAGAGAGTTGAACAGATTAAAACAGAGGCAAACAGAGGCAAACAGAGGTTAACAGATGTAAACAGAGGCAAACAGAGTTAAACAGAGGCAAACAGTGGTTAACAGATTTAAACAGAGGCAAACAGAGGTAAAGAGAGGCAAACAGAGTCAAGCAGACGCAAACGGAGTTAAACAGAATTAAACAGAGGCAAACAGAGTTGAACAGAGTTAAACAGTGGCAAACAGAGTTAAACAGACTTTAACAGAGGCAAGCAGAGTTAAACAGAGGCAAACAGATGTAAACAGAGTTAAATAGAGGCAAACAGAGACAAACAGTGTTAAACAGAGGCACACAGAGGCAAACAGAGTTAAACAGAGGCAAACTGAGTTAAACAGAGTTAAACAGAGGCAAACAGACTTAAACAGAGTTAAACAGAGTGAAACAGAGCTAAACAGACGCAAACAGAGGCAAACAGAGTTAAACAAAGTTAAACAGAGGCTAACAGATGTAAACAGAGGCAAACAGAGTTAAACAGAGGCAAACAGAGTTGAACAGATTAAAACAGAGGCAAACAGATTTAAACAGAGGCAAACAGAGGCAAACAGTTTTAACCAGAGGCAGACAGATTTAAACAGAGTTAAAGAGAGGCAGACAGAGTTTAGCAGATATAAACAGAGGCAAACAGAGTTAAACAGAGGCAAACAGAGTTTAACAGATTTAAACAGAGGCAAACAGAGACAAACAGAGTTAAACAGAGTTAAACAGGGGGCAACACATTTGAACAGATGCAAACAGAGGTTAACGGATTCAAATAGAGGCAAACAGAGGCAAACAGAGTTAAACAGAGTTAAACAGAGGCAAACTGAGTTAAACAGAGTTAAACAGAGGCACACAGAGGCAAACAGAGTTAAACAGAGGCAAACAGAGGCAAACAGAGTTAAACAAAGTTAAACAGAGGCTAACAGATGTAAACAGAGGCAAACAGAGTTAAACAGAGGCAAACAGAGGTTAACAGATTTAAACAGAGGCAGACAGAGTTAAACAGAGTTATACAGAGGCAAACAGAGTTAAGCAGAGGCATACAGAGTTAAACAGAGTGAAACAGAGGCAAAGAGAGGCAAACAGAGTTAAACAGAGGCAGACAGAATAAAACAGAGTTAAACAGAGGCAAACAGACTTAAACAGAGTTAGACAGAGGCAAACTGAGTTAAACAAAGGCAAACAGAGTTAAACAGAGTTAAACAGAGTGAAACAGAATTCAACAGAGGCAAACAGTGTAAAACTGAGGCAAAGAGAGTTGAACAGATTAAAACAGAGGCAAACAGAGGCAAACAGAGGTTAACAGATGTAAACAGAGGCAAACAGAGTTAAACAGAGGCAAACAGAGGTTAACAGATTTAAACAGAGGCAAACAGAGGTAAAGAGAGGCAAACAGAGTTAAGCAGACGCAAACAGAGTTAAACAGAACTAAACAGAGGCAAACAGAGTTGAACAGAGTTAAACAGTGGCAAACAGAGTTAAACAGATTTAACAGAGGCAAGCAGAGTTCAACAGAGGCAAACAGATGTAAACAGAGTTAAATAGAGGCAAACAGAGACAAACAGTATTAAACAGAGGCAAACAGAGATTAACAGAGTAAAACAGAGGCAAACAGAGTTAAACAGAGGCAAACAAAGGTAATCAGAGTTAAACAGATGCAAAGAGAGTTGAACAGAGTTAAACAGAGGCAAACTGAGTTAAACAGAGTTAAACAGAGGCAAACAGACTTAAACAGAGTTAAACAGAGTGAAATAGAGCTAAACAGAGGCAAACAGGGGCAAACAGAGTTAAACAGAGGCAAACAGAGTTAAACAGAGTTGAACAGAGGCAAACAGAGGCAAACAGAGTTAAACAGAGTTAGACAGAGTTAGACAGAGGCAAACTGAGTTAAACAGAGTGAATCAGAGTGAAACAGAGTTCAGCAGAGGCAAACAGTGTAAAACCGAGGCAAACAGAGTTAAACAGAGGCAAACAGAGGCAAACAGAGGCAAACAGAGGCAAACAGAGGCAAACAGTTTTAACCAGAGGCAGACAGATTTAAACAGAGTTAAAGAGAGGCAGACAGAGTTTAGCAGATATAAACAGAGGCAAACAGAGTTAAACAGAGGCAAACAGAGTTTAACAGATTTAAACAGAGGCAAACAGAGACAAACAGAGTTAAACAGAGTTAAACAGAGGGCAACACATTTGAACAGATGCAAACAGAGGTTAACGGATTCAAATAGAGGCAAACAGAGGCAAACAGAGTTAAACAGAGTTAAACAGAGGCAAACTGAGTTAAACAGAGTTAAACAGAGGCACACAGAGGCAAACAGAGTTAAACAGAGGCAAACAGAGTTAAACAAAGTTAAACAGAGGCTAACAGATGTAAACAGAGGCAAACAGAGTTAAACAGAGGCAAACAGAGGTTAACAGATTTAAACAGAGGCAGACAGAGTTAAACAGAGTTATACAGAGGCAAACAGAGTTAAGCAGAGGCATACAGAGTTAAACAGAGTGAAACAGAGGCAAAGAGAGGCAAACAGAGTTAAACAGAGGCAGACAGAATAAAACAGAGTTAAACAGAGGCAAACAGACTTAAACAGAGTTAGACAGAGGCAAACTGAGTTAAACAAAGGCAAACAGAGTTAAACAGAGTTAAACAGAGTGAAACAGAGTGAAACAGAATTCAACAGAGGCAAACAGTGTAAAACTGAGGCAAAGAGAGTTGAACAGATTAAAACAGAGGCAAACAGAGGCAAACAGAGGTTAACAGAGGTTAACAGATGTAAACAGAGGCAAACAGAGTTAAACAGAGGCAAACAGAGGTTAACAGATTTAAACAGAGGCAAACAGAGGTAAAGAGAGGCAAACAGAGTTAAGCAGACGCAAACAGAGTTAAACAGAACTAAACAGAGGCAAACAGAGTTGAACAGAGTTAAACAGTGGCAAACAGAGTTAAACAGATTTAACAGAGGCAAGCAGAGTTCAACAGAGGCAAACAGATGTAAACAGAGTTAAATAGAGGCAAACAGAGACAAACAGTATTAAACAGAGGCAAACAGAGATTAACAGAGTAAAACAGAGGCAAACAGAGTTAAACAGAGGCAAACAAAGGTAATCAGAGTTAAACAGATGCAAAGAGAGTTGAACAGAGTTAAACAGAGGCAAACAGAGTTGAACAGATTAAAACAGAGGCAAACAGAGTTAAACAGAGGCAAACAGAGTTGAACAGATTAAAACAGAGGCAAACAGAGTTAAACAGAGGCAAACAGAGGCAAACAGAGGCAAACAGAGGCAAACAGAGGCAGACAGATTTAAACAGAGTTAAAGAGAGGCAGACAGAGTTTAGCAGATATAAACAGAGGCAAACAGAGTTAAACAGAGGCAAACAGAGTTTAACAGATTTAAACAGAGGCAAACAGAGACAAACAGAGTTAAACAGAGTTAAACAGAGGGCAACACATTTGAACAGATGCAAACAGAGGTTAACGGATTCAAATAGAGGCAAACAGAGGCAAACAGAGTTAAACAGAGTTAAACAGAGGCAAACTGAGTTAAACAGAGTTAAACAGAGGCACACAGAGGCAAACAGAGTTAAACAGAGGCAAACAGAGTTAAACAAAGTTAAACAGAGGCTAACAGATGTAAACAGAGGCAAACAGAGTTAAACAGAGGCAAACAGAGGTTAACAGATTTAAACAGAGGCAGACAGAGTTAAACAGAGTTATACAGAGGCAAACAGAGTTAAGCAGAGGCATACAGAGTTAAACAGAGTGAAACAGAGGCAAAGAGAGGCAAACAGAGTTAAACAGAGGCAGACAGAATAAAACAGAGTTAAACAGAGGCAAACAGACTTAAACAGAGTTAGACAGAGGCAAACTGAGTTAAACAAAGGCAAACAGAGTTAAACAGAGTTAAACAGAGTGAAACAGAGTGAAACAGAATTCAACAGAGGCAAACAGTGTAAAACTGAGGCAAAGAGAGTTGAACAGATTAAAACAGAGGCAAACAGAGGCAAACAGAGGTTAACAGAGGTTAACAGATGTAAACAGAGGCAAACAGAGTTAAACAGAGGCAAACAGAGGTTAACAGATTTAAACAGAGGCAAACAGAGGTAATCAGAGTTAAACTGATGCAAACAGAGTTCAAAAGAGTTAAACAGAGGCAAACAGAGGCAAACACAGTTAAACAGAGGCAAAAAGAGTTAAACAGAAATAAACAGAGTTAAACAGAGGCAGACAGAGTTAAACAGAATTATACAGAGGCAAACAGAGTAAAGCAGAGGCATACAGAGTTAAACAGAGTGAAACAGAGGCAAAGAGAGGCAAACAGAGGTAAACAGAGGCAGACAGAATAGAACAGAGTTAAACAGAGGCAAACAGAAGCATACACAGTTAAACAGAGGCAAAAAGTGTTAAACAGAAATAAACAGAGTTATACAGAGGCAAACAGAGATAATCAGAGGCATACAGAGTTAAACAGAGTGAAACAGAGGCAAAGAGAGGCAAACAGAGTTAAACAGAGGCAGACAGAATAGAACAGAGTTAAACAGAGGCAAACAGAGTTGAACGGAGTAAAACAGAGGCAAACAGAGTTAAACAGAGGTAAACAGAGGCAAACGGAGTTAAACAGAGGCAAACAGAGTGAAACAGTGTTAAACAGAGGCAAACAGAGTTATACAAAGGCAAACAGAGTTAAACAGATTTAAACAAAGTTAAACAGAGGCTAACAGTTGTAAACAGAGGCAAACAAAGTTAAACAGAGGCAAACGGAGGTTAACAGATTTAAACAGAGGCAAACAGAGACCAACAGAGTTAAACAGAGTTAAACAGAGGCAAACTGAGTTAAACAGAGTTAAACAGAGGCACACAGAGGCCAACAGAGTTAAACAGATTTAAACAGAGTGAAACAGATTTAAACAGAGGCAAACAGAGGCGAACAGAGTTACACAGAGGCAATCAGAGGCAAACAGAGTTAAACAAATTTAAACAGAGGCTAACAGATGTAAACAGAGGCAAACAGAGTTAAACAGAGGCAAACAGAGATTGACAGATTTAAACAGAGGCAAACAGAGGTAAACAGAGGGAAACAGAGTTAAGCAGACGCAAACGGAGTTAAACAGAATTAAACAGAGGCAAACAGAGTTGAACAGAGTTAAACAGTGGCAAACAGAGTTAAACAGACTTTAACAGAGGCAAGCAGAGTTAAACAGAGGCAAACAGACGTAAACAGAGTTAAATAGAGGCAAACAGAGACAGTGTTAAACAGAGGCAAACAGAGTTTAACAGAGTAAAACAGTTTCAAACAGAGTTAAACAGAGGCAAACAGAGGTAATCAGAGTTAAACAGATGCAAACAGAGTTGAACAGAGTTAAACAGAGGCAAACAGAGGCAAACACAGTTAAACAGAGGCAAAAAGAGTTAAACAGAAATAAACAGAGTTAAACAGAGGCAGACAGAGTTAAACAGAGTTATACAGAGGCAAACAGAGTTAAGCAGAGGCATACAGAGTTAAACAGAGTGAAACAGAGACAAAGAGAGGCAAACAGAGTTAAACAGAGGCAGACAGAATAGAACAGAGTTAACCAGAGGCAAACAGAGTTAAACAGAGTTAGACAGAGGCAAACTGAGTTAAACAGAGGCAAACAGAGTTAAACAGAGTTAATCAGAGTGAAACAGAGTTCAACAGAGGCAAACAGTGTAAAACCGAGGCAAACAGAGTTGAACAGATTAAAACAGAGGCCAACAGAGTTAAACAGAGGCAAACAGAGTTAAACAGAGTTGAACAGAGGCAAACAGAGTTAATCAGAGTTAAACAAAGTTAAACAGAGGCTAACAGATGTAAACAGAGGCAAACAGAGTTAAACAGAGGCAAACAGAGTTAAACAGAGGCAAACAGAGTTTAACAGATTTAAACAGAGGCAAACAGAGTTAAACAGAGTGAAACAGAGGTAAACAGAGGCAAACAGAGTTAAGCAGAGGCAAACAGATTTAAAAGTGTGAAACAGAGGCAAAGAGAGGCAAACAGAGTTAAACAAAGGCAGACAGATTGAAACAGAGTTAAACAGAGGCAAACAGAGTTAAACAGACCTAAACAGAGGCAATCAGAGGCAAACAGAGTTAAACAGAGGCAAACAGAGGCAAACAGAGGCAGACAGAGGCAAACAGATTTAAACAGAGTTAAACAGAGTTAAACAGAGTTAAACAGAGTTAAACAGAGTTAAACAGAGGCAGACAGAGGCAGACAGAGTTCAACAGAGTGAAACAGAGGCAAACAGAGGCAAACAGAGGCAAACTGAGGAAAACAGAGTGCATACACATAGTTAGTTAAGCAGAATTAAACGGAGCAAACAGAGGCAAACAATTTAAATAGAGTTAAACAGAGGCAAACTGCGTTAAACAGAGTTAAACAGAGACAAACAGCGTTAAACAGAGTCAAATAGAGGCAAACTGAGTTAAACAGAGTTAAACAGACAAACAGCGTTAAACAGAGTCAAACAGAGGCAAACAGAGGCAAACAGAGTTGAACAGAGTTAAACAGAGTCAAAAGGAGGCAAACAGAGGCAAGCAGAGTTGAACAGTGTTAAACAGAGGCAAACAGGTTTAAACAAAGGCAGACAGAGGCAAACAGAGGCAAACAGATTTCAACAGAATTAAACAGAGGCAAAAAAAAGGCAAACAAAGACAAACAGAGGCAAACAGAGTTAAACAGAGGCATACTGAGGCAAACAGAGTTAAACAGAGTTAAACAGAGGCAAACAGAGGTAAACAGAGGCAAGCAGAGACAAACAGACTTAAACAGAGTTAAACAGAGTAAAACAGAGGCAAACAGAGGCAAACAGAGTTAAGCAGAGGCAAACAGATGCAAACAGAGTTAAACAGAGGCAAACAGATGCAACAGAGTTAAACAGAGGCAAACAGAGTTAAACATAATGAAACAGAGTAAAATAGAGTTAATCAAAGGCAAACAGATGCAAACAGAGTTAAACAGAGGCAAACAGAGTTAAGCAGAGGCAAACAGATGCAAACAGAATTAAACAGAGGCAAACAGATGCAACAGAGTTAAACAGAGGCAAACAGAGTTAAACAGAATGAAACAGAGCAAAACAGAGTTAATCAAAGGCAAACAGATGAGTTACACAGATACAAACAGATTTAAACAGATTTAAACTGAGGCAGACAGAATTAAACCAAGTTAAACAGAGTGAAACAGAGGCAAACAGAGGAAAACAGAGTTAAAGAGAGTTCAACAGAGGCAAACAGAGTTAAACATAGGCAAAGAGAGGCAAACTGAGTTAAACTGAGTTAAACAGATGCAAACCGAGTTAAACAGAGTTAAACAGAGGCAAACAGAGTTAAACAGAGGCAGAGTCAAACAGAGGCAAAGAGAGGCAAACTGAGTTAAACTGAGTTAAACAGATGCAAACAGAGTTAAACAGAGGCAGACAGAGTTAAACAGAGGCAAACAGATGCAAACAGAGTTAAACAGAGGCAAACAGATGCAACAGAGTTAAACAGAGGCAAACAGAGTTAAACAGAATGAAACAGAGTAAAACAGAGTTAATCAAAGGCAAACAGATGCAAACAGAGTTAAACAGAGACAAACAGAGTGAAACAGAGTGAATCAAAGGCAAACAGAGTCATACAGAGGCAAACAGAGTCAAACAGAGTTACACAGATACAAACAGATTTAAACAGATTTAAACTGAGGCAGACAGAATTAAACCAAGTTAAACAGAGTGAAACAGAGGCAAACAGAGGAAAACAGAGTTAAAGAGAGTTCAACAGAGGCAAACAGAGTTAAACATAGGCAAAGAGAGGCAAACTGAGTTAAACTGAGTTAAACAGATGCAAACCGAGTTAAACAGAGTTAAACAGAGGCAAACAGAGTTAAACAGAGGCAGAGTCAAACAGAGGCAAAGAGAGGCAAACTGAGTTAAACTGAGTTAAACAGATGCAAACAGAGTTAAACAGAGGCAGACAGAGTTAAACAGAGGCAAACAGAGGCAAACAGTTAAACAGAGGCAAACAGATGCAGGCAGAGGCAAACAGAGTCAAACAGAGGCAAACAGAGACAAACAGAGTTAAGCAAAGGCAAACAGATGCAAACCGAGTTAAACAGTGGCAAACAGTGGCAAACAGATTTAAACAGAGCTAAACAGAGGCAAACAGAGTTAAACTGAATGAAACAGAGCAAAACAGAGTTAATCAAAGGCAAACAGATGCAAACACAGTTAAACAGGCAAACAGAGGCAAACAGAGTGAAACAGAGTGAATCAAAGGCAAACAGAGTTAAGCAGTGGCAAACAGATGCAAACAGAGTTAAACAGAGGCAAACAGAGTTAAACAGAGGCAAACAGAGTTAAACAGAATGAAACAGAGCAAAACAGAGTTAATCAAAGGCAAACAGATGCAAACACAGTTAAACAGGCAAACAGAGGCAAACAGAGTGAAACAGAGTGAATCAAAGGCAAACAGATTCATACAGAGGCAAACAGAGTCAAACAGAGTTACACAGAGACAAACAGATTTAAACAGAGTTAAACAGAGGCAAACAGAGTTAAACAGAGTGAAACAGAGGCAAACAGGCAAAAAGAGTTAAACAGAGGCAAACAGAGTTAAACTGAGTTCAACAGAGGCAAACGGATTTAAACAGAGTTAAACAGAGGCAAACAGAGTTAAGCAGAGTTAAACAGAGGCAAAGGAGAGTTAAACAGAGTCAATCAGATTTAAGCAGAGGCAAACAGAGTTAAACAGATGCAAACAGGTTGAAACAGAGTTAAACAGAGGCAAACAGATTTAAACAGAGGCAGAGCGAGTCAAACAGAGGCAAACAGAGTTAAACAGAGGCAAACGGAGGCAAACAGATTTAAACTGAGTTAAACAGAAGTAAACAGAGGCAGACAGAGGCAAACAGAGGCAAACATTGTTAAGCAGAATTAAACTGAGGCAAACAGACGCAAACAAATTTAAACAGAGGTAAACAGAGGCAAACTGAGTTAAACAGAGTTAAACAGAGACAAACAGAGTTAAACAGAGTTAAACAGAGTAAAACAGAGTCAAACAGAGGCAAACAGAGGCAAGCAGAGTTGAACAGAGTTAAACAGAGGCAAACAGAGGCAAACAGAGTTAAACAGAGGCAGACAGAGGCAAACAGAGGCAAACATATTTGAACAGAATTAAACAGAGGCAAAAAGAGGCAAACAAAGGCAAACAGAGGCAAACAGAGTTAAACAGAGGCATACTGAGGCAAACAGAGTTAAACAGTGGCAAGCAGAGGCAAACAGAGTTAAACAGAGGCAAACAGAGGCATACAGAGTTAAGCAGAGGCAAACAGATGCAAACCGAGTTATACAGAGGCAAACAGAGTTAAACAGAGGCAAACAGAGTTAAACAGAATGAAACAGAGCAAAACAGAGTTAATCAAAGGCAAACAGATGCAAACACAGTTAAACAGGCAAACAGAGGCAAACAGAGTGAAACAGAGTGAATCAAAGGCAAACAGAGTCATACAGAGGCAAACAGAGTCAAAGAGAGTTTCACGGAGACAAACAGATTTAAACAGAGTTAAACAGAGGCAAACAGAGTTAAACAGAGGCAAACAGATTTAAACAGAGTTAAACAGAGGCAAACAGAGTTAAACAGGGTTAAACAGAGGCAAACAGGCAAAAAGAGTTAAACAGAGGCAAACAGAGTTAAACAGAGTTAAACAGATGCAAACAGAGTTAAGCAGAGTTAAACAGAGGCAAACAGAGTTAAACAGAGTCAGTCAGATTTAAGCAGAGGCAAACAGAGTTGAACAGAGGCAAACAGATTTAAACGGAGGCAGACCAAGGCAAACAGAGTTAAACAGAGACAAACAGAGTTAAACAGAGTTACACAGAGACAAACAGATTTAAACAGAGTTAAACGAGGCAGACAGAATTAAACCAAGTTAAACAGGGTGAAACAGAGGCAAACAGAGTTAAACAGAGGCAAAGAGAGGCAAACAGAGTTAAACCAAGTTAAACAGATGCAAACCGAGTTAAACAGAGTTAAACAGAGGCAGACAGAGTTAAACAGTGGCAAACAGAGGCAAACAGTTAAACAGAGGCAAACAGATGCAGTCAGAGGCAAACAGAGTTAAACAGAGGCAAACAGAGGCAGAGTTAAGCAAAGACAAACAGAAGCAAACCGAGTTAACCAGTGGCAAACAGTGGCAAACAGATTTAAACAGAGCTAAACAGAGGCAAACAGAGTTAAACTGAATGAAACAGAGCAAAACAGAGTTAATCAAAGGCAAACAGAGGCAAACAGATTTAAACAGAGGCAAGCAGAGTTACACAGAGGCAAGCAGAGTTAAACAGAGGCAAACAGAGTGAAACAGAGTGAATCAAAGGCAAACAGAGTCAAACAGAGTTACACAGAGACAAACAGATTTAAACAGAGTTAAACAGAGGCAGACAGAATTAAACCAAGTTAAACGGAGGCAGACAGAGGCAAACAGAGTCAAACAGAGTTAAAGAGAGTTAAACAGATGCAAACCGAGTTAAACAGAGTTAAACAGAGGCAAGCAGAGTTAAACAGTGGCAAATAGAGTTTAAAAGAGTTAAACAGAGTTAAACAGAGGCAAACAGAGTTAAAAAGAGTTTAACAGAGTTAAACAGAGGCAAACAGAGGCAAACAGAGGCAAACAGAGTTAAACAGAACCAAAAAGAGCCAAACAGTGCCAAATAGAGCCAAACTGAGCCAAACAGATCCTGGTAGGGCCAAACAGAGCCAATCAGAGCAAAGCATGGTCAGACAAAGCCATACAGAGCCAAACAGAGCCAATACATTCCAAACAGAGCCTGGCAGAGCCAAACAGAGATGAACAGAGTGAGACAAAGCCAAGCAAAGCCTAACAGAGACAAACATAGCCAAACAGACCTTTGCAAGGCCAAGCAGAACCTGGCGGAGCCAAACAGAGTCTTGCAGAGCCGAACAAAGCCTGTCAGAGCCAAACAGAGCCTGGTTCAGCCAATCAGGGCCAACCAGAGCCAAACGCAGCCTGGCAGACCCCAACAGAGCCACACAGAGCCTGTCAGAGCCCAACAGAGCCAAACAGTGCCAGACAGAGCCAAGCAGAGCCTGGCAGAGCGCAACAGAGACAAACAGATTTAAACAGAGCCAAACAGAGACAAACGGCCATACAGAGCCAAGAAGAGCCATACAGAGCCAAAAAGAGCCTGGCAGAGCCAAACAGAGCCTGGCATAACCAAACAGAGCCTGGCATAACCAAACAGAGCCTGGCATAACCAAACAGAGCCTGGCATAACCAAACAGAGCCTGGCAGAGCCAACCAGAGCCATACAGATCCAAACAGGGCCTGGTAGAGACAAACAAAGCCAAACAGAGCCAAACAGAGCCAACCAGAGTCCAACAGAGCCAAACAGAGCCTGGCGGAGCCAAACTGATCCAAACCAAGCTAAACAGAGCCCGGCGGAGCCAAACAGAGCAAAACAGAACCAATCAGTGCCAAACAGAGCCTGGCATAGCCAAGCAGAGCTGAACAGAGCCAATCAGAGCCAAACAGAGCCTTTCAGAGCTGAAAAGCGCCTGGCAGAGCCAAACAGAGCCAAACATAGTCTTCCACAACCTGGCAAGTCCAAACAGAGCCTGGCAGAGCCAAACAGAGCAAAAGAGTGCCACACAGAGCCAGACAGAGCCTGGTAGGGCCAGACAGAGCCGGACAGAGCCAAACAGAGCCTGGTAGAGCCAAATGGAGCCAAACAGAGCCAAACGTAGCCAAATAGCACCAAACCTAGCCAAACAGAGCCAATCAGTGCCAAACAGAGCCTGGCACAGCCAAGCAGAGGTGAACAGAGACAATCAGAGCCAGTGGTGTCAAACAGAGCCAAACAGAGCCTGGCAGAGCCAAGCAGAGCCAAAGAGAGACTGGCCGACCCAAACAGAGCAAAACGGTGCCAGCCAGAGCCAAGCAAAGACAATGGTGCCAAACAGAGACAAACAGGGGCTGGCAGAGCCAACCCAAGCCAAACAAAGCTAAACAGAGCCTGGCGGAGCCAAACAGAGCCAAACAGAGTGAATCGGAGCCAAACAGAGCCTGGCAAAGGCAAATAAAGATGAAAAGAGCCAAACAATGCCACACAGAGCCAAACAGAGCCAAACGGGGAAAAACAGAGCCAAACATAGCCTGGCAGAGCCAAACAGACCAGAGTCTGGCAGAGCCAAGCAGGGCCAAAGAGAGCCTGGCAGAGCCAAACATTGTAAAATGGTGCCAGCCAGAGCCAAGCAGAGACAATAGTGCCAAACAGAGACAAACATAGTCAATCAGAGCCAGACAGAGCCATACAGAGCCAAACAGAGCCCAAGAGAGCTAAACAGAGCCCAAGAGAGCCAAACAAAGTCAAACAGAGTGAATCAGAGTCTAACAAAGCCAAACAGAACCAAACACAGCAAAACAGAGTCCAACTGAGCCAAACAGAGCCTGGCGCAGCCAAACATAGCAAAACCGTGGCAAACAGAGCCTGGCAGAGCCAGACAGAGCAAGATAGAGCCTGGCAGGGCCAGACAGAGCCAAAGAGAGCCAAACATGGCCTGTTAGAGAGAAACAGAGCCAATCCGAGTGTGGGAGAGACAAACAGAGCCAACCAGAGAGGAACAGAGCCAATCAGTTCCAAACAGATTCAAGCAGAGCCTGGCAGAGTACAACAGAGCCAAACAGAGCCTGCCAGACCCAATCAGAGACAACAGAGCCAAACAGAACCTGGCAGGTCAAAACAGAGCATACAGAACCAAACAGAGCTAAACAGTGCCTGGCAGAGCCAATATTGCCAGAGACAAATTCTGGTCCCCTGTGCACCCCAATTTTAATCACTCCACCATTGTGGCCATGCCTTCAGTTGCTTAGGTCCTAAGCTCTGAAATACCCACCCTGCACCTCTCCACCTCTACCTCTCTTTTCACATTTAAGGGACTCCTTAAAACCTACCTCTTTGACCATCCTTTTGGTCACCTGACCTAATACATCCTTATGTGGCTCAGTGTCATGCTTTGTTTTATAATATTTCTGTGAAGTGCCTTGGGACATTTTATGATGTTAAAGGCGCTATATAAATAAAAGTTGTTTTGGCATTGCTATTGATTGAAATTGTCAAATTAATGAGTGACTGATCCACGCAGACCAAGAGGGTTCAAGGTGCATTCTCTGATTTCAGCTGTGTTTACTGATGTCAGATGTGGTGGGAGCTCCTGTAGCTTCACTGGGTTTCAGTAACCCCCCTAGAAAGGGCATTTATGGATGTCAGGCTGGACCAATAGCTCATTCACCATGATGCCCACCTCAGCCAAACTGCCTCTCATGACCTTTTTATATTCTTTCATGGGGTGTGGGCATTGCTGGCAAGGCCAGAATTTGTTGCCCGTCCATAATTGTCCTTGAACTGAGTGGCGTGCTTGGCTATTTCAGAGGACAGTTAAGAGTCAACGAAATTATAATGGGTCTGGAGTCACCCGTGGCCAGACTGGTTAAGGACGGCAGAATTCCTTCCCTAAAGTATGTTAGTGAATCAGATGGGTTTTTATGGCAATCAATGGTAGTTTCATGGTCACCATTACTGAGACTAGTTTTCAACTCCAGATATTAATAATTGAATTTATGTTTCACCAGCTGCCATGGTAGGATTTGAAGCCATGTTCCCAGAGCCTGGGCCTCTGAATTATTAGCCAAGTGACATTACCACTACCGCAATGTACGACAATTGATTTAAAGGTTTACAAGCATGCTGGCACCCTCACCTATATTCTCAAAATATTTCGGTTTTAACAACTCGGAAGGTGGTAATAGGAGAAAGTGAGTGTAAACAAGGTACTATCTGGCTGGAAGTGATGCTGCAGCTACCAACAACACTTATATTTGTATAGCAACTTTAACACAGTAAAACATTCCAGGTGTTTCATAGGAGCATTATAAAACAAAGTGTGACACTGGGCCACATAAGGGTTAGGTGAGGCGACCAAAAGCTTGGTCAAAGGGGTAGGTTTTAAGGGCCAACATAAAGGAGGCAGAGGCGTAGGGAGAGTATGCCAGACTTAGGGCCAAGGCAACGGAAAGCACAGTTACCAATGGTGGAACAATACTCAAGAGGCCAGAATTAGATAAGCACTGATGCCTCAGAGGGTTGTAGGGCTGGAGAAGATAAGAAGGGCTGAGGCCATGGAGAGATTTGAAACAAGGATGAGAGTTTTAAAATCAGGACATTGCTTGACCGGGAACTAATGTAGATCAGTGAGCACAAGGGTGAAAGGTGAACGAGGTTGGGTGCTAGTTAAGACACAGATAGCAAATTTTTGGATGACCTCAAGTTTGTGGAGAGTAGAATGTGGGAGACCAGTCAGGGATGCATTGGAATAGTCAATTCTAGAAGTAACAAACGTATGAATAAGGGTCATTCCAGTTACGGGCATGCCCTGACTCTGGAATTAACGTTGCAGTGGAAACACTTGTTGGTCTCAGACAAGAGCAGCAGTTGCAATATAACTGTACTGTAAGTGTTTAGCAATTGAGTCTGTTCCCCATCCATACTGGCTGAAAGAATGACATGTAGTAAGGCAAAGTGTTGCAGGGAGCAAATAATAGAATTTTTGAGGAAAATATGGGAGGATAAAGGTAAGCAGGAATAAACTAGCCTAAGCTTCTTCACAGTGTCCTGATCAATATTTATCCTTCAACCATCGGTTCCTTATCACATTGCTCTTTGTGGGAGCTGGCTGTACTCAAATTGACTATTTCCTAACTTTACGACAGCAACTACACTAAAATAAAGTAAGTCATCAGTATAAAGCACTTTGAGGTGTCCTGCAGTTTTGAAAGGCTCTATATAATAAGCAAATATTTATTTTAAACCAGAAAGTGGAGCACTTTCTCAGTACTGTGACTGGAGGCTCAGCCTGGATTTTTGTGCTTAAGGAAACAAAACCTGATTTTCAATCAATCCTGCAGTTACAGAATAATTTGGGGAATATTCTTGGTGAGAATGAGGAGGGAGTGCGACTGGACACAGAGGAGGAAAATTGTAAATGGCTAGTTTGCATCCTAAAAGGGAACCTGCTATCGAGTTGATCTTCAGACAACTTTTCTTAGTGGAAACATTTAACTTTACTTGCAAGCCAGCAGCAGTAACTACACATGTCCATCAAACTCCATAACTAAAAAGAACTCTCTTGTAGAGGTTCCCCGCACTGTTAACACATTGGTTTACTCAGATCATGTGATCTTACAGCACAGAATTATTCTTAAAATACGGTCCTACATTTCCCAAAACTATAATTACTATATTCCTCCCCCTTTAACTTTTCTGTACGTTTTGAATTTTCAAGGATATTTATCTCATGACATTACAATATTTACATGGGTCATGAAATTACAAGTTCAGTCTTTCAGGTCATTTCCTGATCCGTGTGGAACGTCGCAGCTCCACAACTTCAGATTCTTTTGTAGGAAACACATTCTCTGGAACCGCACTAACTTCGCAAAAAAAAGGAAAACCATTTGAAAGACTTTCACACAGCACAAGGATCCCTCCAGCCAAAGTTTTTTGCCTCTAAAAAAATTACGAAGAAAAACATTAGGCACTTGCTGTTCAGTGTCTTCCGCTCTGGGCATTTCTGTCCTTGGTTGAGCAATTTCAACGGGAGCCAGAGGTTCAGTAATGGTTACAGGTGGAACATCATTTTGTTGGGGTTTCTCTCTTTTTCTTAAATGATCCACATGCTTACGGTTGATCCAGCCCTCCACTTCCACATGGTACGACAATGGTCCAGTCACAGAACTCACTTTACCAGGTAACCACTTCAGTTCCCCACCAAAATTCTTTACATATACAACTTCTCCAACAGTAAATTGTTGCGTACAACTATGCAAATCATGAGTCATTTTTTGGTTCCACCTTCCCCTCCAAATTGGGAAGCATCAGGCTTAGTCTCGTCTGAAGATGGTGCCTCATCAGTAATTCTGCATCATCTTTCTATGTATCTTCTTTTTACCACAGAGTTTAGTCTCAGCCTTCTTTTTGACTTCACTGTCAGCCAAACTTCTCTCAGATGCAATCTCAACTTGTCTTAGTTCAGTAGTTAAGCTACTAATGACTTCATTGTCTACTCGCACCTTGGAAAGTTCTACAACTTTTGCTTTCAAAGCCTCTTTAGCATCATTTAGCTGATTCTTCAGCTCTTCTGTCTCCTTTTTATATCTGTTGGCTTCCTCCTGGAAACCTAAACATTGCTACGTCTTCTCTGCCAACTGATTCTTCAGCTTATTCAGAGGGGTGTCAAACTCTCCCTGTTTTTCTTCGTAATTTTTTAGAGGCACAAACTTTGACCAGAGGGATCCTTGTAGTGTGTGAAAGTCTTTCAACAGGTTTTCCTTTTCTTTGCAAAGTTCACTTACTTCATCTTGAACTCTGTCATTCAGCAGAGATTCTTTAGGTTTCTTCTGCTGTTCTTCCATATCATTGTTTAAGACATTCTTCATTTCTTCAGGTTGCTGAATGTTTATACATTCCCTTTTCATCCAGTTGTAGCCCTTGGAGTCTCCAGGCTCTTTCTGAAGTACCTTGCCTTGTTCCTTTTCCAAGACAGGAACTCTTCCAGCATCCTTTTGAAATCTCACTAGCAAATCAAGGTTAATTTCCCTCAACCAATTTCGACCTAGTAGGATTGATCCTCTACCTTCTAATACCATCAGTGGTAGCTGTGCCGATTGATGTCTATCATGAACAGTTGCTCTGGTGATATCTTTTACTTGTATTTCTTCGCCTCTGTACATTTTCAACTTGACAGATGTTTGTTCCAAATTCAATTGTTGATCACCTTTATTTAAATATCTGAAAACATGTTCTCCTATTAAAGTGGTAGAAGCACCTGTGTCTAATTTCATTTTTAATGGTTTACCGTTCACTTGCACTGTAACAATTATTGGCTCTGTCTTCCCAACTTTCATGTTGAATAATGAATAAATGTCAGAATTCATTGTTTCTGGCTCTTCTACACTGTAGACTTCATTTGACTTTGTTTGTTGTTTAGGAGGCCTGTTTAAATCTCGCTTTGCACTGTCTCATTATGTATCCACTTCTGCGACAAAAATAACATTCTACTTTTTTCAATCGCCAATCGCTAGAAGACTGATTGTTTCCACATCAATGAAAGTAATTTTTCAATTTAGCTGCTAAGCTGTTTCTTCTCTATTTTGGTTAGCGGGGGGCTGTATCCCACTTCGCTGCGGAGTCACAGCTTTTTGCGCCACTTTCGGCTAACTGCCTTTCCTGCCTGACTAGGATAAAGGTGCCATTTTAAATCCTTTGAATTGCTTGTGAATCCTTTACAGCGCTTTCCATTGCCAGCGCTATTTCTAATGCTTTCTTAAAATCAAGATTCACTTCAGCCAGCAATCTTTGCTGAATAGTGTCTTCCTGCATGCCGCATACTAAACAATCTCTGGGCATATCATTCAGGGTTCCTCTGAAATCACAATTTTCCATTAGTTGTTTTAATTTTGCCACGTAGGTAGCAAATGTCTCCCCCCAGGGCTCTATTCTGTGAATTGAACCTGAAGCTCTGCATTGGGACTGAGAGCTTGGGTTGAAAATGTCCCTTAACAAGGTCCTGTTAATTCACTGAAAGTCTTTGAATCTGGGGCACTGGGGGCCGTCAAGCTTCGTATTAAACTGTAAGTCTTGCTCCCACAAATATTCAGGAGAACCACACTTCTCTTTTTTTCCCCTATGATTTCCTTTGCTTGAAAGAAGAACACGAGACATTCAATATATTGAGACCAATCATCTGTGGCTGGCTCGAAGGGATCAACTGTGCCAAACTGTGGCATTTTGGATGAGTATATCCTCTTTTATTTTTAACGAACTTAGATACTCACAAACACTGGGTGAGGTACAGCACCGAATCTGATTTATCCTAATTGCCAGTTTGTTATAGAGTTGATCTTCAGGCAACTTTTCTGAGTGGAAACAATTAACTTTATTTACAAGACAGCAGCAGCAGCTACATGTGTGCATCAAACTCCATGGCCAGAATTTTTCGCTCATCAGGAGGGCGAGTGCCCAACCTGAATGAGCTAAAATGACACATTATATTTCGGTAGGCGGGCGTGCGCAGGAGTTGGTAGCGCACCCACTGACAATTAACAGGCCTATTAAGACCATTAAAGTACCAACTGAATTAAATTTTTCACTGCCTGCCCAACCTTACAGTTGGCAGGCAGGCGAAAGGGCCAAGCGGCCTTTGGATGTTTTAGAAAGCCTCAGCCATGGGTGGGATGAGGTTTCCAACAGCAATGAAAAATTAAATTAAAATTTTAACATTTCATTCATAACATGCCCCTGCTCATGTGACGGAGTCACATTTAACATTTTTAAGTTCTTTAATTTTTAAATCTTCAGCTCCCTAAGGCAGCTCTGTGCCTCAGGGAGCTTTCATTGTGCACACACATGCGCATGCGCGAACTTGCGTGCACTCCTGCCTGCCGCCCCAACCCAAGCAGCACTGCGGCACGTGTTTTGCGCCAGGCGGGCCTTAATTGGCTAGACAGCGTGAAATCGTGGTCAGGGCCCAAGCGCAGGCGGCTGTCGCCTTCATGGACTCTCCTCCTTGCCCCTGCCGAGCCCGCCCATCAAGGGCAAAATCTTGGTCCATAACTAAAGAAGAACTCCCTTGCAGAGGTTCCTCACACTGTTAACACATTGGTTTACACAGATCATGTAATCTTACAACACAGGATTATTCTTAAAGCATCAGCCCTACATTACCCAAAACTATTATTACTACAGAACCTAAATGACAGGGTGAGCTAATCGGCACTCTCAAATTCAGGAATCTCCAAACTATGGATTGTGATCTCCAATGGGGTCTCCAAAGTTATATTTTGGTCATGAACTCCCCCTCCTGCGAGCAGTAATGGCAACTGTGGAGAGGAGACAACCCAGTCCAGAGGCTCTGGAGGGACAGTTCTGGACCCAGAGGATTGATACCGCCAAACAGCACTGTGTGGATGGTGAGCCCAATGTGCCCTTTAACGTCAGAAACCACTTTTAGCCGCAGGTTTGAGTAGGCTCAAGATGTTTTGTGTGCTGAATTGGCACAGGCAGAGGCTGGCAGGCTGGCTGTGTCCGGAGGACAGGAATTACCGGGAGGTCAGGCGCCTCAGCTGGGGAAGTGCATGGTGGCTTCAAACTTTATTGTATTTCTACTCCTGTCTGCCTGTTGGACAGTTCCCAACAGGGATAGTGACTCTGCTTCACATGTTTTGGTTGCATGGTGGGGGGGGGGGTGGGGGGGGATGCTGGTGGGAGAGGAGAGGGGTTGGGAATTAGGGCTGTTGAGTGAGTGGGTGGGGTGTCAGGGTGTTAGGAAAGGGAGGCATCTGTGTGCATGTGTGTCTGCAGTTGGGGGGTGGGAGGGAAGGGACTGATTACAATGTGTGTGATTGGGTGGGGCGTGGGGGGAAGAGTTTCATTGAGCCTCCTGTCACTAGGGAATATAGAAAGCTTTGTTAAAACCTGCATGAGTACATAAAATAACATTTTTACAAGAACTTTAAAAACACAAGTTTTCATTTTTATATGGTGTAATAATATGTGTTGATAATAGGAGAATTTTAATAACTATATACTGAATGTTGCTATGCTGCTTTTTGCTGTTTGCTTTTGCTGGCATCTTCTGGGGTCATGTTAATTTTCAAGTGTTAAACTGGGGTCACATCGGAAATAGGTTGGGAAACACTGCTCTAATTCCTACTCTCAGATATGTAACAACAGGAAAGGGACTGGGTGATTATTATGATTTGTACATCTTGAGCTTCTAAATTGAGTGCAAATTGCTTGTTTGCCATAATTATGAGTTGAGGAACTGTTTTAAAGCACCCTGCCTCTCGTCCTAACAACAGGATGCAACAGCAGAATGTCAAATGAGAGGCAAAAGTAATTGTCTTTGTAACCAAAGCAGTGTTTGACCATTAGACCAGGGAGCTGGAGCAAAATTGAGGACATATGAGGTCAAAGAGACCTCCAGTGACCAACTATTATTAGGTTACAATTACAGAATTGTTACAGTGCAGAAGGAGGCCATTCAGCCCATCATGTCTGCACCGGCTCTCCAAATGAGCAATTCATTTATTGCCATTCTCCCGCCTTCCCTCCGTAACCCTGCACATACTTCCTTTTCAGGTAACAGTTGAATTCCCTTTAGGATGCCTCAATTGAATCTGCCTCCACCCACTCTCAGGCAGTGCATTCCAGACCTTAACCACTCGTTGTGTGGAAAAGCTTTTCCTCATGTGCTTTTGCTTCTTTTGCCAATTACTTTAAATCTGTGCCCTCTCATTTGCGATCCTTTCACAAGTGGGAATAGTTTCTCCCTATCTACTCTGCCCAGAACGCTCATGAATTTGAAAACGGATCAAATCTCCTATCAATCTTCCTTTCTAAAAGGAAAACAGTTCTAATTTCTCCAATGTATCTTTATAATTGAAGTTCCTCATCCACGGAACCATTCTCGTGATCAGGGCCACTGTTAAATTAAATTGTTAGGATTTTAATGAATGAAACTGTTTCCTTCTCTAATCCAATAAAACTCACAGCATTTGTAATAACACAGTATAGTGTGTATTTTAACAAGGTTTTTTAATTAGATTTGCAAAATCTTTTCAAAAGACCTCTCCATTTGATTTTTCCTTATAATCAGATTATGAATGTAATTGTATTTTCCAATGTGGAGCAATCTAATTCTCATTACTATTATTGGAATATTACTGTCAAACTGGAAAAAAAACACTTGTTTGGATTCAAGAATTACCTTTAATCCGATTTGAAATTTCATACACAATATATTCTCTACGTTACAATGCATGGTGTTGGATTACAAATCAGGGACAATCCATCGCACTAAAAATCACCCAGGCAATTTTACCTCAGGTTAGATCACTAGAGGGTGCCACAGTCAATCACATCTACCCTCTCTACTTCGGTCTTACTGATGATTCACATCTGCTGCTCCTTTGTTGTGAGTCTTCAAATACAGTCCAATTTGAGCGAGACGTTATCAGCTGCAGGGGGAGCATCATAGGTCATTAAGCAGCAATGCAGGGGCTGCTGGCTGCAAGTTCTTTCCCGCGGTTGCACTTTTCTGTGGCAATCTGAGGATGTAGTTTTTCAAATTTCTCTGCTCCAGTGTGGAGACTTTGACGGCAAGAGTGCCAGTCATGTGCAGACTGATCCCAGTTGTTGAAGTCAATGTGTTATGAAAGAACACAACGCTTGCATGAATCTTTGTATCTTAGTTTTGGCCACCCAACAGGTCTCCTGGTACCATCAAGCTCTTCACATCCAGTGCAACTTTTGGTAGGCAACCATCATCCATTCTAACAATATAGCCAAGATATCATACTTGACATCACTTGAGTATTGCCATAATACTTTCAGAGTTAGAAAGCTGCTGTACTTCTATGTTGGGGGCTCTATGCTGCCAATGGATTCCAAGGATCTTTCTCAAGCAATGCATATGAAATTAATTCAATCTGCATTCCTGCTTCAGATGTATAGTTCAAGTTGCAGCAAGGTACAGCAGCCTACTTAGTGTACAGGCATCATGGATTATTAGTCATGCGGGAACTGTGGGTTTGGAGGGTTTTTTCAGGCTCTTACCTGGAGCTTTCCAAACGGTACAGCAGCACTACCAATAAAAACTGACATCTCCTCATCAAGTTTCATTTCACTTTGATTGTTGACCCCAGGTAGCAGAATTTGTCTACATTTTTCAACTGAGTGGTGTTTAGTTGTGTTGTTTCTTCGGGCTGACCGCCTTGAATTATTGCCACTGTCTTTTGTAGGTTGATCATGACCCCAAATTCCTCTGCCACTACTTAGGCTTCAGGCCTACAGCTGAATGCACCACCAAAGCTGCATCATCAGCAAACAGGAGTTCATGTAGCAGAACATGTCTCACCTTTGGTCTTTACTATCAGTCTAGACGGGTTGAACTGTCCACCCATCATGCTGCTAAGGGAGTTACACAGCATTACAGCGATTCTACCACACAGGAACAGGCCATTCAACTCAACTGATCCACACCCAGTGTTTGAATTCCATTCGCAGTAATTATCTCTTCCTATCCTCCACCATATGATCAAAAATCACAGGTGCAAACAACAGATCTAAAGGAATCACTTCCACACAAACGGATCTCAAAGATAAGGAATCAGACAACTTGGACGGCAGATATCAAGGGGCCAGAATTCACAGACTAAAATTTATCAAATTGATTTCTTCTGATAATATAGACTGCAATGGTATAGGACTGCAAGAGTACAGGAGTGTGACAGTAGTGCGAAAGTATAGGAGCTTAACAGGATAGCTGTGTTACTTTAAAGGAGTGTAACAGTACAGCAATGTACAGACATTATAGGAATGTAATAGTATGGGAGAATTATTCTATAGGAATGTAACCATATAGGAGTGTAACAGCTAAGGAGTGGGACAGTATTGGAATGTAATGTTATGGGAGAATTATTCTATAGGAATGTAACCACATAGTAATCTAACAGTATGAAGAGTGTGATAGGACAGGAATTTAGAGGGCCAAGATATAAAAGAATACCACCATTTGCTCCATCTCATATCCTTGATCACTTCTCTTGATTCCAATACCTCCATGATCAGTCTATCCCACATATTTCCCACCATCTGTAGGTAGCAGTTAAATTTAACCTGAAAACTGTTGAGCCAAAGTATAGGCCAGCTACAGGACACTAGAGCAGTCAGGGGAAAGACCACTATTCAGGCATCAAAGGTGTGGGTATGAAGTCCACACTTGCCAAAACACATATCAGATGATTGGAATTTGCAGAATAATCCAGTAATCTAATGTGACATTAAAAAGCGGTAGTACACTTGCCTATACAGAATATTCATAATCTGATGGTATCATTGGCAGCAGCTCTGCAAATCCAGTCATTTTTAGAAGCTTGACTGATGTGATTCTGCTGATAACCTGTAGAGGTCAGTACTGCCCTCTAGGTCTGGAACCTGTGTATCTGGCACATGGAGAAACCCATTCAGCATAGCCCAAACCAAACTCTTTGAGAAATGCACAGAAGAATTTTCATGTTATAAAAACAAAAAACTGTGGATGCTGGAAATCCAAAACAAAAACAGAAATACCTGGAAAAACTCAGCAGGTCTGGCAGCATCGGCGGAGAAGAACAAAGTTGACGTTTCGAGTCCTCATGACCCTTCAATAGAACTGTTCTGTTGAAGGGTCATGAGGACTCGAAAGGTCAACATTGTTCTTCTCCGCCAAATTTTCATTTTACTGCACTTCATGCACACTTTTTTTCCACTTGCCCAGGATTTAACGTACCCAAATATGAGTGCTGACTGGAGTTTAACTAGTTAAAACCGTGCATCTTATCAACACAGCACACTGGTAAGTTTTACTCTGCTAACATCCTCTAGTTAGGCAATGACTTAGCAAGATGGATACCCAGAACTGATCCCATTTCCAACATGTTCTGTTTCTCCAGATACATTCACTGAGACACATTGATGGGTTCATAGTTTGGTCTGTCTGGTTCTCTGTGGGAGATGTGCTCCAAATACAGATAAACTACTGGGGACCAGTCTGCTAAACTCTAGAAGGCAATCACTGCAGGAAATTGATTTTTATTAGTATACAGCGAGAGAGATAAGATGCGAGTGAGTTCATGAATGCAGGAGATAATGGACAGAGTAATGGATAGAAAGCTGATAATGTCAGGGCCCCTTGTGGACCTCAGTTTGATTGGCGAGTCAGCTACAGGCTATCAGCTCTGTTTCAGCTATACCAAGGGTTAAATTCCGAGTAGAGATTACACAAACTAGGGTTGTATTCCCTGGAATTTAGATGGTTAGGAAGTGAAATGATTGAAGTTTTCAAGATATTATGGGGAACAGACAGGGTAGGGAGGAATTATTTACACTGTGGTATCTAGGGCAAAGGGGCATGGACTAGAAATTAGAGCCAGACTTTTCAGGAGTCTAATTACGAAAGACTTCTACACACAAAGGGTGGTAGAAATTTGGAATTCTCTTCCTCCAATGATGATTGAGACTAGATCAATTGTTAATTTTAAATCTGAGGTTGATAGGTTTTTGTTATAGAGTCATAGAGGTCCATAACACAGAACAAGGCCCTTTGGCCCATGGAGTCTGCGCCGGTCAAACAAGAACCTAACTATTCTAATCCCATTTTCCAGCACTAGGTCCCTAGCCTTGTACGCCATGGCATCGCACATCCAAATACTTCTTAAATGTTATGAGGGTATCTGCCTCTACCACCCTTTCAGACAGTGAGTTCCAGATTCCCACCACCCTCTGGGTGAAAAAATTCTTCCTCACATCCCCTCTAAACCACCTGCCCCTTACCTTAAATCTATACCCCCAGGTTATTGATTCCTCCACCAAGGGGAAAAGTTCCTTCCTGTCTACCCTATCTATGCCACACATAATTTTATACACCTCAATCATGTCCCCTCTCAATCTCCTCCGCTCCAGGGAAAGTAACCTCAGTTTATCCAATCTCTCCTCATAACTAAAACTCTCCAGCCCAGGCAACATCCTGATAAATTTCCTCTGCACTCTCTCTAGTGCAATCACATCCTCCCTATAATGCGGATTCCAGAACTGCACGCAATACTCTAGCTGTGGCCTAAGCAGCATTTTATACAGTTCCGGCATAACATACCTGCTTTTATATTCCTTGCCTCGGCTAATAAAGGCAAGTATCCCATATGTCTTCTTACTTGCCTTATCTACCTGTCCCACTACCTTAAAGGACACACCCAGTGCGGAGGGGGGGGCCGGGAGGGAGGAGGACCTCCTCGTGAACCTACTCCTGGGCCTTGCCAAGTTGGCCATTAACAGGTCTAGGCAGCGGGCGATCAAGGGGGTCGTCTGACCCAACTGTCTGCCCCTCTTCCGTGGCTACATTCACAGCCAGGTGTCCATGGAGAGGGAGCATGCGGTGTCTGCTGGCACTGTCGAGCCTTCCATGCCCGGTGGGCACTGCAGGGGTTCGGGTGCTTTATTGACCCTCTTAATCACATTTTGATTTGATGTTTATAAGTTTTCTTTAAACTTTGTCCTTGGTTTTACAGCTAACCTAACTTAGGGGCTGTGTTTTATTTTATCCCTCATTTGGATTATTTGGTTAGCTTTAAAAGAGCTACCTTAAGGGACAGGTGGACATGCACACCAAGGTCCCTCTGATCCTCGGTACTTCCCAGGGTCCTTCCATTCATTGTACATTCCCGTGCCTTGTTTGTCCTGCCCAAGTACATCACCTCACACTTATCCGGATTAAAATCCAGAGGTATTAAGGGATATGGCGTTAAGTTGCAGATCAGCCATAACCTCATTGAGGGGGCAGAACAGGCTCGAGGGGCTAAATGGCCTCCTCTTATTGCTATGTTGCTGTAACTTGCCGTTGCAATTGGAGGCAGTTCCACCCCTTGAAGGAACATATTTAATTATTCAAATAATAGTACCATAGGAATAGATCTGACCTTCTGTTACTTTTTTACTGTCACGATAAATTTAATGGTTTGAATCACTTCCACTATCAATTTCGCTGCTCACCTTATTCAAAGTGGCAGATGCCCTAATAGAAGGGGATAAGTTAGATTATTTATTATTTGTTCCGTTTGTTTTAACAAAAAAAACCTAGCTCTTTATGTTAATCCTCCAGCAATGGTCTATCCATGGTGGATGACTGATGATCTGCTGCTAATAATGTTCAATAACCCAGTAAAAAGTATCTTCATTTCCCTATTGAACCTGGGCAAAGCATCTGGAAATAAATGACTGTCTTCCTCCTCTGACGTTATTTGCGCTGACTTAGTTACTTGACTCATTCGTGCCAAAATCCCAAATTTCTCTCTTTTCCATTCTTCCTCTTTCTAAAATATCCTCCCCCAGCCCCTCTTTTCCTCAACTACTTCCCTAACTCCAACCTACCATGTCTCTCCAGGGTCTTTGAACACTTTGTTGTAACCCAGGCACTACTTCCCATACAATTCCCTGCAGTCTTGTTTCTTAGTCCACCAGCAGGATTGAGACTGCCGTGATCAAAGTTACTAATGAGATCCCAAGTGATTGACTCTCGCTTGCTGTCCCATTCTTCTGCTTTCAAAACTTTGGATGCTCTATTCTTTTTGCTGACCCAATTTTACCTTTCAAAAGCTACATTTAATCTATGGCACATGTCCTCTCACAAGCTAGTCATGCACGTCCAATGTTCCCATCACTGACGAGTTCCACTAGCTTATTGCCTCAAGACATTGATTCCAAATTGTTCAAAACCTTCCATGACTTCACTACAACTTACCTGGGAGGTTTTCTCACTGCATGCTACCCTCCCTCTCTACTCAGGTAGGCAGGATGCTCAGTGAGGAAATCTCTCACCAAACCGCTTCCTTCCCTGCAATCGACCCCTTCCCTTTCCTATAAAAGTGCTTTAATGATTCCTGTGACTTCCCTTTCACTATTTCCTGCTTTTCTTGTTCGATATCTAGCTTCATTTTGCAAGGTATTCAGTGATGCCCTTTCATGTGAGTTGGCATATGGCAGGTAGGATCGTCAGGACTCCAGGATTGGCCTGGAGTCTCCAGGAGTTGAAGATGAATCTTCAGGAACACTGTTGTGTGCAACCCTGGACAAAAATCATCAGGACACCTAAAAAAGAGTTTTTGTCATTTTCTTTGAATATTTCTCTTTATGAAATATAAAAATATTGAAAATGGGAAAGGCTGTTTGGCTGAGAGTCAAGCATCATCCAGTTGAGTAATGAGTCTTCTTGCTTTCTATTTGGCATAGGAAGGCAATACATCACAAGCAGGGATGAGTTGGCCGATTAATGGTTGGAGCATGGGGCAAGTCATGATGTAACATTTGCGCCAAACATGTGCCAGGCAATGACCATCTCCAACAAGAGAGAATCTAACCTTTGCCCCTTGATGTTCAATAACATTACCACCGCTGAACCTATCAACATAGGGGTTACAATTGACCAGAAACGGAACTGGACTATATACTGTGAAATACTGTGGCTACATGCACAGGTCAGAGGCTAGGAATCCTGCAGTGAGTATCTCACCTCCTGACTCCCCAAAACCTGTCCACCATCCACAAGGCACACGTCAGGAGTGTGATAGAATATTCTCCACTTGTCTTGATGAGTGCAACTCCAACAACACTCAAGAAGCTTGGCCCCATCCAGGACAAAGCAGCCCACTTGATTGGCATCCCTTCCACAAATACTCACACCCTCCACCACCAACGATCAGTGGCAGCAGTGTGTACCATCTACAAGATGCACTGCAGAAACTCACCAAGGCTCCTTAGGCAGCACCTTCCAAGCCCACGACCACTACCATCTAGAAGGACAAGGGCAACAAATACATGGGAACACCACCACTCCAAATCGCCCACCATCCTCACTTGGGAATATGTTCTTTCATTGTTGCTGGGTCAAAATCCTGGAACTCCCTCCCTAACAGCGCTGTGGGGTGCACCTACACCACAGGGACTGCAGCGCTTCAAGAAGGCAGCTCATCACCACCTTCTCAAGGGCAATTAAGGATGGGCAATAAATACTGGCCAAGCCAGCAACACACACACCCCATAAATGAATAAAAAAGGTAGGAAAACCTTTTATGCAAAATAAATAAGTTTAATAAAGCATTGAAAGTAAATTAATACTGAAGTATGGATTGTCTAGTCAGTTAAGTATTTTGTAGATGAAAAGGACCTTTGTTAAACAGGCACAACTGTCAAGCATTCCTGAGATTATGGGTTCCATACTGGTTATCAGGATTGAGTTGATACAAGGCTCACTTCCAGTGAACAGATAACAGGGATATACAAACTGTGTCGTCAGTGTTATTGATGCACTGAAAGGAAGCATTCTTTTTAAGAGATTAACAGTCTGATTGTCTACTATGATCTTTCACAGGGGTCATCATTGAAGTAAAGTGAAAGTCCGCAGAAGGGAAGTTACCTTTTACACAGAAACGGAATCGACAGTTGGGCTCCCAGCTCACTCTGGACGCTGTTCGCAGGCCAGCAGTACCTTCATTACCGACGATTGTGCAGTATCAAAGACATGTAGCAATTTAGGGAGGACTGTTATGGAATAAGAAATGATAAGTGCACAGAGTCCCGGTGCAGAGGGAGAGGCAGATGCCAGAGGCTGAACAAGCCTGTGTTTGCACTTTGCCCGCACCAGTTTCACACTGGTTTTTAAAACTCGCAGACAGAGGACGGCTGGTTGCGTTGCTTAATTGAATTCTGAGTCATGTTTAATTTCTGTGCAGGTGCATGAAAGGTTCGTCAGTCACATGAAAGTACTTTTCCCAAGGAGGTTTGATTTTAATGTGATGGCAACTTGTGACTCTAACACCGTGCAGCCCTGGCCCCTCGGGAAGGGAGAGTAACTTTGCGGACACTTCCTTGAGCCATGGGGGTGTAACTCAGAAATGCGCTGTAAAAACTGCTCGGAGAACTTTTTTTTTCAACTCGGATTACAGCATTCAGGTTACCATCATTTGTATAAGGCCTGCCCCCTCGAGTTCTCAGCATGCAGTTGCAGTACACCACAATGTACAATCATCAAATTTAGCGTCAGAGTCAATCAGTGCAGCATTTTTTTTAAAAAAAAAGTTTGCCTAGAACAAAAAGCAGCCGCGGGGATGAGGTTGGCGATGAGACAAAAACTTAAATTGGCTGAAGCTACTGGTTGTCCCTGACACAGAGAGGATTCTCCTACTTGGGTGGGATGGCTGGAGTGCAGAGCGCACCACATCAAGAGGAAATAACTGCGACTGGACATTCCCCCAATCCCCGCACGGCACCCCCCACCCCCACCCCCACCCCCACCTCAATCAATCAATCAGAGAAATTTCCACCGTCTATTGTGTGTCTAGTCCCACACTATCATCACACAGCAAGTAGGCCTCAGTCTGTCTGAGCACAGAGGTCAGTCCGACCAGCAGGATCAAAAGCTTTGTTGAAACCCACAGCTGTACAATCAGATTTGTTCCAAATTCGCAGCTGTTCACAATCAAAATGTCCCCTAGTAAATTGTAGAAATTAACTTCTAATGTGAGCTTCATGTAAAGCTTTCCCCCTCCTGTCGGTGTCTTTTAAACAGCTCCAAAGTGATTGGGTTCAAATCACCATTCTCCTTTTCCTCTTAACTTGTAGCCAGTAGTGTGTGTGTGTGTGTGTGTGTCACTGCAGTAATGCGATACATTTCTGCTGCATGTATGAGGCAAGGAGGGAGAGCTGAGTAAACAGCACCTGACTCTGACTCCATTAATATGGCACCTGATCCATCGTCAGTGGCTTCTTTGTACCAGCTCAGCCCTAGGAGTTGTGATGCGGGAAGGGTCCACGACCGGGTAAATTAAAAGGAAAAGCAGCTACTGAAACAAAGTGCAGGGCAGGAATCTGCAGCTCTTTACGTTCCAGTCAAATTTACAAATGCTTCCAGATCTTTGAAAAACATTCAACAAAAATTTTGCAGCAGGGATCAGCCCCAGATCCATCCCTCTGAATAACAAGGACCGAAATGAAAAAAAAACTAATATCCCGAAATTTTAAAAAAAAAGTTTTTCTCTGAAGGAAAGACACGACCGCAGATTCATGTCTGGATTTTTACTACAACACATTTAACACAGGCAGAATTTCAGATTTCTTGATGGCTTGTACCATAAAGTTACTTCGAATTATTTGAACTAGTGGTTTGCTGAACAAGTGATGACAACAGCTGAATTCAATCCCGTGCCTCAGTAGAATATTCGAGAGGGAAAAAAAGAAACAACCACAGACGATAACTGAGTAAGACGCTGCAATAGAGAGAGCGGGAGCAGCACATGTATTCCAGGCTGACGAATGTGAACGTGCAATGTGGGGTGATGTCACTGAACTTGTTACGCGCAGCTTTCCCGTTGTACAGTGAAATGGGTGTGTGGTACCTGCTATCTTTAGTTGTCAGCCGTGCTACTTGTGTACTACTTGTGTGAGTAGTTGTCATGCAGAATGGAATTAATTGCCTGGAGCAAATCACAGGGGGAGAGGGGGCTGCTCCAGGTAATAATCTGCAACTTTGGTGCTAACATCTATGGCCTGAATGGCCCAGTGGTTGAATTAGAACTGACAGCCGTCTTGGTGACATTCAAAATGCGGGGGGACAAGACAAAATACAACAATAACTTGCATTTATATTGTATCTTTAGGTATCAGAAACACTAATTATCATTTTAAGGATATTATCCACGTGACGAAGTTCTGCCTTTGGCTGTTAATCCACTCTCTCACCGGAATACCGACACAAGGTTAAGATCTAAGAGCAGCAGCATTTTTAACAGTTATAGATGATTTTTGAATAATTTACAAACTGCTCAAGCCCATATTTTCTCCTCATTTGGGAGTGGTATAAGTAGGATGGGAGGAGTGCGCGAATTATCAAACCCGACTACTCAGCAGAACCATACCATTAATCTAAATCTTTAATTTTCTTGCCAAAATGACCAATTGTGTACCAAGACCTCTCGTATCCAGAAGAAGAGACTCTGACCAGGCTTCTTTCAAAAACTCAGAATGATTAACTTATTTTTAAAACAAAACTTTTAACAAGTTGCAAGTACTGGTTAACACACAATTGTAATCAGGAAGTATAACTATTTAACTCTTCCTAAAGAATTCCCCCAGCACACACACACAAAGGACAAACAAATAGGGCCTCTCTACAGAGATGGGCTTTGGAGGATGAGCGTTATAAAATAAAGGATAAAGTCCGCAGGGCCTTGATGCTGTCGACCTGGCGTTTTCTTGTGTGTAGGCCGTCTGCTGGTCCCGGTAGATGCCTATGAGTTCCCACCAACTGTCCAGCTTTGCAGGTCCAAATGCAGACTGGTTACACTCAGAAGAGGGTTCTCTGGCCACAGGTTGATAGCCACGCACCATTTTAGACAAGGTAAAGAGAGCGAGCCAGTCAATGTCCTTCTTTCCTCAGCTTGTTCGCTAGCAAGAATGACTCCAAAACAAGCAGGTTCACAACTGAAGTTTTTTCCCTCCCATGTGATTCCCAGCAAGTTATCAACCTTCCTTTTCAGTTGTTTTCTTCAATTAAAATTATTGTAGTTTAAAACAAACAACCAGATCTTCCTCAAGTACCATAAAGGTCAGATGATTTCTTGGAAGAGGCCTGCTTGTTGACAGTTCCAAGGTGAACTTATGACCTTCCCTTAAAAAAAATCCCAGTTTAACATCCAAACATCCAGATCATGCCACGTCTTTCCGTTTTGTAAACAAAAAATTCAGCCTTGAGAGATATGATTCGAAGAGTGGTTAAGTGACTGGCGCCCACATGCGTAGTCGTAGCGCAAGCAACAATATTATAGTTTTATAAGCAAGATTTATATTAATGTTACAACAGAGAACTGCATTTGTCGGGCTGAACATAAAGAGGAAGGACCGGCTGATTGTGGAACCTGGCTTGAGACTGAAGCTCAGTCTAGAGTTTGAAACCAAACTTCACTTTGCTGGTATCAAATCAAAAGCAGCACCATTCTTCCCATGAATTCTGATGTTTTTTCTGCTGTGGCAAGTGAAAGTGGGTGGGCTAAGGCTGTCGTGGTCTGTGGGATCTTTTGCCCCACTTAAGTATTCCATGGACAAAAACATTTGGAAACCACTGTATTAGGGGACAGATTTGGAAGGAGAGGCACTTCTCCACCACTCCTCCCCTCCTGCCCCTTCCTCCAGTCTGCAAAGAATTTAACTAAAGCAGTAAAATCTGCCCTCGAAGGGGAGCCGGGTGTGATTGTACTTCTCCTGAAAATCTTACGTTACTTGAGCTACAATGACTATGAAGTTATTTTAATCATGCTTGTGGGTAACCCACTCAATTGTGTTGAACACACTATGGGCAAAAGCGAGGTAGCAGTTGAATGTCACATCAATAAACATCGTCACAAGGATCAAGACATCTGGCTCATGGTCTCAATGATATTTATATCATATTTTTCATTTTATCAACAACCCTGAAGAAGCTTGACACCATCCAGGACAAAGCAGCCCACTTGATTGGCACGCCTTCCACAAATATTTACTCCCTCCACCACTGATGATCAGTGGCAGTATTGGGTACCATCTACAAGAAGCACTGCAGAATCTCGCCAAGTCTCCTTAGCACCTTCCAACCCACGACCTCTACCATCTAGAAGGACATGGGCAACAAATGCATGGGAGCAACACCACCTGGAAGTTCCCCTCCAAGCCACTCAGCATCCTGACTTGGAAATATATTGCCGTTCCTTCACTGTCGCTAGGTCAAAATCCTGGAACTCCCTCCATAAAAGCACTGTGGGTGTACCTAAACCACATGGATCGCAGCGGTTCAAGAAGTCGGCAGCAATTAGGGATGGGCGACGCCCACATCCTGTAAATAAATAAAATATATATATATTTTCGCTCTTCCAGAATGGCAAGCTGTTAACCTAAACTAGACCTTTAGACACAGCCTCAAAGAAGAGAAGGAGAGTTGTTCCCAGTATTCTGGCTATTATTTATCTCAATCAATATCACAAAAAGACATGATCTGCTCATTATTACATTACTGTTTGTGGAAGCTTGCTGTCACAAATTGGCTGCATTGTTTCCCACATAACAACTGTTACAACAGTTCAAAAGTACTTCATTGACTGTAAAGTACTTTGGAAGGGCCTGCAGTCGTGAAAAGTGCTATAATAATTAAGTCTGCCTTTCTTCTCTCTTTTGGGTGAAGGCTTGTTGCTAATCAAAAGGAAGACAGAAAATGAGCTGGGATCCTTACATATTGGAAGTGTAATTTAGTTGTATTCAGGATACTGCTACTGGTTGTCGCAATTCTTGTCCATCTTAAAATTGTGTGAAATTTAAAACTATTCCACTTTGTCTGGAAATCATTTAAAGGAAAACCAAAATACAATTACCAACTCACTTAAGTTAATATAAACTCCTGTGAAAAGGAACTGAATAAGATGCTGATGACTACACGTGCGCATGCATTCATGCATTTCTAGAGTGGCTTCCATGGCAATGACCTATCACAGCAGGACCTTTGGTTGTTGTTATGGAAATCATTATTAGTCAATCAGAAAATTAATATTAGCCAGCCTCAATGAATTGCCATGTTCCAACTGATCTCACACAATGCCTACAGAGTAAATATTTGGGTTCAAAATTATTGTTTGACTCATCTGCAAACAGAAACATATATAAAAAGAACAAATTGGTGGGGGGGACATTGGGGTTCCCTGACTGAAAACACTTCATTTAGGCGCAACACTAATAGTCCATCAGATTTATCACCACCAGTGAAGGACCGATATGATCTTCTAACCCAGATGCTGAAAAAAACAATAATGATCATGGACATCAGCTTGTACAAAATTACATGTTCATCCTGTTAAAGGGGCACAGCCACTTACATGCTGTGATTTTCCAGAGCTTAATGTCTATGTTCAATCTCTGTTACTCATTCCTGCATAAAATTACTATCCTATTGTGGTATTCAGAATTGTGTAGCTCCTCCTCTGAACTTGCCCATGTATTGTTTGAAGCACTCTGCAGTGTAGAATGAATTGCTGACTCCATGCTTGAGCCCTCATAACATGGTCTGTCTGCTTATTTCATTTTGTCTTTTATCCCTCTCATTTAACACTGATGACCCTGCTTCTCCTTCCTCTCATTAATGTCTTACTTTTCAGAATTTGCCTCTAACTTAAAGAATGAGAATTTCTCTGTACTGGAACTTCAAAATATTCTTATGGAAATCGTTATTAGTCAATATGTGCCATTTCATAGCATTTGGTTAGGACATGCATTTTATTCAGCGTTTTTCATGATCTCAGCACACCCCAAAGCATTTTATAACCAATGACATATTTTGAACCGTAGATGCTGTTACAAAATAGCAAACCTGGTGGCCACAGAGGAAGATGGAGGGCATGGTGGAGGGGAAACAGGCGCTGTGGTAACATCATTAAATTAGTAATCCAGAAGCTGGGTTCAAATCCCACAACAGTTTGAATTCAGTTAATAAATCTGGAATATAAATCTAAGCTCAGTAATATTGACCATGGCATCGATCATTGTAAAAACCCATCTGGCTCACTTATGCCCTTTAGGGAGGGAAATCTGCCGGTCTGCCTACATTGACCACAGACCCACAACAATGTGGTTGACTCTTAATTGCCCTCTGAAATGGCCTAACAAGCCACTCAGTTCAAGGGCAATTAAGGATGGGCAACAAATGGTGGCCTTGCCTGTGATGCCCACATCCCATGAAATAATTAAAAGACATAGCAAGCTCCCACAAACACTATTGAGAAGATGGCCGATAATCTGTTTCTCTCAGTGATGTTGAGCAGCAAGCGGCAGGGGCCAGACAGTAGGCATTGTATGGTGGTTTCTCTTTTCTCTTTATAGAGAGAAAGTTTTCTGCCTGTGAGGGAATCCAGAACTAAAGACATAGCCCAAAAATCAGAGCGAGGTTCAGCAATGAAGTTAGAAAACACTTCCACGTGCAAAGGTACAAGTTGGCGCTCTCTTCTGCAAATAGTGATTGATGTAACTTCATTTGTTAATTTTAAATCTAGAATTGCTAGATTGTTAACCCAAAGTATTAAAGGATATGGAGCAAAGACGAGTATGCAGAGTTAGGTTGTCAGCAGCCATGATCTCACTGAATGCCAGAACAGGCTTGAGGGGCCAAATGGCCTCTTATGCTGGTTGCGAATTTGCTCGTAGCCTTTTAGATTTAACTAAGTTTTGTCAAGTTCCGCAAAGCATTCACAAGCAGCTTATACTGGAATATCTGCAGGTTTTAACTCCAGGGATCGGTATTCAAAGGGTAACCCTCGTACTTTCTCCAGAGGCTATTTCTGAGACAGAAAAAGTTGATAGAAATGTTTAAGATGAATTATGTTCAAATCTGAAAGGTCAGTGAGTGCAGGAAAATGCAGGGGGTAACAGTAGGAGATTCTGCGATTGGGAGGCAAACAGGGTATTCCTGTGATCATGACTTGGAGGAGTTTTAACCCCCCAGAGACGAGCAGGGGAGGGGTAAAGGATCTGCCCACCATCTGGGGAAGGTGCAAGTTGAAGTAGCAGGGAATCCCCGTCCTCCCCTACCACCTCCCTGCCCACACCCCCATCTTGGCTACTCAGGACTCAACTTGCAATTACAGATCAGGTTCTGATGTCATCGTTGTAGTCTAAGGGTCTGACATAGAAAGAGTCAACATGGGACTGGATACAGTACCGCATACACTATGATGTAAAGGAACATGTGACCCAAGCCTGGAGGGTATTGGACAGAGATGTGTGTAGAGGCAAGCATGGAGACAGTTCCTAGCTTAGGCCTTATACTGAATATAGTTACTAATAGATAATAAACACTTACTGTTAAACTATATAAGAATCGGAACCCCTTCTAGAGACCTACCGAATTACACACGCCATCTTACAACAATCATCAGACACAATCTGCATATTTAAAGCAGCCCCACCTTCTTCCTATGGAAATCCTGCTCAATAAAAAGGTTAATATAGGTTAACAGTGGGAAGAAAGCACATTACTTCAACTGATACCCACTCCGCCCCCTGCAATTCCACCAGGTAAGTGGAGTTAAAATTCAATCCATGGTATAAGATGAAGGGTTTCAAAAGCATGGCCACTGGGACTGGTTTTACTACAGAAAAGTGGCTGTGCATGAAGCTGCGTTAAATAAAATGGCATCATTTACTGCACAGAAATAGGCTTAACAGCCCAACCGGTTTATTTTCCACTTGAGCCTCCTCCCACCTCACTTCCATGCTAGCTGTATATCCTCCTATTCCCCTCTTCCTCATTTACTTACCTAGCTTCCTCTTAAAGGCAACTTTGATATTTGCCACAGCATCAGGACCTGAACTGCGTGGTAGTAAGTCCTGGATTCTAACCACTCTCTTTTACACAGTCTCAGAGTCAATAAAGAAACAGACCATTTCGCCCATCTGGTCTGTGCCACCATTTATACTCCACACGAGCCTCCTCTTCTCACCCTTTTAATATATCCTTCTATTCCTTTCCCTCTCATGTGCTTGTATTGGCTCCCCTTAAATGCATCAGAACAAAGAGGTTTCTCCTGAATTTGTTTTTATTGGGTTTACTAGTGACTATCTTTTATTTTTAGCCCCTAGTTTTGGTTTCCCCATAACATGTGGAAACTTTCCCATGTCTACCCTATCAAGCCCTGTCATAATTTTAAAGACCTTTATTAGGTCATCTCTCCTACCCTTTTCTAGAGATCAGAGCTCCAGCCTGTTCAGGCTGAGAACATGAAGGGGGTGTGCAATCATTAGTTTTACTGTCACAATAGATAAAGAAAAAACAGTGTGCAAACCAAAGTGCTACTGGACTGGAAAAGAGCAACTGCTGGAGTGGGGGAGGGGAACTTGCCCAAATTAATGGAAAAGTTGACAGATGAAGCATGAGATGGTAATGGCACAGACTAAAATATTCTAACTAGACAAAGACCAGAGTTCCAGCAGTGAATAAAGAGATTTGTTCCAAAAATAAAGTCTAAGAAGGAAATATACTAAAAATTTAGGCTAGCCGAAGAATATCAGCAAAAAAACCACAACCAAAGAAAAGAAGCAAAATAGGGAGATTAGAATGGCTGAGAGAGAGTATCAAGAAAAGGATTTTCAGCCAACACAGCGACTAATAGAAAAGGCTTTTCTAAGCACATCAAAGAAAGGGTGGGACCACTAAAGGGTGAAGGAGGAGAATGAAAGAACATCAGAGATGCTTAACAAATATTTCACCTCAGTTTTTGGCAGAAGAGGCTGAAGGAATGACTAAAGGAGTATCAAAGAAGGGCACGAAAGAACAATTAATAGAATGAACTTTTGAAAGGAGCTGTTACTGATATTAACTTTATGTCCCATTAAGCTTAAGCTACTAGACCTAGCCAGTCTACAACTCCAGAATATGAAGGGAGGTTAATGACGAAATATCAGAGCCTTCATAATCTTACAGGATTCTTTCAAGACAGGTACTGGTAAAGCCATTACTTAAGACAGACCTGGCCAACAATGAGCTGAGGCAAAACTAGTCCATTTTCTGCCCACCAAGTTGTTTTAAATCCCTCTTCCTGACTAATTAAGAGACCTATGTCACTCCTTCATTTTCCTCATGCTGATCCCCAAACAGCAGTTCCATCACCGTAGAAAGTAAAGTGAAAAGAAAAAACTGATGAAGGAGAACGAGGCAAAAAGGGGAGAAATGGGAAAGTGGGAGAAGAGATGATGAGTGAGGAGAGATAAGAAAAAGGACAGAAATAAACATGGAGGGAGGTGAGAAAAGTGGATCAGAAACAAAAGTGAAGATAATGAGACAAGTGAAAGAAGACAGCAGGAAAAACAAGTGGAAAGCCAAACAAGTGAATGAAGAGCTGGAGGAACAGAAGGGAAGGAGAATGAAGTGAACTTGGAGAAGGAGAGAGGAAATAGAAGAGAACAGAATGAAATCACAAGGCAAGAACAGTGAAAATCTGAAGTGGAAAAGGAGAGACAGGCTTGACAGGCCCAATTTTAACTTTGCATAAATGAATGAGTTTTGACTGAGTTAAAATTGGGCCCATCCTGGCCAATGGAGGATGTGTGAGGCTGTGGTTGGTTTTGTTCTATTTTCTATTGCCAAGGATGCCAATTGGCTTTAAGAAACTTGAGTGATCCGGTGGAGATGGGTGTGTTGTGGGGACAGGCCTTCAGAATCACAACCATCATTGTGAGTGGTTGCAACCATGGAAACAAGAAATTGTGGCAAAGAATCAGTGATTGATGAATATCACACCTCTATGAAAATGGAAAAGAACAAACCAAATAACCTTGTCAGGGGAGCAGCAAAACTGCTGGGGATCATAATGAAGAATAATAGTGAACATTTAAAATGTATCAGCTAATCAGTCACAGCCAACAGGTAGTTACTGAGGACAACTTTGTCAAATTTTCCATAGGGAGTGGATGTCATTTATTTAAGTCTTTAAAAATCATTGGTGAAGTGCCACACAAGAAGCTTATGTTCAATGGTATTAAAAGTGAAGTTGTGGTGATGATCAATAGAAGGTAGAGATTAGAAATAAATGGATGCTTCTTGTGTTGATCAGGTACATCTACTGACATATTCCGAAGACTCTTGTTTAGCTTGAACATGACTGACTGGGATTTAGCATAGAGGAAATTACTCTAAAATTTGCTGTTGGTACCACATTATGGGTAATAAGCTGTGAGGAGATTGTATAGCCAGGTTGGGGGAGTGGACAGAGCTGTGATAGACAAGCGTAATCGATTTTGGGAAAATTAGTTAAATGTGATTCTATTTCTACCTGCCAAATTCCATCCCTCAATTACGCACCTGTTCTGTGTCCCATGTTTCTTTTGTTTCCTTGATCTCTCAGTACTGTATGTCTCTATTGACTCATGCTCATATCGCTTCTCCCACTTAAATTTCTGTTTCCACTCCAGCACTTTACCTGTGTGCACAGTTGCTTCTGCTTTGTTTTGTTCCTTTTTAAAATGCCGTCCAATACTAACATCTTCCACTTCTGACAACAGAATTCCCAAAATATCAATTCATCTGTTTTCTTCACAGATGCTGATTGACTTGCTGAGAGTTCCCAGCATCTGCAATATTTTTGCTTGTTGTAAAGAAGAGAAATATACTTTAAACTGATTATATTAATAGTGGAGGTAATGTAGTAATCATGTAGATTCAAGAAAACGCAACTTGCACACTTACATGGCTTCCGTACAGCGCACCCGACCCCTGCGTGACTTTGCCAGGACTTTTGTTTTCTCATACACGGTTTGGGTTCACAGTGCGGTTTGCGGCCATGACTGAGTACTAGAGGAGTGTGGGTGCAGAGGCGAATGGTTAAAAAACCCGATTCCATTCTCCATCACAACAGCCCAGCTCTGTGTTAAAGGCCCTTAAACCACACCCCTGCCCTTCCACCCACCCCCATGACCCCTCAGATCACCCGTGCTACCTTCATGGCCCCTCAGATCCCCATGCCACCTCTATACCCCCAGATCCCCACGCCACCTTCATGCCTCCTCAGTTCATCCATGTCACCTCCATGCCTCTCATGTATCCTCCATGACTACTCACCCAGCATACACTGCATACAGTCCTCAGGAGCCATGAAATAACAATAGGAATTATTTTATAAGTGTAGGAAAATTAAGCCTGTGACAACATAATGAAACTGTCATTAATACTACATAAACAACTCTTCCGTTGAAACTTTTAATCCTTTGAGTGGCCATTAAATTGTGTAAACAAATAACCATGTACTCAAACTGCATCAAAGACTGAGTATGTTACTACAACCTCGTAAAATTGTCATTATTTCCCTGAACGGCCATGTACTCCAACAGATTTTGGAACTCAGCCAAGTGTTCATAATGGCCACAGCCATTGAAACAATATTGCAACTGCAGATGGTGTCCTCTTCATTCCTATTAATCAAAGGAGGGGAAGCAGGTGCTCAGATTTTTTTTTACCTTTCAAAAGCAGGGGATATTTTTCCCACAGTTGCAGCTGTCTGTACATTTAAATCTCAGTGCCAAACATTACAAGCAGAGTTTACCAACACATTTTTGAAAGCATTATCACACTTTCTCCAGTGGAAAATGTACTGTAATACATGTAAATGCTTATACAATAGTGGCCAATGTAATCATTAACTTACCTTTGCAGGACTGTTCCTCTGATGAATCACTACATTAAAAACACATCTAAATTACAATCCAGTATCTAATAATGACATTTGAAGGCATCAAAACACTTTACACTTACCTTTCAGAATGTTCCAGGCTCCCCCCAAGCAGTTAAGAACTTTTTAGGACTTCCAAAACCCACACCAGGACATGAAAATAGCATGCAGGAGGAAATACAATTTTATGTGGCCCTCACAATGGGGACCCCAACCTTGTAAGAGAGTACGTATGCATTTTGGCATCAAAAGCCTTCCAGACTTGTGAAAACCCCACACAAAAATGGCATGGGGTTGGGAAGTCAGAGGAAAATTGTTTTTCCAGGGAAAAAAGTTCAGCATTTCATGACCTGATTTGAACTTCCATTGGGAGGCAAAAGTCAGGTCCAAGGCATAGAGAAGTGTAGTGACAACTTTATATAGCATCTTTAATGGAGTAAAACATCCCAAGGTTGGGGCAGTTCCATGATGATCATATTGAATGATGGATCTGGGCTCATTGATCTGCATGGACTACTCCTGCTCCTATTTCTGATATATCTTATGTCATACTAGTCAGTACGTGGGCAAATTTGCACTGTAACCTCTTTTACTGTATCAAGCCTTTTCCTATTGTGTTGGTCTAAAATTGTGCACAGTATTCCTACTATTGTCTTATGATTGGTATAGAATGTGAGGGGATAAGATTAGCAGTTCACTAACCAGGGAAAATAAAAGTGAGACATAAACGTGGAATTTGCACTAAAGGGTTACAGGGGAATGTCAGAGGCCTATTTAACCTTGCAGTGGATCACAGCTAAGCCAAGTCTGGTCCTTACACAAACCAATTACTTTGGAATTGTCCCCGAAAATACTGCTAATAAAGTAAATAAGTAGCAGCTCTCTCTCCACTGGGTGATAATTTAATTGGCTATGATTCCCATGTCAAAGAATAAACAACCAGTGTTGGGTGTTGTAGCATCTTAAAAGTCCTGATAAATGAAGGGCAAAGAGATTGTGATCACTAAAACAGCTGAGGAGTGTAGGAATTGGGAGCAATTGGCATCTTTTTGTCAAAGGAAAGTATGGGCCACTGATTTTTGGATTGGCCTGCCACTTCATGCAGGGAATAGTGGTAATGACGCAGCAGGCTCATAGTGAATCAAGATGTACTGAATAAATTTGTTGACATTAAGAGAGTCACCAAAATCAATAATTCCAAATGGGAACCGTATAGGAGATTGGCTTTGATGTGTCCTGTGGCTATCTCTACAGGTGATAAATATGGTATACCCTAAAGGAGATGATTGGAAAAGGAATGAAGCTATAATCCAAAGAAATTGGTTCAGCATTTGTGAATGAGAAAACATATAAGCAATAGAAACCTGCAACATGCAGGGGTGTTTTCACGTGTATATGGGATTACAACGTAATTATAAAAATTCGAGAGGGCCACCTCATTTTCATTTTTTTATGACTTGTGCAAATGTCCAGGAGGCAAAATGAAACTCTGAACAGCTACAGGATAGTTAGTTCTAAAGCTTTAGCTATTGTTCATTTCAAGTGTTGGTACAGGTCACATTGTGGGGATCTAGTCCTTGAATGAATACTGAATTGTACAATGTTAACCATACCCTTTTTCTGAGTGACACACATATGTTGAAGCAAAGTAAGAGGTTGCTTCGGTTAAGTGAATTCAGGGATGGAAGCATATCTCACTCTGGGAAGTTGTTCAGCCTCTTGTGAAATATATATTATGTTAGCTGCAGTCAGGTACTAAGACTTCCCTTCTCTGGAATGGTATCTGCTATAAACATTCCAGACTTTGGCACCAGAAACAACAGATTTCTTAATCTGCAATACAGAGGCCATGATGAATATGTCCACATTGCCTTGATTCTCAAGAAGCTTCACTACACTGGTACCTTGCTGAGCAACTCGACATTGAAATACTTGAAGGGGCATGACATTGGAATACTTGCATAATAACCACACTAAGCACAGCAGAAAATCTTAGGGCTTGTCTTTTTAAAAAAAAATTAATTCATGGGATGTGGGCTTCGCTGGCTGGGCCAACATTTTTCGCCCTTCCCTAATTACCCTCAAGAAAGTGGTGGTGAGCTGCCTTCTTGAACTGCTGCAGTCCATGTGGTATAGGTACATGCATAGTGCTGTTAGGGAGTTCCACGATTTTGACCCAACAACAATGAGGGAATGGTGATATATTTCCAAGTCAGGATGGTGAGTGACTTAGAGGGGAGTTTCCAGGTGGTGGTGTTCCCATCTATCTGCTGCCCTTGTCCTTCTAGATGGTAATAGTCATGGATTTGGAAGATACTGTCGAAGGAGCCTTGGTGAATTCCTGCAGTGCATCTTGTAGATGGTACACACTGCTACCACTGTGCATCAGTGGTGGAGGGAGTGAATGTTTGTGGATATGGTGCCAATCAAGTGGGCTGCTTTGTCCTGCACAGTGTCAAGCTTCTTGAGTGTTGTTGGGAGTTGCACTCATCAAGGCAAGTGGGCAGTATTCCATCACACTCCTGACTGTGCCTTGTAGACGATGGACAGGCTTTGGGGAGTCAGGAGGTGAGTTACTCGTTGCAGGATTCCTAGCCTCTGACTTGCTCTTGTAGCCACAGTATTTATATGGCTAGTCCAGTTCAGTTTTTGGTCAATGGTAACCCCCAGGAAATTGGGGGATTCAGTGATGGCAGTGCCATTGAACATCGAGGCGATGGCTGGATTCTCTCTTGTTGGAGACGGTCATTGCCTGACACTTATGTGATGCAAATGTTACTTGCCACTTGTCAGCCCAAATCTGGATATTGTCCAGATCTTGCTGCATTTGGACATGGATTGCTTCAGTATCTGAGGAGTCACAAATGGTGAACATTGTGCAATCATCAGCGAATATCCCCACTTCTGACCTTATGATGGAAGGTCATTGATGAAGCAGCTGAATATGGTTGGGCCGAGGACATTACCCTGAGGAACTCCTGCAGTGATGTCCTGAAGATGAGATGACTGACCCCCAATGACGACAACCATCTTTCCTTTGTGGTAGGTATGACTCCACCCAGCAGAAAGTTTCCCCCCCCAATTCCCATTGACTCCAGTTTTGCTAGGGCTCCTTGATGCCACACTCAGTTAAATACTGCCTTGACGTCAAAGGCAGTCAATCTCATCTTACCTTGGGATTTCAGCTCTTTTGTCCATGTTTGAACCAAGGCCGTAATGAGGTCAGGAGCTGAATGGCCCTGGTGGAACCCAAACTGGGCGTCACTGAACAGGTTAATGCTAAGCAGGTGCTGCCTGCTAGCACTGTTGATGACACCTTCCATTACTTGACTGATGATTGAGAGTACATTGATGGGGCAGTAATTGTGGTTGGATTGGATTTATCCTGCTTTTTGTGTACACGACATACCTGGGCAATTTTCCACACAGCTGGGTAAATGTAGCTGAACTGAAACAGCTTGGCTAGGGGCGTGGCTGTTCAAGTGTAAGTGAATTTTGAATGAAATGGTATGTTTTATATTACCAAACAACCACTGACATTCAGGTGTTACTTTTACAATTGTGTAGTCTCACTCTTTTTATATTTTAGCTATTGTTGGGAGATTGAAAAAAAATTTAAAGCCATATGAATGTAAGCCTGTGTTTTATGACTACCAGACATCGTAAAGCACTTTACAGCCAATTAAGTACTTTTGAAGATTTTACTGTTGTAATGTAGGAAACGTGGCAGCCAATTTGCACACGGCAAAAGAAACTTTTTTTTTCTATTATCTTTCCTTCTCCCTATTTTGCTTTCTGTACCTTATTGGGCAATGAATTGAAAATTCTAACTTTTACTGTTCAGGTGGTGAATGTCTCAGTAAAGATCCTTCAATCTGATTGGTTAAGGAGTCACACATTGGTCCGGATCGTCTGTAGACAACACCACGCTTTTGGAATTTGATTTGCCACAGGTTCCAGTGCAAAAGCCCACAAAGAAATGGCTAGCATCCTTCATTCACAAATTGCAATTTATTTGTGTCAATATTAAGAGTAGATAAATGTGTTGTATGTTTTATATGGAGTAAGGTGGTGATATTTTGTAACCTGATAATTTTTTTTATCGATGAGGCTACATTACGATGGGGAAGAAACCACCTAAGGACAGGAGAAATTGTTGAAATATTTAAATTAATGATCTTAAGCAATTCTTCCAACAGCTCATCAATTTAGGAAATCAACGCCATTTCAATCAGAGTCCCAAGAATAGGCATGATACTCACTTGAGACCAGCTCAACCATTCAGTCGTAGCCAAACTGTCCTTGTCACTAAGTTTTATCTGTATAGTTTCCTAAAAAAATCTGGTTTGGACAGCAAACATTGGTTTGGCTAGCTCCAATCAAAATGATGTTGGATCAAATCAAATCAAACCTGCTTCAATTTAGTCTGTTTGAAAACTGGTTTCAATAAGCTTCTCCCAAGAGCTCGAGTAGATAAAGAAGTGAATTAGTTGTCATACAGACCAGGAAAGGTTGAATCTTGATCTGTGCTTAGTTAGCTGATCTGAGTAGGAGTGATACAGTATTTGGTTTCAGTGCTCCTTGGTTAACAATGAGATTATTGAAGATGATTTCTCTCCCGATTGCTATAAAGCCACTTTTGTTAGACATGTCAAGTGGATATAAGGTATGAACAAGGGTTGCTGCCAGTGGTGACTTTAGTATGATATGGCCTGAGCTCACACATGAGCAACAAGCACTCAACTGAGTATCAGAGGACACCTGTGGGACAGCATCTCTACATGGATTTAGTGCCCTTCAGATAAGAGAAGGCTGGGGGAAAATTTGATGGAAAAAAAGATTTTATTTTAAACTGAGTTAGTATGAAACTAGAAATTCTTCAGGGGATTTAGGTCTGAATGAAGTTAATCACGCGAGAATCACTGATGAGTTCAAATACCTTGAATTGTTTTGAAGATTATTTTTTCCATTAAATGGACGTCAGTATATTTTTATGGAAAAACTTTATTTAAACTGTGCAATTGTTCAAAATTCGGACTATTTTACAACAGTTTTAAAACATTTTGGCTTTTAGACTAGTTATATTTTTGGCATGATTTAGCAAAATTACAGATCAGGCACCTGAATTCTAGGCGGCATTCACCGTAATGCTATTATAAAATAGGAAAACACAGTTTCTCAGTAAAAGTAGTTAAAGACATAAATGAGGTACATTCACAAATCAAGGCAAACGTTCATTCTCCTGCAGCAATGGACAAGTAGTGAAGCTGATCCCCTGAGACAAATAAAATTTGATATAATGCAGGTCCACCATCCAGTGGCAGGATCACAAACACTGCCTTTACAAGACAATTGGCAATTGAAGATAGAAGGTTCAGAACACCTGAGATACATCATTAGACTGGACCTTCCACTTCTTCCCTTTAGTTCACATCTTAACAGTATGCTCTAAATCAAAAAAAAACTAACATTATTATTGTTCTCATCACAAAAGAAAAAAAATCCAATAGTAAAACAAAAGCAGAAAACAGTTTTTTCTTCCGCCCTGCCAGACTGATGTAATGTGTGCTTACATGACTCACTTTGGCACTGCTACATCAGTTACCTCAAGTGGATTTAGTAAATGTCATCCAAGCAGCCATCACAGCAGGCTCACAAATTTAACACATGTCAAAATGAAAATACAATTTCAGACAGTTTAACACACAATTCCAGATTAATGTGCATCAACAAACACTTAAATTCAAAATGAGGCCGTAGTTTCTATTTAGTCAACATCTCTAACCTCAAAAGTATCAGCTAAATCTCATTAGCGTGCCAGCACATTTTCCACACTCTGCCTTACTGGACGAACGGACATGATTATTTCCTAACACCGTGCTAATGTTTTCTAATGAGTTGATGTCGTCAGTAACCGGAGACTTATCAGACATGAATTGCAGGCCCCCTAAATAAACCTAAAAAGGTGGTTGCACAAATGAATATAATTTGTCCAAAGCACTTTGTAAAATTCGATGTATCTGTGGACGCAGCTTGATGCATCACAAGCTTCCCCAGCAATCACTTTTTCTGGGCAAGATGTATTTTACAAGGATTTTGTCTGCGGAAGCTTCTATACCTTTTAATTACATACAGTAGATATCAGTGCCTATCTACATTATATCTGAAACACATTTGAAAAGAGAGGAAAATATGCTGGCGGCTTTTAACAGCAGTTATCAATCTTGAAGTACTGTGCATTACGTCTCAATGTATTACTTTTGTAATACATTTCTGCTAACTGGGTATTTCTTGGCCAATATTAAAAAGACCGTGAGTAGTACAGAAGCTACAATGAAAAAAAAAACATAGGCTTCCAACTTGGAATCACAATAGCAAATCCCAATAGTGACCAAGATTTGCATAGTATTTTCTGGAAGATTCACTCTGCTAGCCAGGGTCATGCCATGGATGAGAGAGAACATGGCATTACCCTGACTGGTGCCTTCCTGAAATAGGACAATCTTACCAAGTCCAAAGCTGAACAAAAATAGGGCGAGGGTGCATGAGGAATGGGGCAATGGTCTAATCGCTTAGGTTTGCAAAGAGGAAAATTAATTGGAAATTCTAAATGATTAATGATGTCTCCACATCATGAGGTACAAAAGGATGTAGGACAAATGGGCTTTTTAAGAATGGTTCTGTGAACTTACAAGTTTAAAATTTCTAACAGCACAATCAAAAACTAAAATAACATGAAGAAGTCTAGATATTGAGCCTGCAGTGTTGAGCACAGTGACACCAATACCATCCATGGGTTAAACCATACATAGCAACTCAAACCTGAACGAGGGGACAGGGAAACAAGTCAGGTTTTAAAAAAATCTTAACCGTTGGCCATAATTATTATTTTGTGCACTGCCATGATTTTAATATACACAGTACTTCAAAATGACTGCTGCATATAATGAAATGATGCTGGTTTTGACTCAGGATGTTTAACATGGACTTTTGTTGTTGCATTAAAATAAAAAGCAAACACTTAAACAACATCGTTTAAGAGAAGACAACAATCTACTCTTCTCGGAGTGAAGAGGTAAATTCCTACTTCTGATACACAAAGGTGAACAAAAAATCTTTGGTTTTTATGGGCGGCTGATCTAGCTGTATTTGAAAATAATAACACTGAATATATTGATTAAGGAAGCAGCTTTATTTACTCTCCTTCACCCTGTGAAACTTGACTAGCCAAGAGACAGGACTGTCTTTATTGCTCAACATTGGTTAGTTTTTTTTTAAAGCTATTACAAGACCCTATTCTTTCACATACTCCAGAACTGCCATTATATTGTATGTACCTGTTAGTAACTGCTGCAGACAATGTGACTCTAAGCCACAGGAATATGCAGTCATCTTTGGAGAAGTCCTCAGTAAATTACATTCGCAATTCAACTGAATTGTTAAAGAAATTCGAGTGAGTGTTACAGACAGCTGGAGTATTTCACTTTGGTTTGCGCAAAGGAATTTGGTATTTCTTTAAAAAAAAGTTTTAAATTAGAATCTAGGCTCATCAGGGAAAAAGTCTGCCTCTTTTAAAAATGCCAAATAATCAATGATGCCTAAAGCATCCATTAAAGCTTCATAATTAATCAGAAAAAGAGAATCCTCTTGCGCTCAGTGATATTAAACAACTAATTGTTGCAATATTAAGGAGTAATGCGCATTTACATTACATTTGGAACTACAAGAAAATTCTCTTTTTCATTCATCAACTCTATTGTAGGTTATATGAAAAGTGACACAGTTCTTAGGTTTGGAATTCAGATACTGCATAGACACAGTGCCCTGTCAATATATAAAAAAAATCCAACAAGAAAAGTAAATCTTTGGATATAGACAAACGTCATTTACCTTTGTATACCGCCGACTCCTAATACTATAGGATGACACTAATCTGAAAGACAAGTGCTAAACTGACTATTACTGTAATTCTGATCTACACTATAAAGAGCAGAGTGCAGCTAACCAGAAGTAGTACTCAGTAGATAGTACTAAGGATCTTTAAATGAGCCGATAGAAGGACTTAACTCAAACATTAAAACATTAATGATTTGGATAGGGCAAAGATTTGGATTGCAACTAATTTTGGACATAAACACATTGGATATCTATTTAATGTAATTCTATTTTTTCTAGTAAAGAATGAACCATAGTAGACCTTGGATGTTTACACATCAATATAATTTGCTTCCCAAAGCAGTTTTCCAATTACACGACTGTAATATTGTATTAGAAAATCAATTTTTCTATTCAAATACATACAAGTCACTACTTCTGATTGATTAGTAACTATCATAAAATTAAGAGACTTAATTGTAATTAAATGGCCCAAAAAGAAATTTCACAGAAAAAGAAAGTTTATGTACATTTTCTTTGGTAAGCTTGTTTTAAAATAGTTTTGATATATCGGCGTCACGTAGGCGTGAACATTTACTGGCACATATTTCTAGTGATCTGTTCTAACTCTTAAAAGCTACACAGTAACTATTTTAAAAATCAAAAATTCAACAAGATACCCTGTCAGTACACCACACATTTCAATGTGGCAGTTCAAATGTAATTATTTGATCCCTGAGGTTAGATAAAGAATAACACTAAAATAGGTTTTTAAAAGAGGTAGTATCAAACAGGAGGTGCAAGGTTAGAGCACATGAGAGTAGCAGCTTTTATTCCCTGTGAACATTTTTGGTATCATAAAGCTCTGTTTTATGCAAGCATTCTAAAAACAGAAATAGTGAGGCACCAAATGATAGTCTTTGGACTGCAACTCTCCAATGAGTTATTTAATATAATACCCATAAGCTGAAGTTGTTTTTATCAGAAGATGAAAAATTTATGTCCAAATTGTCATAGAGTCACCCACCAACACAGTAATAATCCACAGCAAATTCAACTATAAACGTATCATGTTATTTTGACATGTTTATAGAACTAACTTGGTATTCCATCCAATTGGATAATAATTAAAATTAATATTGGATTCGTGTGATTCAGAAGCAGTCATTTGAAAACAGTTTAATCAAATTTTTAAAAAATAGAATTCTGCTTATTCTTGTTAGGAATCTTAATTATTAAATCAATTATTTTCTTGCACATGGCGACAAATGGCATCATACCACTGCCTCCTTGTATTTGGCAGGTTGTTGAAATAAGTGAATCCACGCACAATGGGGAACAGAAGTTAGGGCTGGAATTTTCCAAACACCCCCCCCCACCCCGCAACGGACGCAGCAGCCATTCAAATGCCCATCAACTTCAGCGGAACCCGGAGATCCCGCCGATGGGAGTGACCTGAAAATTCCGGCCGAAGTATTCTGTCCAAAACTGCAAAAAGATATTTGGCTGTCATTTGGGAACAGAAACAAGGTGCTCAGAGTTAAACGAAATTAAAAACAAAGTATTCAGTCAATAAGTAGAATTAGTGGAAATGTGATATCTATTGAAAGGAATTTATGCTTCACTCTCTTAAGTCTACCAAGGGTGGATGTGTATTTTTAGCTTATGTTTTTTCCAGTTTTGAAGCTGGTCACGATTATGCACAGATTTTAGGACATCAGTTTGAGGAAAAAGCACTTGTCAATGCTGCAAATAAGAAACAAAATTGAAATCTACGTATAAGTGAACAGGAGAAACTCCCTTGGAGTAATAAATTTTAGATACAAATCACTAACTTCAACTAAACGTTTTACACAGTTTAGTATCTTTCACAAGAAATGAACCATCATAAATGGAAGGGGATTCTACATTTACATTAAAAAGATGCCATTGCAAATTATAAAGATTGGCCAATAAATAGTGAATAGAAAGTAGATGTGAATGAGTATGTATATGAACCAACCAAATAGATGTCATGTGTGCACTGAAACGGATCTAACATGCAGTTGCAGGAGTATCTATTAGAATGCATGAAATCAGGACCCAACTGGGACAGTGCAAGGTTATGGATAGGAGTCACTACAAGAGCCATGTTTTTCCATAATTTCTGCATCTACAGTATTCATCAGTTTCTAGAACAAGAAGCATGTAGGTAATCATTCTAGTTAATCCTGGTCTGCTTCAATTTGTCTGCGGTGCCTCCTAACAGATATTTAATGAAACTGAAATGTACCCAAAACATTTTAGGTTCAGACTGGATAAGAGTTCATTCATTTTGCTTGTACAACAACACTGTTATAATTCAGATGACTTTCAAATTAGCAGCTTAGGCACGTTTACTTAGTTCACAGTGTTACACTGCACAAACATGTATCTCTTTCAAAAACATCCAAAATGAAAGCATTTCCTCTTCCCTCTGATCAAACATGCTTTACATTTTTCACAGCTCTATGTAAAGCTGTATTATACACAAACATAACAGCTGTGAAAAGTGATCATATTAAGTTTCATGGGTTGGGACTGTGGCTTTAATACTCTCATTCAAACATATGACTGGATCCTTTGCCTTACATTAAAAAAAAAGCACAGTGAATGAAAACAACTTCAGCTCAATGGTGTTGCATTTGTTGCTATTTTAGAATGATACTTGCTTGTGTAAACAGAGCTTTAGTTAAACACTCTCATGGCAATGTCCTTACAACCCCTACATCACAGCAGAACATCAACAAACATTTCTTTTAGCAAAACAATGTATTTCTGTAAGGAAGTATCAGCTATTAGGCAATGGAGTCAAATATGTTAAATACTGGAGTTTACCGTTAGGTAACATTGAGGTAGATTTTTCAGCAGAAAGCCTGAAATATTATTTCTGCTCCAGTGATATACCTTTCAAAATAAAATCAAAAGAAATGTAACGGTCCTTTTCACATTTTTGACATACAGACATTCATGGTGGGTAAAATTCAAAATGTAACATTCATAAAACAAAAGCGTGTAAGAACCTGGAGTGATTAAAAAAAAAGACCCAGATTTTTGTTCCAGAATGTTCTTTGGCTTACTGCACATTGTCCATTGTACAGATAAATTACGGTCAAACTGGATCAGGTAACTTAAATTGGAAATTCATTGTTAGCGTGTTCGTGAGCAGTTTTTGGAGAAGGCATTTGACATACTTGAGGTGGTGCCAGCAGGTCTGAGGTAGTAGAAGAAGAACCAATCAACAGGAGTTGAGCTTCCTCTGAGGTAGACTTGATAAGAACGCTGACTGTTTCTGCTTGGACAAACGGCCCCAAGAAGGTAGGTGTAGTACATGTGACAGAAGAAAGGTGAGCCATTTCCATTTCCTCCCTAGAATCGTGCGAGTATCTGCCTGAATCGCCAGTTTCATGGCTTCCGTCACTGTTATGAGAATATTCTGTGTCTCCTGCAGTGTTGAACACAGCCTGCAGAGATGTAGGTGGAATGTGTATTGAGCCACCCGATTCCTCACAGGTCAGCCCAGTCAGCTGGTAAGAGCTCAGGCTTCGTACATTTCTTCTCACTGGCTGCTAGCAAAAGAATTACACCAGTTACATTTAGCAAGTACTTCAAATTCCAGCCAACTTCTTTTGCATAGTAGACAATGTAAACTGTTAAGAGGATCTTTGATATAAACATTGTTATGTGTAGGTAATCTGTACAATTGGCTGTATTATAAATCTAAGTAATTGCAATAGAAAACATAATTCTTTAGAGGGAAAGATCATAGCAATGCAGGTGGTGCAAGCTTGATAAGAGGGATACCATGAAGCATTTTTCAAACAAGTAGATGATAATTGTTGTGTATGGCACAGAGAAGACTAACATGCTCAAATGCAGGCAGCTATTATTGAACTAAATTTTATATATATATCTCCCCAGCAGAGAAGGCAATGTAACAAAATGCTCAGATTTATTATACTACAATAATTAAAGGAATAAATGCTTCAACCAGTGTTTGCACTCCACATGAGCCTCCATCCACTCTATCAGCCTCACCTTGTATTCCTTTCTCTGTCATGTGTCTATCTAGCTACCCCTTAAAAGCATCAATTTACATTTGCTTCAAGAGTTTGGTTCCAAATCTTACCTGCTTTTCTTTGTGCATCTTCACTGATTTCTTCGATGACCCAAATAATGACCATTTTTTTGCCTTTTCGTTCACACGAGTCGTGCTGCTAATAATCAGATCAGACCCACCCTGTTGGGATACAATAGAACACATTCAGATGGTTTACTTCTTGCTCAAACACCACCTATTATTACAGTGAATCGGGCATTTGAGTTACACTTTTTGTTCTAGGTTCAAGTCCCGGAAAAGGTAGTCCCTCCAAATTGCCTGCTATTAAAGTGACTAGTTTCACACAGTTTCAGCCACGATGTCAGAGGAGCATGTAATGCGAGCTGATTGAACTTTTGCTAGCTTTTAACAATATTCCCATATTCTGATCAAAACTCTGGATATCATTTCTGCCCCAACATTTTCATCAGTTTTATCTTGTCTAAACACAAGTACCGATACACCAAACGAATAAATAATGCAAAATACTTCCATGTTATCCTGTGTTTTTCTCATGCCATTTTCTTCTAAGGTTGGAATTTTAAGAGTTGCAATTAATAAATTTACTCTCAAGTTACTTCCCACTCCCAATTTTTAATGTAACTTTTTTCTTCTCCTTTGTCATATCGTGTTTGTCACCTCCCCTGCTTATGTGTAATATGCCTCCCTGTCAGCCGATCTGCCCTGCTAAATGTCTACCTGCTTCTGTTCTCACAGCAAAGATTAGGGAACATTACAGAAAAGTGGGTCTGTTAATGATATGTTAATTATATTGTCAAGGTACCAGGTGAAGAGCATTGTTTAATTAAGTACTTGGAGCACACATAAATAGTGGATAAAGTTTCTTTTAAAGTTTTTTCATTTTGTTACAGTGCCCTATAAAGGGCTGTTAATTTGTTCATTAGTTTATTTGTTATTTATTTTTAATTGGTACTCAAAAAAAAGTATAAGTAGGGGATAGCTGGGACACTGGGTTGTGTGGGAGGAAAGCTGTAAGACTAAACAAAGTCAATAATTTCTCTCTATAAAGGAAAGCTCTGTATCTTGGTTTTGGCTTCACAAAGCAGCTTGGACAGGGTCCTTCTAGCCTCCTCTGATTTGAAACTGGCATAAACTACAAACTAGGAAAGTTCCACAGGAGGCAGTGGCATAGTGGTATTGTCAGTGGACTAGTATTCCAGAGACCCAGGGTAATGCTCTGGGGCCCTGGGTTCAAATCCCATCACAGGAGAAGGTGAAATTTGAATTTAATAAAACATCTGGTCTGATGATGTCATAAAAACCCATTCTGGTTCACTAATGCCCTTTAGGGAAGGAAATCTGCCATCCTTACCTGGTCTGGCCTCCATGTGACTTTTCTGGTTGACTCTTAACTGCCCTCTGAACAAGGGCAATGAGGAATGGGCAATAAATGCCCAGCAATGCCCATGTAGAGGACTACACCAACCTAAATGCCAGAGCGGAAGGATAAGGTAAGTGTAAGGAGTCCCAGGGCAGCGAAGGCCTGAGGGATTGCGAGGGAATTAATCGGGTGGGGGGCTCCAGAGGTCACTAGGAGAGGGCACCTCCCCTATCCCTGCTCAAGATCTAACTCTGAATCACAATGGGGAAAGGCTGGAAAGAAACAATATTCCTGCCAGCCTAAAAACTGAGGCAGGGCATGAAACAGCCCTTAACCAGCCACTTAAATGCTGGCTTCCCATCCGAGGCCTTACCCGCCCCAACATAAAATCTGTGGCCGGGGCTGATGGGGACCCAGAGGGAATCCCGTCCCTGCACTTTAGCGCTCCCTCCTCCGACTAAAAATCTGTTGGTTGGGGAGTGTAAAATTCAGGCCAATATCTCCTATTCACAGCCCAATATTGTCAAGGAATTAGCATACTGAAGTGGATGGGAAGGGAGAAATTTGGCAAGAGGAGTTTTTAAAAGGAACCAACAAACACATTGCACCAGGGAGGGACCCTGCAATTTTTAAAATGTATGGCTGCGGAAATGGTTACAGGTCGATGTCGAAGTTAGCAATCCATTCAACAGCTTTGGCTGATGCAGTGTAAATGGCTGTGATGCCACCAGAAATGGATCTCTCAGGGCAGAAGTTCAATATACGCGCAATGGTCTGACTTGGATGGCCGTGATCAGAGTTTAGGAGAAAAATGGGAATTCTCAAAATTTCAATACTATGGAACGTGCATTGGTGTTGAAAGTTTTGAAGGACTTCCTCAGTTAGATCAAAATAACGTATTACTATAAAAGGCAAGAGGTAGGCAAAGTAGAAATAAAAGTAAATATAAAATGTATTACCTTGGTATCCAAAAAAACATTTTCAGGCATCATTGGCATTAAGGTTTCCACAGTTTCCTGTTCATTCTGACCCTTAGCAAGATGGTTGCCATTGACCAGTGGTCTTGTCACATGTGCTAACTGTACATTTCCCTGTTGCTCAGTCTTGATAGCAGATGATTTCCTGGACATACAAAAGCTCACCATGAAAAATTAACTTGGCAATCATGTGATATCTAATAATATCTGTTGATATGTATTCAATGCTGAATATAGTGACTTTAATCCCCGATTTAACTGAAAATGGGTGAACTGAGGTGAGTACAGCTTATTACAGAAGAGGACAATTCCTAAAATAAAATACTGATTGAAGACTGAAGGGGGTTGAGTATTTTCAGCAGGAGGCTAACATTTTGATTAACAGAATATTTTCCTTCACAATTACATTAAATACATTTACAATAAATTCTAATATAATTATTGCTCTTTTAACAATGCTATTTTGCCCTAAATAGTTGTACTTTCAAAACGATACCTTGCTTTGCTTCGGTAGAGGAGGATAAGGATGCAGATGATGATACAAGTTAGGGCTATGCAAACTCCGACAATAATTCCAGTCATTGACTTTTGGTCCAGGTGGTAAAATACATCTGAGTTAGCTTCAGTAAAAACAGATTGATAACAGACATTGGAACAATTAAATAAGAAGTGACTCAAAAGGTTTTCAGTCACAGTTGTCATTGGATCACACAATTCTATTACTAATTTCAATGATAAAAATAAAATGGGATCAGACAGATGTGACAATCTATCTCATATTATTGAGAATGTGAACATCAGTATTGTTATTGATAAATACAAAGCAATTAAACAAACTGTTAAATCTTTATAAAAATTGCCTTTTACATATGTAAATAGTAATAGATAATTTTCATAAAAGGCTTCTGTCAGCAGCAACAATCCATGTAGCACATCTGGACAGAAATGTATTATTTTGTTTAAATTCATGGATAAAGACAATATGCAGTAGGATGTTTGTAGAAGCAAAGAACACAGGATTTATAAGTTTTAGAGTATTGTCACCAGGTTTTTCTCTAGCTTTTACCAACACTATGTCCCAGTCAGTTTCCATTCAGATAATTCCAATATGTTGCTTTATTTCCCATCCCTATTAATGTGCAATCACATGATATGATAGAGCTATCAAAATCAGTTGCTCCGATAAAGACTTCTGCACAGGCGGCAAAAAATATTACAATTGAAACTATTGCACATCTAAAAGTTCTATCTTAGTCACAATAATTAAACATAATTGTTAATTTCCAGTGGGATAATGTTAAAAGCATCTTCTGTTTTTAAATTGCCCAGTTTAGATTCTTTGTATCTCATACTAACAGCATTTCACTGACAAGTATGCCCATTGAGTCTACTTTTAAAGAGAGCTTGTCAGAAAGGCCTAAGAGATTACATTAGTTACACAATTGCCTAATGGCAGCTGACTGTTTACTGACCTTTGGCATCTCCACTGCTGTGAGAGTCAGCCCACTTAGGCCCCTGGCTAAAGTATACAGTTTCCTTAGCAGGGATTGCTAGTTCCACAGCATTTGAAAAGGGCCCTTCTCCAACTTCATTCGAGGCAGATATCTGAACGAGGTAGACATTTCCTGGGAGGAGGTTCTCCAGCAAGGCCATAGTAATTGTTCCTAAAATCAAAGATGGCATTAATGGATCAAGAATACAAACACAGTGATGGCAGCATCAGTGTATTGCACAACAAGTGATCTATTAGTTCCACATCTCCATATATCATTCTTATTTTAATTCCCGTTTGGAAAAGTATCAATTTGCACAGTTCTGCATCGGACCATCCAGACAAAAGAAACATATATAAGCAAAAGTCCTGGAGAATATAATTTGTCTCCTACTAGCTAACTGAAGAGCACTGTTGGTAGAAACCAAAGGTTAGGTTATCTGACTTGGACAGATATGGGTACACTACTATAGGATATGAGTTTCTTCACCCAAGTCCACAACATTGATTCAGAACAGTATGGAGAGCGGCATCAAGTCCTGTTGCACTCCACTCAGCACACACCCCATCCTGCCTGAGGTCACTGTCCTAACAAGTTCCCACTTTTTTCTCCTTTCAGCCAGTTTGATATCCATACCCAAGTTTTAACTTACAATAGGATAGGGGAGTTCAAATTAGTAAAATGAAAATTTAGGACTAATATCAGAAAGATTTTCTTCACATAAAGAATGACAAAAGATCCATTTAGAAAGGTACTATAACCCCAACAATGGGGGAAATGTAGGGCCTTACTGAATAGATGAACCAGATTGGGTCTAATTGCCTTCGTCATCCATAATTATCGTGTGATATCTTCACTGTCCGCTTGGGATGGTAATTCTCAACAAAGTGTAGGTGGTTAAGTAGGCAAGATCATCACCTCTTAAAACCATATTAGCTGTTACTAATCACACAATTCTCATACAGGCATAATAATTTCCTGATAATAAATTCCATTCATTTAAATGTTTATTTGATGATTCGATAGTTTCCAGAGTTAGATTTATATAAGGTCAAAGGAATTGCTGTGGTCTGAGTAAAGCTCACCTTCCCTGTGAAGCACTTGCCATTCTCCTGCAATCCAAGCCTTTCTGGACGCATAAAGAATGGTGTAACGAGTGATGACTGTGTTGGTACCTTCTGGGGGTTTCCAAGAAATTAGAGCAGTTCCTTCTTCTATTAAAGTGACTTTCACACTTGAAGGTGGATTAACTGGAGCTATAGTAGTAAAACAAGTTAATGAAGGGATATTCAAAAACATCCATAATAAATAATACTTCAAGAGAGCTTTCTTTAACTTTTGAGAAACTCAATAGAATCCTCCAAAAAAAAAAAATCACAGATTAGTATTTTATGCAAGAATTAGGGCTTTTGGCTCTAGGGCTGGCTGTTCTTTTAAAGGTGTATAAAATACAAACAGTATAATAAAAATACAGCTTTTATAAAATCACGCTAACCGTTCATTACTGCAATGCACTAATAATGTCACAGGACTAACAGACTTTATACTTCCATTCTGTCATCAAATGCAACAAGAAACATTAAACAGTTGCTTCTACAGAACATTGGATGACATTTGACATAACAATGAATTAAGTTGGAATGTTAAGGATGGAACATGGAGTACAGATTGATGAGCAGATACCAGGTTGATGAACAGTTTGATGCAACTTAAAAGATCTCCCATAGATTTCATGAGTTGTGAAGATAGGCTGGCTAAATATTTTCTTTGGATGGGGTTATATTTTGTTGGTAAATTAGCTGATAACTTGACACAATGCTATTTTTCAGTAAATTTCCAGATAATTTGTCATTGATATAGGAGATCTAATGCTTTATTCATTTCTCAAAACACACCCCATTGCACTGTGTATAACCAAGAAGTGCTTAAAGCAAGGTAGCAATTTGTTTTTATGTAATGTGCCATAGAGTTAGTAAAGTTTCTGGAGGACGAGGGAGTTTGACATTGTTCTTACCTTCTGGCAACGTAAGCTGATAAACCACAGGGCTCCAGGGGCTGGAGAGCTGGTCTGCATGAAGACGCACAGCGAACTCATACTTGGTGAAAGGTTGTAAGCCATGAACAAGCATGTGTGTTTCTGACCTATTTAAGTGAAAATAAAATGGAGCTATTAATATGCTAGAGTCCTGAAATACCTATTATAAGAAGTGCTTTTCTGAGCAAACTTATAAATGCTAAGCAATTTGCAACATAATTAAACTTCTTAAAATCAGCCTATTAAGTGACTTTGAATTCAGTGCAAAAGTGAAGTTTTATGGAGATACTTAACATAATCTGCAGATAAATAGCTTTATCATTCATTCACCAATTCAATATGAACCAAAAGTGGGTATAATTCATTCAAGTGACTTACAAAATCTGTTGGTGTGTGAAGATGAAATTTGATAGCTCAGTGTTTCGCATATTAAAGACAGGATTTAAGTGTTAATCTTGGAAGTTAAATTCTATCAAAAAGAAGTAAATATAAAGCAGTCTGCAGAACTCCAATTCTATACTTGGATCAGGAAAGTTTTTGTCTTACGTCACTGGCATACAGAGCAGGCAACAAAGGATTAAGATAACCTATTACATAAACTATTGTACTCTCCTCTCGAAGAAGCTTGGCAGGGTGATACCCTGTAAAAGCAAAATGGCCCAATCATGACTGTATCACAGGAATACGGATTGTAGTCATTTTTAATATTAAACTCACAACCGAAAATTTCATACTAAAATGCCAAGTATTATCAGTCTAACTGTGACTGCTGTTGTATCTGCCAAATCTCACCATGCCAACCCAAACGCTCAATGACACAGTCTGAGATTTATTGTGGCTTGTGTTAAAAGTATATTTTTTAACAATAGTCTCCTTCAAAGCACCTAGAACTTGACAATATGATATCTATTTTTCCATGCATGTCAGATTAAAATATAGCACTTCAAAAGAAAAAAACAACGGTTTTCGACCTCTTAAGCACCTTTCATAAATGGCTGGAGATGAAATTCGATGAGTTGAAACAGCCAAATACTAACTTTTGCTTTCATGTATCCTTTTGTCGGTTTTAACAATGTTTGACAATTGCTAAATATATTTTCAATATTGGAACTATTCATAAGGCAAAATTCTCAAGCATTTTGCACTTGTGGCATTGGCATTGCTGTAACAATACCATAGCAACATGAAAAGTCACCTAACTCCAGCACTTTAGTATTAATAGTAAATGCATGAGGGACAGAGAAAAGGAAAAGCTGATCTGATCCGCCAGAGAAAAGGATCACACAGCAATCACAAACTTGCTTATAACGTGGCTTGTTAGTTTGTAATAAAAATAAGCTTTGAATTGTTAAACAAAAGCTAGTTTAGCACCATATCTTAAAGAAAATCAGAAGTGAAAGTTTATGGTGCTTGTCTATAAAAGTTCTATTTAGTTAAAAGCTTCATTCACCCTGGCTGAAGCTTTCATACTTTCATAGTGTAAACAACTATCTGGTGTCATGCCAGAGGGACCCAATAACCTCTTTTAAATTGCTAGACAACAAAGAATAGCAGTATGGGGACTAGAATTTTCCTATCTGGCATTCTTGTTTACTGTGTGATTAGATTGAAGATTGATACTGAACAGCACTATCTAGAATCACCTTGGGCAGACATAGACAAATGCAAGGCACAGCAAATGAATATGCTTGGCAAGGCCTAAAGGTGTTCACTGAAAAGAAATAACGTATCTTGTTGCAGCACAATATACATCGGTGTAAATCTTAAACGGCTTTCTCAAAGTTTCATCTAGACTCCAAGCATGTTGTTTATATTCAGCAGACTTCCAAGCCTCTCAATTTGGGAGAAGGCTGAAAGAGAGATCTAAATTAAATACAAAACTTTAATTTTAAAAATTGAGACAATCTCCAAAAGCAATAGAATTCAAGTCAGTCACGTCATCAGAGCTCAAACGTAGCTGTGCAAGAACACAGTAACACCCTGCTACAAAAGTAAAATACTGTAGGTGCTGGAAACCTGAAATAAAACAGAAAATGATAGAAATACTCAGCAGGTCAGGCAGCAACTGTGGAGAAAGAGAAAGGGAGTTAACGTTTTGGATCAGATAGAACTGAGTTCTGAAGAAAATTCATTGGATCATTGATCTGAAACATTAACTGTTTCTCTGCTCCCCAGAAGCTGCCATTTCTGCTGAGAATTTGCAGCAGAATTTTGTTTTTGGTGATGCACACCACTATATTTGGGAAGTTTATGCAATTCTACTGTACAATTAATAACCCCAAACCACAAACTGTTACAAAAACAACTGAATCACCTTGCAATATAGATTTGCAAATTAACTTACGTCTGAAGGTACATGACAAGGGAAGCATTCTGCAGCCCCACAGGATTACAGCGGACAGTATAGTTGATCATTGCTGCAGCAGTAAAGGCTGGCTTCCCCCATTGTAAGGAAATGGAAGATGAGCTGTTGGCTTTTGCATACAAGTGATGAGGTGGAGGTGGAGGAGGCACCATGCGATCCCGAACAGCTATCAAATAAGAAAATAGCTTAATTTATCTACTTGGGGCTTTACAAACATATTTAATGCTTGCAGTTTTTCATTAAATCAGAAGTGTGGTTCAAGTTTTCATTTGAAGCCCCACACCAGGAAAAATGTGTGGGTTTTCCACAAGTATTTATCAACTTGAAAAAAGGAATAACTGTTTCTATGGAGAACAGCTGCAAGCAAATTCTGTACTCAGGGGACAAGATGCTATCAGCCCCCTCAGAAATGGCCAACAAATTCATCAAGAAAGGTCCTTAAAGTATGTGTGTTGGTTAGCTGAATTGGAACCACATATGCACCTTGGTCAAAATATCCATCAGTTTTCCAAACATATTGAACAATAAGAGCATATTATCAAGCTCTGTAGCAAAACCAATGTATTTAAAAGGAAAATTTAGGGTGATTAAAAAGATGAAACATATTTAGTAAAATACTGAAGATTTTGCCAAACCTACTAAACAGTAAAAGAATGCTTTAAATTGAAAGTCGTGCAAAGCGCAGAGACAGAAATGGTTTAAACTCAGACAAAAATAGTCTCCAATTTACTGAATCACTGGGTATTGGTGTACTACTCAGTTGCTGACAATTTAGATTTGGAGTTTTGCAACAAGTTACATTTCTCAGCAGCTTAAGAATTGGAATTCAAACCAATTTTCTTCCACAAAATGTTATTTTCTGCAGTTTTTGTTTTCTGCTTAGCCAAAATTAAAATATTATTTATAAAACACAAAACAGGTTCATATAAATCAGAAATGATTCACCAGAAGTGCTGGTGATTCTGAAATAACTAACAGCCAGTTAGTCATGACTGTTAGGGTGCCTTTGTTTACAAATAGCATTAGTGACAAGAAATCTCATTTAATGTTTAGCTATCTGAATTAATGATTTGTGGAAGAGGATCGTAGCATTCTGGCAATGCTGCCTTAAATTATAGAGCTTTCCAAGTTTAAAGGTTACTGCATTTTTCTGGAGATAATTTGTTCAATGTTTGATACTCTGCACAATTCTAAATGTAGAATTAAAAACAAATCACTTACAGACACATCCTGGGGTGCTTACAGTTTGGTCTGCCTGGTAGCCTTCACCCATATAATTATACGCCAGCAAACGCATATGATACTTCCTTCGAGGATCTAAAGTTTGAAAGCACAGTTGCTTTATTAAAGACTTCTGTACACTCCCATTTTGGGTCATCAAGTATTTGTATTGTCAAGCATCTGCTTGCTTAGACGCTCTGTCCTGTTGTCATAGATTAGAAGAATATCTGCTGCTCAGCATCATTTAGCCTGCAGAATAATTTTTAGTAATTCATATACAAATCTGGAAAGTATAAAAGCCATAAGCTAAAAAAGTATAACTTCTGTGGGAAAAAAAAAGCGATTTCAGATGTCATGGCATTTCATGGATGATCTAAACATGGTCTATAACAGGGGAAAAAACATCAATAACATAAGGAAAGTTACAAAAACTCAATGGTCCTGAAGTTCAGGGTCCTTCCATATTTAACATGTGCTATTTTCTGCTTTTTGAGAGTCAAACTTTCCTCTGCTCTCAACTATATCTCAAACTGAAAATATCATAGAATATATCATACGGAGTATATCACAGAGCTTCAGTATGCAGATGATGTTTGTGTGCACGCTCACCGACAAATTGAGCTCCAGGTCACTGTCGACTCCTTTGCCAAAGCATACTAGAAAACGGGCCTTTCACTAAACACCCGGAAAACTAAGGTCCTTAAAATCTGATGACAAAAAAGGCGGCCCAATAGCAGCATCCTCTCCCAAGCCAACTTGTCCAGCACCAAGGCGTTAATTATTCAAAACCCGCTCCACTAGGCAGGACATGTTATTCGTACACCAAACACCCAAGCAACTGCTCTACTCAGAACACTGTTGCAGCAAAAGAATCTCAGGAGGACAGCGGAAACGCTTTAGGGTTGTCCTTAAAGCATCCCTGAAGAGGTCAAACATCCCGGCCAACTCATGGCAGACCCTGGCTTGTAATAACCAAAATGAAGTAGGTTCATTTGGCATGGCACTGAACATCGAGGGGCCTTGTTGGGATCAGTTCAACTGCCTATTTTTCTCAAATTCATTCATATTCACTGCACTATTTATTAGGCACATCAGTTGCAATTCGCTTTCAACAAACATAATATTGAGACCCAGTGATGCATCCTGAATAAGCATTTGAATCCATATGTGCCCCACCGAGTGTGCCTGACTTGAGAAGAAAATGGGGTAAAATTGGTGGGCAGAAAAGAGAGATAATCTTAATTTGTTGTCAAGCTAATTGGGAGTTATAAAGCTTTAAGTTTCATAGGACAGCTGTATTTAAAAAATCCATAACACTTGCTAATTAAATAAATTTGAATTCTGGTGAAAAATCCATCTAAATACTTCAACTTAAAAAAAAATTCATGCAAAAGCAGAGTGTGCATACAACATAGCTATTTGCACATAAGAAGTATTCTAATTACAAGTCATGTTGCCATTTTAAGCTGGCAGGTATGAAAGAACATTCAAATCAGCACTAGTGTCTCTTCTATCACTGCTGGTTTAGCATGAGAGAATCTATAGCAGTAAAGGTGTAATTTTGGGTTCCAGTCTGTTAATTCCAAGGAAAACATTATTAGGCATTGCTGCAAATAACTTTTTTCAAACATAATATACTTTCAAGGAGTCTCCTGAATTATGAAGAAAACTAGCTTGAATATTCATGCAAAAAAAGTCAAACTTTGCCATTAGCAACAAACAATCACATTAAATAAACTAGGAAATTATCTTTAGCATCTGCGTACTTGAGCATTTTTCTCACTATTAAACTAAAACATTGTTCTTAAAAGTATGAAATAAATAAAAACTAAAAGTATGGGTAACTAGCTCATGGATCTGCCTACAAAACAACTTATCTACAAGGGACCCCTGCTACTTGTTGAATGCCAGAAGATGGCCCCACTAACCATTTATCATACTGTCAAATGGCTTAAAAATGTCTGCTGGCCTCCCGAGTGGTCATCCAGAACCGGTCACTGTTCCATTAAATGGAGACAAGTGAAGGTCTAATGTCAACACAGAATTGCCCTTCCTCAGAGAGAGATACTGCTCACAGCAATAGTTTACACAATGCATCTTAACACATGAGGCCTCTCTTTGTAAATGCAACCAATCCATCATTCCACAGCTCCATGAAGTTTAAGATTTTCTTATCCACAATTGCAAAGCACTGGTATTTATCATTCTGATGACCTTTACACACTATAGTGGGGGTATTTATAGAAACTGAAGCCTACACAACATCCACTTTGAATACAAATTTCTTTAGAAAATACAAAATGGGTAAGGAATCAGTTTATTAACAAGCTGTAACTGAAATACAGCGAGCAACCATCAAGCAGAGCTATCTGAAACAAAAAAGAAACACATGGTCCCCTCAAAGAAACTTCAAGGCTGCTTAATGAATTCAAATTTATTTAATTAGCAAGTGTTATGGATTTTTTAAATACAGCTGTCCTATAAAACTTAAAGCTTAAAATAGTTTATAAATCCCAATTGGCTCGACAACAAATTAAGATTTTCTCTCTTTTCTGCCCACCCCACCCCCAAACCAATTTTATCTCATTTTCTTCTCAAGTCAGGCACACTCGGTGGGGCACAGGCCCATCAGTGTCAGCAGCCTTCTGGCACCTCAGCAAAGTGAGACTCGAGGATAAATGTCAATAGGGTACTTGATCATGAGAATATCCATGCCGGAGCGCTTTCCAGCAGAGGTCACTAGATAGCAATCAGGAGCACGAACCTAGCTGATATTTCTCCTCCTTAGCCAGAGGCATTGAGGATAATTGTAGCACCCCCCCCAGTACCACGCTTACTAAGATAAGCTAAACAGAGCACAGTCCATATGGGTCAGTAACACCACAAACCACTGGATGAGAAAGCTGCGTTTTAAATTTCTTTACGTATCTATTAATTATACTTAACAACTTATCACCGTCATAATGAATGGCAGGATTAATTGGTTAACAGTACAAAGTTAATGCTGCAACTTTTCAGATTAGCGTAACTTCTTTTCTCTGCAAAGGTCTTCAATTATAATTTTTAAAAAGTTAACAGGTTGGTGATTATTCAGACAATTCCACAGGGTGAGAGGGTGCAGATTCATTCCTGGCATTCAGTCCTAATCTAGCCAATCTAGTCAAGGGAAAGAAAACTGGAGGAGGAATCATTGGGCTGCTGATTCACAATGTCTGGAAGCAGACAACCCTTTCGATATATCGGCTTAAAACGACTTAATGGGGAAAATGTTGGGAAAACTGGAGGGTGCATGTCTGTGTAAATTCTCTTCACTGAAAAGATTAAATAATTATATTGACAAATTACACATTCTACAATGCAAAGCACATCTACTTAGCTTTTAGGTAAAATAATGTTTTAATTAAAGATTGGCCTGTGAAGTGGATGAGAAGTACATTGTAACATTTTTAAATTTTCATTGAAACAAATGAACAACAAATATAAAATTGCCAAACCAGCAATATATTGCTGTGCGAAGGTGCAACAATCAATACAGTAGCTAACAAAGAATAGCAGAAGTGTTCTCACACCAGTTTTGATACAAGTCATCAAAAATTTAAGTTTTTTTTAAGGTTTTCTGAGCACAATAAAAAATGGCAATACTGAAACACCCAATAAAAATCAGCTGAAGTAAATAAGCGTGTGAAAATGGTTGACTTTTTCCTCTAACTTGGATATGCAGAGCTCCCATTACACAGCAATACGTCTGCGGCTGTTAATGGATCATCTAAAACAAAAGTGCAGCTTTTGCTGTTTTAATGGTTTCTGGTAACCAGATAACCTACAGGAGGGCTTAGATGCAGAACACTTGTAGTGCGTTCAAATAATCCCCATAAAACCTGAGAGCCATCACTTATCAGGCGATCTACTAGAGACCATTATTTATTATACACCATCTATGTTAAAAGTTCAAACAGTGGTAACAGTGGAAATCTTTACTTAAGACGGTGTGTTATCTTAAAGGTAAATGACTATGGAGTTAATTCTGCACTATTATTGTCTTCACCATTACAGAGATGACCTTTCTGTTAAATCCTGCTGGAAATGATCCTCTGTCCTCATATAGAAAATAAAAACAGTAGAGTCATACGGACTCGAAACATTAACTCTAATTCTCTCTCCGCAGAAGCTGTCAGACCTGCTGAGTTTTTCCAGCATTTTCTATTTTTATTTCAGATTTCCAGTATCCGCAGTATTTTACTTTTATCTTTGTCCCCTTGTTGCTTTTACTTCAAATCCACACACTATAACTTTAAAGGAACAAAAGTGTCTCAGAACAGTTCCGAACGATCCAACATACGGTTACACACACTAAACATTGTAAGTAGCCAGTGGAACCTGCACTACATTTCTAAACTAAAGGCACATTAAAAATAAACCAAGTGACAGGAATATACAGACAAGGTATGATTTATTTTGCAGGAGAACATAAAGTCACAGATCACTTTTAACGGTCATTTAATTAGCCATTAATAATTTTCAGTTCAAACTGGAGTCATCTATTGAAATGACTTGTGCGATGGTAACACAGATATTGATGTTTTTTGGACTCGATGCTTGGTGCAATACTGAGTTTGTTTCTCTGGGTCAAAGATTCTTCTGTAAAGAAAACTGAACTATGGGGAAAGGAAAAGGCAGTTGGCTGTGAAAAGCACAGCTCAAATATGAATGGAACAGGAGGTCAGGGAAAAAAATAAAGACACACCAAGACAAGACAGTAGTGAAAATGAGATACAGGAGTTTTGAGGATCATAGGATGGAAACAGTAAGAAGTAGAATTCAGTGCAGTTATAAAAGGAAAAAGGAGAAATAGTGGGAGGGCAGCTGCAATGCCTTCAAGTGAAAGATGCAGTGCAGAGGCTTATAACTTATGTTAAACTAGTTTTCTTTTATTCATTCTTGGGATGTGGGCTTCGCTGGTTGGGCCAGCATTTATTGCCCATCCCTAGTTGCCCTTGAGAAGGTGGCGAACCTTGAACCGCTGCATTCCATGCGGTGTAGGTACAGCCACAGTGCTGTTAGGGAGGGAATTCCAGGATTTTGACCCAGCGACAGTGAAGGAACAGCAATATAGTTCCAAGTCAGGATGGCGTGTGGCTTGGAGGGGAACTTCCAGGCAGTGGTGTTCCCATCTATCTGCTGCCCTTGTCCTTCTAGATGGTAGTGGTCGTGGGTTTGAAAGATGCTGCCGAAGGAGACTTGGTGAATTCCTGCAATGCATCTTGAAGATGGTACGCACTGCTGCTACTGTGCATTGGACGTGGAGGGAGTGAATGTTTGTGGACATGGTGCCAATCAAGTGGGCTGCTTTGTCCTGCACGGTGTCAAGCTTCTTGAGTGTTGTGGGAGCTGCACTCGTCCAGGCAAGTGGGGAGTATTCCATCACACTCCTAACTTGTGCCTTGTAGATGGTGGACAGGCTTTGGGGAACCAGGAGCAGGTGAGTTACTCAACGCAGGATTCCTAGCCTCTGATCTGCTCTTGTAGCCGCAGTATTAATATGGCTAGTCCAGTTTAGTTTCTGATCAATGGTAACCCCCAAGATGTTGATAGTGGGGGATTCAGTGATGATAATGTCACTGAAGGAGGCATGGTTAGATTCCCTCTTGGTGGAGATGGTCATTGCAATGCATATGTGTGGTGAAAATGTTACCTGCCACTCATCAGTCCAAGTCTGAATATTGTCCAGGTCTTGCTGCATTTGGACATGGACTGATCACTATCTGAGGAGTTGCGAATGTCACTGAACAAAATCATCAGCGAACATCCCCACTTCTGATCTTATGATGGAAGGAAGATCATTGATGAAGCAACTGAAGATGGTTGGGCTGCAGACACTACCCTGAGGAACTCCTGCAGTGATGTCCTGGAGCTGAGATGACTGACCTCCAACAACTACAGTCTTTGTGCTAGGTGTGACTCTAACCAGTGGAGAGTTCTCCCCGATTCCCATTGACTCCAGTTTTGCTGGGGCTCCTTGATGCCACATTTGGTCAAATGCTGCCTTGATGTCAAGGGCAGTCACTCCCACCTCACCTCGGGAGTTCAGCTCTTTTGTCCATGTTTGAACCAAGGCTGTAATGAGGTCAGGAGCTGAGGGGCCCTGGTGGAACCCAAACTGGGTGTCAGGTGAGGTTATTGCTAAGCAAGTGCCACTTGATAGCACTGTTGATGACCCCTTCCATTACTTTACTGATAATCGAGTGTAGACTGTTGGGGCAGTAATTGGCCGGGTTGGATTTGTCCTGCTTTTTGTGTGAAGGTCATACCCAGGCAATAACACATAGGGCACAGGAACATGTATTTTCCCCCTCAGTTTTGTCCTGCAAACAGCAACCATTGCACTTCCTTGCAGTAACTGATGAAATCAGTCACCTCAGCACAGAGCAGCATCAACCTCAACATCATCTTGATCTATTTTGCACCATCCCTCCTGCACCAATAGGAAAGTAAATCCATATTCTAGCAAGAAGCCAAGAAAATTAAAGAAGAAACAAAGTAACTTTATCATTTCAGCCAGCCAGCTGGTACAATTTGCTATCAGGTCCACAAAGAGTTATTTTGTCAGATAAAAAAGAGAGACTGGCTAAAAAGAGTGAAGGTCCACAAACTGTCTTTTGCTTCAATGAGGGAGTACCATACACAGTTTACACCTAAGCCAGGGCTTCCCACACCGTGGGCCGTGATCTCCAGTCAGTTTGAGACACGAAATTTTGGCTGCCCTGGAGCTCCGGCCGAGTGTTAACAGCTATGAGGCCCCTTTAAATCCGTGTGTTTTTTTAATGGTGGGACTGGCCTAACCGATCCTCGAGGCCCGATTTCTGCTCTAAAAAAAAGTCAGTGAAAAGGTAGGTGCTATCTATTTAAAAGCCCTGCAGTTTAAACAGCTCTTCGGCGCCACCCACCCCCCAACCTTACCCTCCCCACCCCCCCATTGCTCTCACAGTTGTGCCCCACCCGCTCCATCTGGCTCACACTCTGGGATCACGGCAATTTTCAAGCCTCAAAATAGGGTCACAGTGGGAAAAAGTTTGGGAAGCACAAACCTAAGCTATTGATTAAAAGAAACAAGTCGATTCCTGGGCCAGCTGGTGTGCTGCAACAAATCTCTGCACAGCTCAGCATCTCGCTATTAGTGCGTAAAAAACCCAGAATAAAGCCATCACTGAAGATCCCATTGATCTTTCCAACAGCTGAAGTTGCAGAACTTCCCTGCCAACAAGTACAAACAGTATCATCCCAGATTAGAGCAATACTCTCACAAACATAGAACTGCACAGTGTGTTGCGCACAACCATCTTACAGTAGATCTCACTAATTGAGCATTTTATGTATATAATGAAAACAAAAAGTATTTTTATTAAATCCAGCAGCAAACTTAGGATCTTGCTTTACAATTAAACTTTTATTACCATAATACTGCTTACCAAATTCCAAATTAAAAAGTTTCTTCCCAGTTGTTCAGATTTTAGACTCAGTTAAAGGGACAGACAACTCATTTGGAAAGAAGTATTGAAGTTTAAATAAACCAACTAAATATGTGGATTCTAAGAACTGAGAACGAACATCAAGACTACAGAGAGTGATCTGATATTCGAGATAATGCGTTCTAGAGTTGCAGAATGAAGTTGCTTGCTTCCTCACTCCTGAGACTTCAACAGTCTGTTGAATCTCTCAAACTAATGAGACACAGTCTCAAAGGATTTTTAAGAGTCTTTAATATTTTAAAGCATGTCGCAGTTCATTAAGCACAATCTTCTGCATGAATTCAGTCACTCGGATGCAATCTAGAGCATCAGTACAGCAGAGGCAAAATTTAATTGCTTGTCCATTCTGTAAGTGAAGCCCCAAGGACCGCTAACATTTCAAACCAACTTAAACAGATCACACAAGATCAGATTACTAACTATTGTACTTTAGTTCTTTATAAAAGAAATCTAGACCCAAAATCACGAATGTTGCTTTTAATGCGAACCAGGATGGAAATATTAAATATTCATATGAACATCACTGTGCCTAGGCCCTGCCAGCTTCACACCAGAGATAACAACTGCAATTTTCCTTTTTCCTGTGCCTTTTATATTTTTTCTTCCAAGTGTTTATCTAAATTCCTCTCTAAACATGTAAATCATGTTGGTTTCAATAGCCACTTGTGATAATGCATTCAAAGCTTTAATAGTGCATTATATGATTTTTTTTTAAGTGTTCCTCTCCGTGCTCCAAGCGCTAGTCCTAAACATGTGCCCTCTTGCTATTAATTATTGGCCAGCGGTAATAATCATGCACCATCTTACCTTCTCAAACTCATTCACATTCCATCTTTCCCATGGCATCAACATCCTCTCTCTAATGGGACACCCCAAACTGCACACCAGTATTCAGCGGAGTTTAAATAATGGTCTTGCAAAAATTCATCACCCTCTCCTAGCTTTTGTATTTACTGCCCCTATGCGTAAAGCCGAGAATCCCACTTGTCCTATTTATGGCTTTTTCTACTTGAAATCGTGCTTTTGAAGATTGGTGCATCTGTGCCCCTACAACTCTCAATTCTTCTACTTTATAAGATTTATTTCACTATCTTTCCCATTGTGCTTTTTCACAAAATACACCACTTCAATATTAATGAGAGGGGCACGATTTTATATGAGAAAAATATCTATCCCATTGCTTTAAAAGAAACAAAACCTTGTGTAAAAATTAACCCATTATCCATTTGCTGTCAAGTAGAAAAAGTTGGAATTTATTGAAAATAATCAAGTCAACAGATGGCAAAAATCAACTTTGCAAGTCTCAATGTGGGTCTTTTATAATTCTCAATTGGATACAGGGAAATAATCAACAAGCCCGAACTGTGACACAATGCATTTACTCAGTAGCTTCTAGCATGATCCTTCAGTACCTTGGTGCATACCCAACAATCAGGACAAGATCTGCCCAGGCCTATTTTTGGGATTGCCAGTTGTTACGCTGTACCCAAATGGGAATTAAAGAAACACACAAAGACATGCAAAGCTCAGTGCTTCATGTCCACTTTTGGGTTACTTCTCCCCCATTTTCACATCTAAACTAGCCCCACACCCTAGGCAACCACTCCAATACTCCCTCTTATTTAGAGAAGTGCCTTGATCGCTGCTCTTAGCACCATCCCAGGTTTAGATGAGAAGTTTATATTGGTCCCCACTAAGTCAATGGATAAAGCTGCTGTGTAAATGGGGCATGCAGGAATCTTCGCCTGTGTAGAATAAGTTGATCTCAGCTCGATAAGATGGAAATGCTACACTGCACTTCAGTTTCCAAAGGGCAAAAAAAAACTTGCATTTCTAAAGCACCGTTAGGAATAATCCAAGGCTGAATCACAGGATTTGCTGCATGATTGCAATTTATAGTTTAAAAAAAAATCTTCCTTAGAATGTTAGGTTTTTGAAAAAGATTAAAATTTTCACATGGTATAATTTTTTTTTCAATTGCACTATCAGCAAGGCTTCTATGAAATGTCTACTGGTGTGAAAACATGGTATATATTGCTGGTGTGGTCATTTAAGACCTTTCAATGGCCTATGGCAACATGTTGCTGCACTGTCTTCAATACTCCACAGTGACACAGCGCATGGTTTGTGGCCCCAGTCTACCAGATTAGAAGGCTACAGCCACACTTTAAAAAAAAGTTAGGAAAAATTCAGTTTTAAGCTCTCCCACAGGTCCAGTAGGTAAAGATATCACCAAATCTTATCCCAAGCAACAGAGACCCAAAAGCCTCATGTTTGATTTCAGCCACGGTGCAAGTTGCAATGTTACAATTGTGCCAAGCGCCCCTCAGTTAGGTGAGCGCAGTTGGGAGGGGCTGGGGGAGGTGAGCATAAATTAGTCAGAGCTCCAATTATTGATCACCATCCGACGACTTGTGTCTAACAGTTCAGGTTTTTTAGTGTTGGATAGGAACAGGATTGACCTCCACAGCCTATCATACCTCACTACTCAAGCTACCAAATGGAAGGATGGTTAATATTGGATGGCAAAGCCTTGCTGGCACCCATAGAGCTGGATCTCAGCAAGGCTCTGGCTTGGAGAGACAGGGCAGAAACTGGGAGAGAGAAATGGTGCAATAGCAGTGAGCATAGATGTTTTTCACACGCAGTGACCCATGCAGATTAAATATATTTCTACCTATACCAAGATGTGCCCAAGCCATCAGTTGTGATTTTTCGGTCTTCCCTTTTAACCCATTGGTTTCCCCAGAAGTAGTTGTACTGCACTCACACAGGAAACAATGAGCAGGAGCAGTATTCCAGTACCTCGTCCAAGGGCTTATCATGCAGCATATACCTCAACAGGGTATACTGTTGGGATCCATCACAGTAAAGCCCCATCGTCCGATGTCCACATACATTTTTCAGCAGTGGTCAGTCAGAAGCAGGAACTCTGATTGACTTTCCCTAACTCTCAGACACTGAAGTCAGCTAGTCTGTTCATCATGAAAGAACTGGAATGGTGTGAACAGGAGTCTCAAGTTGTTATACAAATAAAAACAGCGTACTTCAACTTTTCACTTTTGGCATTAGCAAAGCATCACACTGCAGAGTCTCGTGGATTGGTAACCTTAATTGTTCATTTAAAAAGTTACACCAACATGTCAGCCAAGCATTTTGGGCTACTTGCCAAATGCATCATTGCCAGCAAATGTTTGCTGACCATTCATTACCAATGACAAGCTGTAAATAGCTTTGCTTCAAAAAGGCAATTCCCTCATCTGTTCGAAATATTTGCGAATCTTAAAAGTCTTTCAAAAAAAAGGCTAGCAGGTCACCAGTAAGGGGGAAAAAACTAAGATAAATCTGGGGTTAGAACCATGGAGAAGTGGTTTTCTGAAGGGTCATTCCACCCACACAAACCTTAATTTTGTGGTGATAAAGACAAAGACAAACCCCTGAAAAACCAGACCTCTCAGTTCTAAAAAGGTCCCCTCTGGGACCAAGCAACAGATAAGGGCTGGCTAGACAAGACAAAAACAGTGTGCCTGTGCAGAAAATTTACAGCTCTGTTTTTTTTAAAAAGCTCTGATTACTTAATACAAGATGGGGTTTATCAGAGCAAGGCATGCAAAATGTTTGTCTGCGATCCAGGCTAAAGTTTTGACCTCAAGCAAAAAGTGGCTGCCTTTGCTGCTGTCCAGTACCTGGTGAGCTCACAGTATAATGTCCTGTAATAGTCCAGTGGGCTAGCCTGCTGGGGTGAATACAGTGCCCCAAGCCCATTCTTAGAACACAATAAAGCTGCAGCAATTATGCAGGAAAGAATCCAACCATGTTAGATGGTGACATCTGGGCCATGCCCTTTGACACGCTTAGAATCTGCCTTGACTAAAGTCTGCTTTTGAAGCAATGAGAGACTGAAGTCTGGGGGACTGCAAAGGGAGAAGTGACACAACAAAGCCAAAAGTAAGCTGTATGATATTACAGAAACCTCCTGAAAGGCTAGTTTTTCTACCCATAGCAGCTAGACAAAAGATATTGCTGCATTTAATATATGCAATCAGTGCAAGTATATCTAGGTTCTATCAGTGCAAGTAACAACCTATCCACTAATAAAAAGCTATTAAAACAATTCCCATATTTTGCAGCACAGTAAACATTCACAGCACACTGGGATATATTTACACCATAGCAGGCCACATTCCATTCACATTTAGGTGATTCAAACTAAGTACAGCTATTTATCTGACTTTTACTGCTGTCTTCATTCGTTATAAAATGATCAGGTTGACATGTACTGTATTTACATTGGGCATTCAAATGAGATAGGGGTGTTGCATAGTGAGCTGAATACAATTCTCTGATGGCAGTAAGTGGCAGCAGAAGTCAAAGTTGGGAGCTTATACCTCAAATCAAATTTGGAACAAATAATTCCTCTCCCTCTACATCAATTCATTTACTGTGGATCAAGAAAGTCAAATTTGCAATTGTAGAGCAAACCAGGTTTGAGAGATTTAATTGCTGCTCCCGTTGTAAATCCTTCCACTTCTTCATGGTCACCTGATGTTTATGATTTATTTGTGTAATCCTGCCGATCTCAAGCCTTTGTTCTGCCCCCTTTGAAGACCTTCGGGTCAAACACTCCCTCACTCCTCCACCCCACCCCCATCTCCAATATAAATGGTTCTTTTTCTACTGGGCAATGTTATTTGGAGGTGAAAAATCTTAATCAAGATAGTACCAAAAAAGGGTAAAAGAACAATTAAGGGTGGTCTAGAAATTCCAGAATAATTTGCAACATTATAAGCAACTCATCCAGTACAGGGTTATTGAGATCCAGCTGATATTTCAATAACTAACATAAACCATTGTAAATAGCAGTGTTAAGATACTGGGAAAGGGAGATGATATCTGTTTTGCCCAAACTATGCCCTCAGGCCTAGAAATACTTTTTCTTCTAGAATCAGCATGGCTCTATTAGTTTTCATGGGTTAACTACCATTGTGACCTTGTAATAGAATGAAAACTTATATTTATCAAACTGGTTAAATTAAGACAACAACCTTGTGCTTGATACAAAGAACAGAACTATTTCAACATAACTACACAACTTCGTTGGCTGCAGTAACCTTCTTGTCAACAATACTTTTGCCTCCCCACAGCTGTGACCTGTTCTGTAGTTCAGTACTGCAATGATTTAACAGTACAAAGGGGTTTGTAGTTTCACTTTTAACAAACTGTTGAATGGAAATGTGTTTTTCACTTAATGTAGTTTATGTACAATCACCTGAGAAGGGATGAAAGTTATATCAAATGAACAAATCTCAAACATTCAACCTGAAGAAGTTTGTCTTTTTAATGTTGACTTTTAATATTTCCTTTTAACTAAAGTTAATTTAGACTTAACTAGTTCTCAGTGTCCTCTCAAGTAACTACATGAGTAAAACAGTAATAAAAACAGAAAATGCTGGAAAAACCTCAGCAGGTCTGGCAGCACCTGTGGAGAGAGAAAGAGAGTTAATGTTGAGTCCGTATGAAGAGTCATATGGACTCGAAACATTAACTGTTTTTCTCTCCACAGACGCTGCCAGACTTGCTGAGTTTTTCCAGCATTTTCTGTTTTTGTTTCAGATTTCCAGTATCCGCAGTATTTTGCTTTTATGAGTAAAACAGTCTTTTATCCTTTGGTGTTACAGTTGGGAGTTGGGCCTAATCCAAATACAGTTCAAATGAGCCAAGAGCCATTACCGACATTGGTGAAAGCAAACCATTTCTCTTGACATGCTGCAGGTATCTTCAATCTCTAATGTTCAGAGGTGACTTGTCTTCATCTGTTTTATCAGCAGCAGAAGGGATGGAAAGCATTGTTCATATGTTCTGAGGCCTATGGAGGCACACTTGCCAATCTGTGTTTGGATTTGGCTTTGCAGGTAAACTGAATTAAGGGGGAGTTATTGGCGGGGCACATTTCTTCCCCATCCCAATTCATTGCTTTATATTTTCCAAACTAAAGATTGTGTATTTTTTATATATTCGTGAATTTTGGATAACTGGTAATTCTACATTGTTCAGCTTACGGATTTCAAAATGAACAAGGTGTAAAAACTCTTGCAAAGAGTTTCAAAGCTGCTCATCAAGGCTACTTGAATGTTACACAATTGAGGGATTTATGTAACTTGGAAACTACAGATGGTGTTTTTTTTTTAAAATGTTTTAAAAAAAACATAATTTGATAACATTCTTCTACATTTAAACACACGTGTATAGAATTTGCACAAATCATGATGGACGAAAGATTACCCTTTGAAGACTATGGCACTGTGGAACAGCAATTGGTCTATGGCTCAAACATTTCCCCATCTTGACACTTTTGAGAAGGCAACAGAGGGCATTTTTCTGTCTTTTTAATACAATGGAAAGAAAATGATACAGGAGATTTATCAAAATATTCTGACCATAATTCTCCCTGGCATATCCTGGCTGTTAAATTTACTGGACCGAAAAATATTTAATGTATATAAAGCAGCAGCAGACATTCATACAATCGGCCCGGAAAGATTATTTCAGATCTCTATTAGAGTAAGTCAAACCAACATAGCAAAGCTGCTTTACTGCAAGGTCAATTTCATTTAGCACATAAGAGTGATATTTTTGAAAGGGGTCAGTCAGATAAAAGAAAACACATGACCAGTGTTTCCAAACTCTCCCATACGAGTTAGATGCTTCCTTAAATTTAAAAATAGATATTAGAATTATCAATAGGAAATTTTATGTCAACATTTTCCTCTGAGGTTTTTTGAACTTGGGGCGAGAGGTCTCAACAAGCATGTGTAAGATTTCTATAGCAAGCTCCAATAATTACAGAATGTGAAGTCTTCAAATAGCAAACAAGGAATTTCATATCTCACCACTAAAAATAAACAAAGTCATTCCAAAAACTAATATCTGTGTTCATACCATAGTCCAAAGCAGACACTTCTAATGATCTCGGGTCAATGTGAGGATGGAAATTGCAATTGAGGAAATTGCCCTTGATTTGGAATCCTGGATATGATCTGTGCTGAATGCTACCTACGCCCAAATAGACCACTGAATCTGAAAAGCTAAACTTTGCCATTAACATCACATTCCAATTTGTTACATTAGTGGCTAATGCAGCTTTAGTGTCATCATAACAATCCGAAGCACTTCACAGCCAATAAGATCCTTTTGGGGTGTAGTCACTCGTGTTACGGGGGCAAACACAGCAGCCAACTTGTGAACAGCAAGATCCCACAAACAACAAATGAGCTCTGAAGAAGTCATACGGATTTGAAACGGTCTTTCTCTCCACTGATGCTGTTATACCTCCTGCTGAATTTTTCTAGTATTTTGTTTTTGTTTTAGATCTCCAACATCAGCGGTATTTTGTTTTTAAATAAGGTTAATGACTAATTTACAGAAAATGCAGGTCAGGCAGGATATGAGGAGAACTGTATGCTTTTTGAATAGTGCCATGGAGTTTTTTTTTTACATCCACCTGAGCAGTGAGGTAGGCCTTTGTTCAACATTTCATCACAGGAAAGCTACATAAACTTCATGCACTGTAATTACACCCTCTTGCCAGTGGTGGCAGTTTAGTGCCTCAATTTTGCATATTCCAGCCGCTTCCAAAAAAACGCTGCACTACAAGTAACTTCCTGACCCATTTTTTTCTAATCATTTCAAATATCTCTTTTTTTGGCGGTGGTGGTGGTGGTGGGGAGTGAGGGTAACCAGTTATCAAAGCTCAACTCAATCCAAGATATTTGAATAAAAGCAAAATGCTGCAGATGCTGGAAATCTGAAACAAATACAGAAAATGCTGGAAAAACTCAGCAGGTCTCGTAGCATCTGTGGAGAGAGAAACAGAGTTAACGTTTCAAGCCCATATGATCCTCCTGCAGACCCTCTGAAGAAGGGTCATAATGGGCTCGAAACATTAACTCTGTTTCTCTCTCCACAGATGCTGCTAGACCTGCTAAGACATTTATAGTTGAAGGTTTACTGTAATAACTTTGGTAAATTCGAATTGCAGCCCCTTCACATGACCCTCTTTCCATCACCTGGCAGTAATGTGAAGTCACTTGCAGAGAAAGTTATGAACCTAATTTTTTTTTTAGGTCCATACAAAATGTTGCTTTGATAATGGGGTGTGTGGATAATGGAGAATCTCCATTTTTATTGATAAGGGTTGGAGACTGATAAATCATTGGTTAAAATTTGAGGTGACTGTTGAGATCTGTAGACTGTGAACACAATTGCATAAATATCCCTCCTTCAAAGGAGGAGGCTATTTCAATATTGGGTAGAGGGCTAGGGCAATGTCTCTCCCTCTCTCTCTCTCCCCTTGGTGCATAAAAGCCTAGAAAATACATGGTAAAATTAGCTCTTACTTGCAGAGAGAGTAAATGCTTATCAAATGGTACATGCTTTGATTTATAATGGACAGAATCAGCAGCACTGGTTGACAGCTTCAGTGTCAACTGGACAAAATTAGGCTCCATGGTGGAGAAACCTGTTTGCATAATGTTGCTGCACAGATTTGCGTCGATTTCCTGCAGACAGGCTGCCTGCGCGATCTTCTTCATTGAAGAACACTGCATGGGCCATCCAGGTAGTGGCCCACAGTGCAGCTTGCCCTGATTTCTCCACGAGTATGTTTAATAAACCAATTCATGCAATTCTTAAAACATTTTAACAGGCACTATTATATATGCACATTTTTTGAAAGGTTTGTAATTTTGCAACACTGTTGTTAACTGCATACGGTGCAAATGAAAGGACTTTAAAGAATCACTGTAATGCAATGCATCAAGGATGAAAATAAATTAATGGCAGTTTAATTTTTCAATCCATAATGTTAACAAACATTCTGATCCAATTTCGTGAAAGCATTCAAATTTAGCTTTTCAACCAAGCAGTTTCTATTTCTGAACAGCTTTCAGAACCTTTGTTGTGATAAGTTGAAGCATCTTTTCAAAGTGACTTAGTTATACATTGAAGGACTTCACACATCTGAGGGCTTCTCATTCTTCTGAGAATAATCAATAGAAGATACATCTTGCCTTACAATTTGATTAAGTGAAGAGAAATTATTCAATTCAAACTGCACATTTAAATAACCACTTTTTTTTAATAATTGTTAAAAATAAATGATTTGTTTTCAAAGTTGCTCTCAAATTCGTTAAAACTGTTCACTGCAATTTTCTTGTAACCTGAAGTTTTTGGAGTGATTCTACACTACATAGCTTTCCACTTCGAATGTAGAAAATCAACAGATTCCAGAAAAGGATCTACAAACACTCAATGTCTAATAAAAAAACGTCTAATAAAAAAAAAAGTCCAAAGCAAAAATTCGATGTTCTTAGAATGTGCTGTTTATGCAAAAGCAGAATGGGTGCTTAAGATGGGAGCCTTCATTACCGCCAGAATGGGTGCTTAAGATGGGAGCCTTCATTACCGACACTTACTTCACTGTCTTGGCAGTAAATACTTTTTCTTCTGATTATCCAGCAGGAATATTATATAAACCAGGCTCAAGTAAATCAAAGAGGGATTTGCTTGGATGTGCTTAACAGCTGATAAGAGGATTGGTTTCCTATGCAGAACTACTACTGCAGTTTTCTGGTTATGCATACATCTATTCACTGTATAGATTTGCATTAATAAAGCAATGTGTAAAATTAATATGGCAGCAGGTCATTACTAAAGGTTTAACCACAGCCAGAGAACTTACTGATAGGCATTACCATACATTAGGCATTTGGGTCACTCCAAAGAAAAGTGTATTACATTAATGATTCACCAAAGATAAATACAGCAAGCTATTAACACTGTTTACAAGTCATTCTAATATTTACTTATATCATTACTTGCTCATCCACTGGTCTTATCTTTTATTTATTCAAACAGGATCTTACAGTCTTGCTGATAATTAATCAGATAAAATTAGGCCTTTTTTGATCTCACTGTGCTGTGAAAGCCTACTGTCATAAATTAAGTGTAATGTTTTGAAGATGTCCCTTCATCAACTAATTGTGACCTTTGGATTTCTGACAAACATATGGCCTCATTTCTGAGGCAAGGAACAGCAGCTGCTTCAATGCTGCACTCATTTTCTGCTACAAACTGCCCTACAGTCTACAATGATAGCAGATCTTACAAAACCTGTACAGGGACAATTTACTACAATTTGGCCACATTTCCTCTTAGAACATCTACTACAGTTTATACTCGCAGCTATCCTTTTAGGGGGGGAAAAGAATAAAAAAAACTTAAGATTGGTACAGCACCTTTCACGGCCTCAGTGTATATCCCACAGCATTTTTCAACCAATGTGGTACAGTTTTTTTGAAGTGTAATATAGGAAATGTGGCAGTCAGTTTGCACACAGCAAGGTCCCATAAAGAGCAATGAGATTGTGAGCAAATATTCAGATTATTTTTAAAAAGTAAGGTTGGTTGCAGGATAAATATTGGCTAAGGCACCAGGGAGAACTCCCCCGCGCTTTTGAAAAAAAATAGCACCGTGGAATCTTTTACACCCACCCGAGGAGGTTCAGTTCAACGCTCTTCTGAAAGATGGCGTCTCCAACAGTGCAGCACTTCCTCAACACTGTACTGAGACATCAACCTAGATTATATGAGCAAATCTCTGGAGTGGGACCAAATCCACAATCGCGACTCAGGAGGAGACTAGCCACCGTGCAAGGCTGATACCTTGGCCCCGCGAGGTCTTTCAAAATACAACATAGTTTCAGTATTTTATATGCAAGATAAAACCAACAGAATAATCTGCTATTAATAATTTAGAGGCCCAATAATTCAAAATAAAACCTATTTATTACTGACACAAGAATGGGCACTTTAAAAAAAATTGTCAAACCAGCATGAATTCCCTCAATTTCGTTTAACTGTTTAGGGATTCCTAACATGTTGTTATGTAGGTATAAAGAATTTGAATAGCATTTCACAATTCAGTAAATAAAGAGTTTTTTTGATTGATAGTTTCAAGCGGGTAAAAGCCCAAGGGGCCTAAATAATTTGAATTAAATGTTAATGCTCATATCAAAAGTTGGCTTACATTTTACTTGTTATTCAATTGCGTAGTTGGTAGTCCTTACAGTTATATATGATTCTGGGTATTAAAGTTTAAATTTAATTGTTTAAAAAAAACTGAATTATAATTAAACAAAGGAAATAAAGCTACAATGAGTATTACTTTATTCATGATAATCAAGACTAATAAAGCACATGATGAATAATGGCAAATTGCCAAATTAACAATAATGCTCTCTTATTCAATCACCATAGATTTCTGGAATGGTTACAGCACCAAATGTGGCCATTTGGCCCACTGTGTCTGTGCTGGCTCTTTAAAACAACTCAGTAAGTCCCACCCATTTTTTCACAATAGCCCAACAAATATTTTCTCCTCAGATAACGATCCAAATCCATTTTGAAAGCCAAGATTAAATCTGCCTTCACCAACCTCAAGCAGTGCGTTCCAGGTCCAAGCCACTCACTGCATAAAAAGTTTTTCCTAATGTCGCCTTAGGCTCTTTTACCATTCACTTTAAATTGGTGTCCTCTGGTTCCTCTGCCAATGGGAACAGTTTCTATCTAACTACTCTGTCCAGAACCCTCATGATGTTGAAGACCATCAAATTTCTTCTCAACTCTCTCTCTTTAAAAAGCAAGCAACCCCAGTTTGTCCAAAATTTCCATGTAACTGAAGTCTCCCATCCCTGGAACCATGTTTGTTAATCTTTTCTCTATCCTCTCTAAAACCTTCACATGTTTCCTAAAATGTGGTGCCCAGAATTGGACACAATACTCCAGTTGAGTTCAGATCAATGCTTTATTAAAGTTCATCATAACTTTCTTGCTTTTGTGCTCTATGTCTTTCTTTATGAAGCCCAGGATCCAGTATGCCTTATTAACTGCTTTCTTAACCTGTCCTGCCATCTCCAGTGCATCCATTCCATAAGCCTGTCCATGTCCTCTTGAAGGCTATCACTATTCACTGACACAATACTTCAAAATTTCATGTCTGCATATTTTGAAATTGTGCCCTGCATACCCAAGTCTAGGTCATTAATATAGATCATGAAAAATAATGGTCCAAGCACTGACCCCTGGGGAACCTCATTGTATAGCTTCTTCCAGCCCAAGAAACAACCATTCACCACTACTGTGTTTCCTGTCACTCAGCCAACTTTGTATCCATGCTGTCACTGTCCCTTTTATTCCATGGGCTGCAACTTGGCTGACAAGCCTATTACTGACCCTTTGTGAAATGCTTTTTGGAAGTCCATATCCACCACATCAACATTACCTTCATCAACCTTCTCTGCTACCTCATCAAAAACTCAATCAAGTTAAACACAATTTGCCTTTAACTAATCAATGCTGGCTTTCCTTAACTAATCTACATTTAGCCAAGTGACTCTTAATTTTGTTCTGGATCATCATTTCTAAAAGTATTTCCACCAAAGGTAAAACAGACCGGCCTGTAGTTGCTGGGTTTATTCATAGATCTTTTTTATTTAAAGCCTTCTCAAACCCATAAAAGAGCCTTTTGCCTGGTTTTCAGAAGGCCATTCCCTACTCAATGTTCAAGCTGAAAAATCATTAGCAGCTGAAACTAGAACAAACTAAGCAGTGTCATCTAGTGTCAACAAGTTTACAGGCAGTGACCAACTCTCTTGAAGTTAAGTACATAAGGCAAATCTCAACACAATGGCTTCAGTGATTCAGCTATTCATACTTGACCTCTGTAACCAATTGCTTAGTAAAATTAACTAAAGCTTTGGATGGACATCTTGAATAACATTAAACTGCAATAAATTTTTTAGAGAGTCATCATAGGTAAAATGACAGGAGAATTATATCCAAATTTAAAAAGCTACAAACATTCCAACCCTGATACCATTGAGCTCACAACAGAGAATACATCATGTTTATCATTATCTGTTCCTCCTTAGCCTTAACCTTCTAGCTCATGGTCCAATGATAACTCACTGCGTTTAAGACTCATCATTCCATTATAAATTTAGTGCTCCCCCGAGATAAGATTCCTCAGTGGCTTTCTCTTCAGTTGTAACATAGCACTCTTTGTCTATAAACAGAATAGTATATGTCCATTCAGCAATTATGTAAAACAAAAGCTCTTCACTTGGTTAACAGGGCCATTAGGATTTTGCAGCCAATTACTAGAATGGTCCCATCTGTTTTAATGCCAGATTTTTAAAAATTTGACAATTGACATTCCTGTGCATTGGCACTGTCACACAAAAAGTATTTACATATACACCATACATCTATTTCTAACCTTTTGTTACTTCAGACTTCTCATTTCTCATGTCCTTCAGTTAGAAGGGTAAGCAGTGTAGGCCCACCAGTATCCATCTGTGGTCTGGGCATTTTTTCTAATATTAAGGTGAGTATTTAACTTGCACAAAATGCTCTGGCGAAATGGAAGTGCCAGAAACAATGACCACTTGCATGGAAATCCAGCAAAGGCTACTAAGTTACCAACAGAGTCCAGAGGCTTTGTTGTGAAGATGAATTAGTTCAAAAGTGGCTTGTTTTTGTATTAAATATTTATGTCAAAGCATTTTCTCACCTTTAGACCATGTGATTTTAGGTATTTTCTAACATTGCAGTTTTATATATGGGAATGCTATTTACCAGTCCTAAGTGTGTTACTTTCTCAATCTTGTGCAAAATATAATATGCAATCATGTGCTTGGAAAGTTTCCAGGACTTCACCTGAGAAATATGCGGTCATGGTTACAACACAAATGTCAAAAAGAGAAAAGGCAACAGGAACTACAATATAACAAATTATTGGATTTTGTTTGAGATGGGGAAACATTTAAGACTACTGAATTCAAAATGTTATGTTTAAGTAAAACGCATGCAGTTAATCATTACGTTTTTAGAAATAGATAACCACAACTTCCTCTAGTCATCCGTGCATTAACACTTAAAATATCTAACATTTTGACCTGCATTTAAAGTAGGATTTCCCTAAGAATATTATCAATATACAATCAAGATATTTGCACACAAGTTCAATGATGGGACACTTAACAGTATTAATGTCTTACATTCTATTTATGCAAAGAAACAGTTCTTCTTAATAAAAGCAGTAAATAAAAATTTAAGCTGGCTCATTTGTTCAGTCACTTCTATGGCATTACTAGACATTGTCCAATAAAAAGTACTGATCATCAGCTACATTTAAAACAAAACAAATATACAGTTTTTGCTTGATTAAATTTTTATGTTGAAACTATTCAAAAATCTAATACACATTTTGAAGCTAACACACACTTCAAAATGGAGCTACTTTTCAAATTGAGCTTTCAGATGGTCACCATAAAGGGTTGTGTCTCATTATAAAATGGCACACTTCCATACAGGTGTTCTTAACTTTATTACATTTTCACACCTTGTTAACTCGCAGCAACTATTTAAACACAAACAGCTAGTAAAAGACTCCATTTCCTACCAATTTGCCTCCCCTTTTCATAGTACTTAGCCCAATTTGTGTTGTCTTTCAGGCCCACCCTGGCCTGTATAATTTTATTGCACCCTGGGAGACCACCATTAAAGCAGGCCTCCAGTGCATAGGCTGAAATTACCAAAAGAACACAAGCTCCACCCCAGCATGTACCCAGCTCCTGTTATCATATCCCACCTGAAAACATGTCAAACACTAAAATATCACTCTACAGCAACAAACAAAACTGAGCCCAAATCTAGTGTCCTGTAACAAATAGCTAATTCCTGAAGTATAATTCTCAATACTGTGTTATGCTTTTCTAAATATGTCTGCCTGTACACTTCCTCTCCTCCTACAATAGGCAGTGGTTCATATTGGGGTCCTCTTAGATATTTATATTCAAGTGACCATTTTTCAGGTAGAAGTCGAGAAACTGCTTTTTGTTTTGCTATTCAGCCATGCAGCATCAAAATAGAACCCAATCCCAACTTCACCTGTTATCTACACGCACATGTGCTTTCCAGCTGGAGTTATTCGATAGCAATCTTGTAGCAACCCTGGACGATTTCTTTCCTCCTCCTAATGTTGAGGCCTCAGCCAATTCCAGCAAATAACCCTCAGAACTAAATATCTATTGACAGACCAACTGAGATCAGCCAAGCAAAAACCAAGGATCAAAACCTGGGACTTTCTGATCTGCACAGCTCACCACAAGACCAGTCAGTGCATCTACACATTTAACCACTACAGTGCACTTTCCACATGGTTACTTTTAAACAGGGGGATTTAACTTGTTATCTATAGGATAACATAGCGTTCTCAAAATTTGGGAAATCCAATGGTTGAAGCCCAGATGCCTCAATCCTGTTTGTACCATATATATTACATTATTCAAATGGCTTGGCCAGTGATGGCTTGATAATGTTATTCTTAGCAACGTTGCCCAATTGGTAGATTAATGCCATACCAGGACATAACAAAAATATGCAAATTATCAAAAAGATTGGCTCTGGGTCTAAATGTTAGATTTAAAAGAACATAATAGAATTAGATTTAAGAGAACATAATAGAATTTTGCTGTGTAAACAGGCAGCAGGTTAACATACAAGATAAAGTGATGCTTCTCCAAGAATGAAATCATAAAATCAGCATTAACACAATGGGGACCTCTGTCTGAAGATTGCACGTGGTATTTTCAAACAGAGTGAAACACATTTAAGTATAAAATTAAAACCACTGCAAAATCCACCTTAATATTTCCAACAGGAAAAATCCATAATTAAGTTTGAACACAATGTATTCACACTGCCACAGATCTCAATCCAAGTTTGCTACTTTCCTTTTACCAAATCCATTAGCCATATCACCTGTTTCCCTCTCTAAAAGATCATATGCATCACCAGTAAAACCCTCATGTCTCCACTGCTAGTTTGATCCAATGCTTTTTCAAGCTGCATCCTACAGAAACTTACAACGCACCCAGAGCTTTAATATCCATAGATTATTCGATCTGAAGACCTATACGTATCCACCAACCCATTCTCATTAATAATGCATTGGTTTCCCATTTTGCCATGTGTTGATTTCAGTATGTTCATTCTCATTTGTAAATCACTCTGATATCTCTGCTATCTTCTCCAGCCCAAGATCCCAATTCAATTTCTGTTCCTCTGATTCTAATCTATTATGGGCCCCTTCCATCCGTTTACTCCATTGGGCTCTTGAGCTATCAAAATCCTGTGCTCTATACTTATCTTCCTTACCTATATTTATCTTCCTTAACTCCTCCAATCTAGGTACATCTGCTTCTACCTTTAACAACCTATACAAAACCTAACTTTCTAATCTCACTTTGTCTTGGAACCATAGAAAAGTTAGAGCACAGAAGGAGGCCATTCGGCCCATCTTGTCCATGCCAGCCCGAGGACACCCAGGTACCCTTTCTAATCCCACCTTCCTGTACCCAGCCCATAGCCCTGCAGCTTACAGCACTTAAGGTACAGATCCAGGTACTTTTTAAAAGAGTTTAAAGTTTCTGCCTCTACCACTAACTTGGGCAGTGAATTCCAGACACCCACTACTCTCTGTGTAAAAAAGCTCTTCCTCATGTCCCCTCTTCACCTTCTGCCACTTATCTTGAATCTATGTACCCTGGTTCTAGAATTCTCCATCAAGGGAAACAATTTTATCCTGTCCGCTCTATCTATTCCCCTCATAATTTTGTACACCTCAATCAAGTCACCTCTCAGCCTTCTTTGTTCTAAGGAAAATAACGACAACCTATCCAATCTCTCCTTGTAGCTACACTTTTCTAACCCTGACAACATTCTTGTAAACCTCCTCTGCCCTCTCTCCAGAGCTATTACATAACGTTTCTTCCAGCTGCTTCTCAAAGTCTGATTCCTTCTCCCACTAACGAGGTGAGAAGTACAATGGGCCATTTAGTTCAGTTGCTTCAACAACAAAAAAGGTCTTTTTTTTCAGCAATACTCAAGTTCTGTACTCCCAAACAGCAATTCATAAATCAGTACTCATTCGTCATTGTCTAAGTGCCATGCTGAGGGGTGCAGGTAACCACGGTCTTCTAAGCCCTCCAACCATTCCAGTTCAGGGTAGCATTAATATACTGCTAGCAGTGTTCCATGGGCGCCTTCTACCGCTTCATCCTGGTATGCGTTACTATAGATGGCGACCTATAAAATAGCCCCATTTTTCAGGCCCAAAAATCATGTTTTTGCATATGCTCAAGTGTACATGTCAACCCCCTTTTTCAGCTGTTACATGCTGCTTTGACATTAGTAATCAGCCTCAATTCTTCACACCATAAATGCACATTTTACTTACCAGTACCTCAGTAACTAGGCACAAGGGATCAAGCAGGCTATGCAGATTATGTTGCGAAGATGTGTGGAGTTTAAGACAAGCTCACTCTTTGCGTTGGCTGCTGATGACATTTCAAAATGATGATCACCCAAACCTATGTTGGCGGTTCACTTTTATACTCAGTGTGTAAGTCAAATGCCATTTTTGGAGGGGTTTTGAGGCTTCAAAGGTCGACTTGTACGTCAATGTCTACCGTATTCCTGTGAGCCCCAATAATGAATGTCAACACGATATCCAACTTCAAGGGCTATCACATCTGAGCCTACCCTCTCACTGGAACATGAGCTAGAGGTTACGGTATAGCACTAAGGGTCCGGAATCTTCTTCCCTAGCTTGGGTTCAACTGAGGCCAAGTGCATGGTAGGAAGAGCTAGTTCAGCACAAACCAACCTTTTTCCCGAATGATCTAAGGCTCCTCTTTTGATAAGCTTGCAAAGCTTATAGGAGAGCCGAATCTCTTGTTTTCATATTTTGCAGGCATGTCAATTTGGGACCCAAACCAATGCAACACAGTAAGAATTTTAACAGAAGAAAAAAAACAGAAGAAAAAAATCTTAGCTACAAAAGGAAAAAAATTTTTAAAAATCACTTCACAATAACTGAGCATTTTTGTAAAGCTTCTTAATGATTGTATTGACCACAGCCTGTATGTGAACATGTTTACAAACCTTAATACATCCTTTGAATTAGAGTTTGTTTTGGAATTCAATTTATCATCACAAAGCAATTTTGCCAATCTTGAGGCATGAGTATGCAAATGAATACATGTGCTTAAACACTGATTATGCATAAATTAGTATTGCTGAAAAATACTTTTTTGTTGAAGCTTCGTCTTGCACTCATCAGGACAATTCGCAAGGAAATATCAATGTCAGGGGAAACAACATACTTATACTGTATGGGAAGAGAATGCTGATTGTTTGGCAAGCAGACTCGGATTGGTAGAGGCATTGCCATAGACAATGTACCTGTGGATGGTGACTAACCATTAACTGCCAAGCATCATTTGAAATTTAAACCAGGCTTCTTGACTCTGATTAGTCAAGGCATTGCCCTGAGGAATGAATCAGTGAATGATTGTCCCTTACTTTGTTTAGCTGAAACAGGTGCAATATGTGTACGTGATCTTTCTGCTTGCAAAGAACAGGGCCCATATACGTAATATACATACACTGCGCCTGTTTCAACTAAACAAAATAAATGATAGCCATTTGCTGGTTCATTCCTCAGGGCAATGCCTTGGCCAGAGTCAAACTGACTGGTTTAAATTTCGTACAATGCTTAGCAGTTAACTGTCAGTCACCATCCACTGGTGCATTCTCCATGACAACACCTCTACCAGAATCTACTTGCCAACCAATCAGCACTTTCTTCTCATACAGTATAAATGTTGACATTGATATTTTCTTGTGAACTGTCCTGATGAATGCAAGATGAAAAGCTTCGACAAAAAAGTCTCTTTTTTTCAGCAATTCTCAAGTTTTGTATCCCCAAATGACTACTCATAAATCAGTATTCATTCGTTGTTGTCTAAGTGCCATGCTGAGTGGCGTAGGCAACTACGGTCTTCTAAATTTTCCAACCATTCCAATACTCACGACTGAGCTGAATTAATCCTCTCCAGTTCAGGGTGGGCAATTTAACAATCCACAAATCAAAGTGTCTAAACATCTAGGACATCATGAAGAAGTGTCCCACTTTCCTAGTGTAACACAGTTAAAGAAAATACTGTAAAACAATACTGAAAAAACAAATAAAATGCCAAAATAAAGATCTCACTGCAGTTTTCAGTCTGCAGTACCATTTCTCGTCAGCAGGTGTTGCCTTTTTGAAACAATTAAATTATTTTAAAACGGTAAAGCTAGTTTTATAGCTCAAAAGACCAACCAATTTTTCTTTCGCTTTTGTCTTCGCTTTACAGCTATTTGCAGGTCCAATTTCATTAGCAAATTTAAATAGCTCCCCTTTTTTCTGGGATCCCAATGAATAAGTATACAAGAACTTCATGCATTCTCATTCATTTGTAATCCACCGTGGTGAATACCGAATATTAGTGATATGCCCTTTTGCTAGTCAAGCCTGCAATTAAACCTAAAAGTATAACATCCAATTTTCTTAGTACTAATTGGCTGATTAAACTTTATTTACAAAATGGGCCAGGGCTGCAAAAAAAAGTTTATAAATCGTCACTGCCTGTCAGAGCAGAGACAGAACTTTATCTCAGTTCACAGGGAAGAGTTAAAATCCTGGGGTCCTAGAGGTCAAAAGGCAGTGAATGAGACAAGTGCCTTAAGCAAACCATTCCCATCTAACCTCCAGTTGGAATTTTTGTGACCAGACTAAGGAAGTAAACTTTTTTGGCATATAATAAACTGGCTTGCATGTTGAAAAGAGGCTTGTACTCAATAAACCCTCGACATCATTTACCCTCAGTAAGCCTAACAACGCAATGAATTGGTTTTTCAGAAATAAAATGCCAAAATAAAGATCAAAAACAACTTTTAATAAAGAAACAGTAAACACAGGTGCCTGGGTTCAACAACATGCTTTCAAATTCCAGAGACTAGTTTGAGTGAAAAATGAATTTAATAAAGATGATATTTCCTGAGCTGTATCTTTACAAGATAGAGGGGTGTGGAGCAAAATGATGGATTTTTTTAATACCCATTATTTGCTTTACTTTTCCATCTAATTTTTGTTTTTTATTGTTTTATTCTGAAAACTTTACACAATTAATCATATACTCTACTACAGAAGTTGAGTTATTACAGTTTATAACTTTATTCTCCAAACATGTTTACAAATCATGGGCAGAGCAGCTGGTCCAGCTGAACTGTAACTCTTGATTTGCCATATTTTTTTTACGATTAGGCAATTTTTAATCTTATGGTATAAAGGAATACTGTTTGAGCTTCGACAGATATCTACAAGTGTTTTTTAAATCCACATAATACTGAATCAGAAAAGCCTAACCATTAACTAGGGGAAGAATTGGACCCAGAAGGCAGAGTTTGTACAAAATGAGTGTCTCTGCAAAATTACATTTACTTTGGTTTGTAATGATCGATCTAATTTGTCTCTTTAACATAGCCAAAATAGCTACTTCAGGAAAGATAAATAACATACAAAACACTAGAATAGGAACAGAATCCAATCAATGATCAGGTTTTGTTCTACTCTCCTGGGTCATTGTTCTGGACAGTTTTTTGCCTGGTTAAATGGTCAGCTGCCAGCCACCTGCTATGGCTGGAATGGCCACAGATGGTCAGTTGTCCAGTTAGTAGTTAAGAATGTGCTGTTGTTCCCACATCACACGGGGATTGAGGCCCTTGACAGGGATCAGTGAATCTAAGCTCATCACCTGGCAACAGTCAAGGGCCACAGCCAAACAGTGACTGAGGTCAGACTTAATAATTCTGCAATAACTTACATTTATAGATCATTCAAACCAAGAATTTAAAATGTAATAACATTCAGATATTATTGTTTCTTTTCTTTGCTGAAGGATCACATTTTAAATGCTGATTATATTATTTAAGAATAAGAATAGCAGCTCCAATAATATGCTAAAAATATTCAAAACTCTTACATTTGAAAGCACTGAACAAAACTACAAAGTCTTTCTCAAGCTTATAAATAGACAAAGATCGGTATTGAACATATTCTTAATTGTAGCCGAACATCCATTAGTAAGTGTGCACTCATGTAAACTAGAAGTGGTCTAGTGCTTACCTCCATCACATCAAGTCTGGAACTTTACAGTGGCCTGTGAAACATTTTACTGCAAGAGCACAGAAACCAACTTAAACCTTTACTGCAATCCAGTTCTGCACAAGCTGGAACAAACCTTGGCTCTGATTTAGCACAATTTGATAAAAGCTCGTAATGGTTCTGTAGAAACCAGATTTCAGATCATTTCAGGTGGTCTGGAAGCAAAAATGCAGAACAACTGTGCTGACGGATTGTGTTGACAGAGAAGGTTGTGTAAATAATTCACAACACACAAAAAAAATCTCTTGAGGAAGGGCTGATGGTAAATGATACTATGTGATACAAAAGCCTTTTTTCTAAGTCACGCTATTTTCGTACCACTAAATTAAGAAAAATAATTTTAAATTATTTCTGCAGCAACACTAAAACAGAGATGTAATGGAGCATTAACAGGAAGGTATAAGTGTTCAACAGTGGTATTTGCAGATGAAGGGAGAACACTTTTGCAGTTTGTACAGTGACAAGTTATTGTCCCAGACAGAAGAACAAACAGATAATATCCTGATTCAAATCCTCCCACTTTTAATGGAACCAAGGGAGGAAAGGAATTAAATATACTGTTCAAATTCATTAGCAAATCCAATTACACTTATGCTGAAAAGCAGGTACAGCATTCAAAAGTTTGAACAATGATACAGTAGCAGCAGTCACTTCACCATGTGAGTAAATGCTTTAAAGTTTGCTTACACTTTCACAACACAGATGTGACTTGCATGTTGAGTTTCATTTCCTTAGATGTCTAAGAAAAACGTAGCCATTTCAGTGGAGATTTTTAAAAATTATTTCTGGCCACCGGCTGAATATAATTTTAAGTTTTCAATTTAGAAACACTGGATAGATTTCCCTGAACAAAGCATTGAGTTATTTTTTTCTCAAGACCCTTTTCATACCCTGTATCAAGCAACTTATTTGTTATTAATAAACTTTACAGTGGAGCTGATCCGGAGGGAAAATTAAATTTCACTCTTCCCCCATCCTTGGGGATTTCCAGCACAACTGAAGCCAAGTAAGTGTACAATGAAGCAAAATGTACAATTAACAGGGTAATAATGGGGTGTGGAATGAAAAAAGGTTGTAAAACCTCCAAAAGTAAACATGAAACATAACTACAGCAAATGTTCCAAACAGATTTAGTTATCACTAAAAAATGTTTTAACATCCACGCTTTCACCCAGGCAAAGAATTAAAAAAATAAATCGGAGAAATCTAAACGTAGGAAGTTAGAAGCATCAGCACTAAAACTCTGCAAGTAGCAGCTGCAAGTTAAGACTACATTAAATATTTGAACATCACGCACCTAGTCCACTGATGGTGTAATGGGAATCTTGCATGCCGAGTCCAATTGGCCCAGTTTCTTGCTGACTTTCTTCCCTGTAAAACAGTCTATATCCCTGGATGTGCACACTATTCTCCTCCGCTTGCTTCCAGCTTACTGTAATCGTTGTGCAGTTCAATGGCTCCAAACGCAGCTCTGGGGCCAAGGGGACTATGGAAATAGGACATGGAAAACATCATTTACATCCTTTCAAATATTCCTATTAGAATACAAGTTTCATTGAGTTGCATAAAGTTGTTCAAACGAGACTCTTTTATACATGAAGCGTAGTCAAATATTTCTGTACACCTGGAGTGAGCCAACAGACAACACAAACATTTTTGTAAAAAAAAACTGATTAATTTCATCCTCAGAGTGTCATGGTATTTGCATTTGTTCTCAGAACATTACATGTAGGTCTAAAAGTTATTATATACGAATGTACATACATATATATGAATTAGGAGGAGTAGGCCACTCGGTCCTTCGAGCCTGCTCTGCCATTCAATAAGATCATGGCTGATCTGATTGTAACCTCAACCCCATGCTCCCACCTACCCCCGATAACCTTTCACTCCCTTGCTTATCAAGAATCTATCTACCTCTGCCTTAAAAATATTCAAAGACTCTTGTTTCCACCACCTTTTAAGGAAGAGAGTTCCAAAGACACTTAACCCTCAGTGAAAAAAATTCTCACCTCTGTCCCTAAATGGGCGTCCCCTTATTTTTAAACAGTAGCCCCTAGTACTAGATTCGCCCACAAGAGGAAACATCTTCTCCAAATCCACCCTGTCAAGACCCCTCAGGATCTTATAAGTTTCAATCAAGTGACCTCTTACTCTTCAATTATTTGATAATGCCTTATTTTGTCACTATAGAATGCTTTACTGCCATACACAAAAAACACATTTCACAGGATTCAAAACTAAAAGGAAAGCTCGAAAATAAATTGCTGTCAAATTCAGGAAGCACTTTAATTTTCTAAAGTAGAAGCAATGGAAGTTCAGCTGCTACTTAAATTGGGCCTTAATATCTGTCAATAAAGCCACTCCTGCAAAGATTTCAAGCGGTATCCTATAGCTCCCAGTTGAGGATTCCCAACAGCCAAACTTGGTCCATTACATAAACATTTGAATTAGCAACTCAACTTTCAGGATTTTTTTTAATGCATCTTTAGGGGTTATTTTTTCCCCCAAATAAAACATTTCTTTAAGGTCATAGTTTCTGAGGAGGTCATGATTTGCGCTGAGAAAAATCTCAAAACACAGCACAGCTACAGAAAAAGAAATCCAGGGGATGACAGACAGGAGATTACACGAAACGAAGACAAAAAACACAAGTGTAGCAGAGCTCAGGATGGGCCTTTTCAAGTCTTGCTTTTCTTCTTTTAAGGGAAGGAATGCTGTCTACCCTGCTGCTTACTCCCCTAATCTGATGAAAACAACAGGCCTGGAGCCCCACAGGGATATGTCCTGCTCTAAGCCTGACAGCTCCAAGATTGATGGTTTAAGATAGCAGGCACCAGAATGAAATACTGGCGCTTTGACTGTTTATTTGGATGTATCAGCAAACATAAACACACCATCTCTTTGTCTGTGCCCAAACTGAATTATTCTTGGATGGATACCATTTAATAAAATCAAAGGTAAACACAAGATATTTTCTCCTCCCACAGTTGCAGAATCAGCTCCTATTAGACACAGGCTCATCTTTACTATTGGGGCTAGCGGACCATTGCAAACCTTATGATCCATTGATTTGGGGCCCATTCTGATGTTACTGGCACAAGGGCAAAGGTTACTCGGGTAACACCAGCAACATCTTAACAAGATTATTGCAACAATCTATGAACAACAGGCAGATCACCATATGCTCTCTGCCTCAGGACAGAGGTTTCAATTTTCCTCCTCAAAATTGCAAGCGCTTCATTTTGTGCCTCAATTATTTTAAAAAAGCATTGCACAAAGCTAATCCTAGGTTAACAGCCTCAAATACTTGCTCGTTTATCAATTTACTTCCAATCTCTCACATTTGACAATCCAGTGAGAAAAGAGTACACTGCAGATCTATCCTTTGCTAAAGTAACAAAACCCACAGTGCATATTGTGTCATTTTTAAATGAAAAATTGTATTAGTGCATCTATTGACTGCATTGCTGTGATGGAATTGCCCTTCAGGAGACATGGTTCAGTCATCACATGGCCCAACTTGCAATATTTTTATGCAGCACCCTGTGCACACTGCCAAGAGAAATAAGACAAATTTATTATATATTTTAAAATGTTCAGTGAGTCGCAACACGCGATAATTCCAATGCCAACTCTGTCTATGGGAAAGACTAAAATAGAAATATAATATGTACCTGCAGTGCCCATTGTGCCTTTAGATTGAATTGTCAACAATTTCAACTTTAAAGCTCTGATTCTAACTCAAGGATTTTATGTTTGGGCAGGGAGCCCACGACACTGCTGGTGTGAGGCTCAGGCTATTTAAACTCCCAGGCCTCATTAGCATGTAGGAGGTAACACTCCTGCCTGGACCTGGCGAGAACGACAAGATGGCCAGCAGACTTCACTAGGTAGGAGGCCACTGTCAGGGCCCCGAGGGAAAAGTCCCCGGCAGTAAGGTAATTGGTGAGAGGAGATCTGGAGAAGATCAGTGAAGGAGGGAGGGAAGCCAGAGTAACAAAATATAACTTTTTAAAATTACATATGGAGCTTTAGTTTACTTATGAGTGTTTAAGGATAAGCTCCTTTAGGTCTGATTCTCCTTTACCGTAATGGATCCAAGACTGGTATTTTTAGATGCATGTGCTAATAATTATTTACATACAGCCCAACAAATTAAGTTAGTCATAGAAAAATGAAATTCAGGCCTCCCACAAATCAAATTGTTCAGTATCTGATTGCTAATCCCAGTTTGAATGACCGAGTACAAGTCATCCGACCTTGCTTCATCTGGTTGGAAATGCCCTTAGTTCTCAGCAAGGCCATGCTGGTGTACTTCAATGTTGCATAGCACTCATTTGCATTAAGATGAGTCAGGCCAACAGAACTGAAGTTGCTTTTGACCAATAATTGCAATGGCACTGATGGATTGTGATGGGAAACATGGTCCTAATAGACATTTCCTGGCTGATACAAGCGGAATGAAATGAGTCGTTCCCACAAAAGCAAGGCACGGGTGAGGTTAATGTTTAAATATACACGTTTAAAGAGGCAATTGTTAGCATTTTATTGCAGCTTGCAATCAAAGTTTACCTGAACACAAATGACATGTAATGCTTCGCTATGAAGAGGGGAAAGAGCTGGACTGTGACACTTAGCAGCTTGCCACAGATTGGTATTTGTAAAGCTGTATGTCTTGGTCTCCAGCTTGATCATCGTCTTGCAAGCACAAAATCCAGCCAGTGACAATGGCTAGAAATCAGGAGCAGGAAGCCTGACCTTTGCTCATCTTAGCCGTGTACAAATGACAATTTTACCCTCCCTTGTTGGAACCTTGGTCGAGATTAGTTAACACACCATGAATAATATCTGCAGCCTTCTATTTTATATCATTTAATTACATGTTACCATCACTAACTGAGCCATCAGACAAAGTCTTCATGTACTGATCAAAACTAAATGGATTGCAAAGCATTGCAAATTACACTGTTCATCACATCGCTAATAAAAAGCCTATACCTGGCTGGACTACATAGCACCATTGGGTCCTGCTCTCGCCTGCCAAAGTTGCTCATCATTCCAGGGCAATCCTAAAATGAAAAGATAACCCCATGGCTTATCTTCTCCTCTGCAAATTATTTTAAACATCTGTAGTCATCTCCTACATCCTGACTTCCAACATGTGAAAAGAACACATGGACTTCCTTCAGCCTCTGTTGCTTCTCTCTCTTCTCTAGCCCACCGAGTCAAGCTTTCTCTAAGGTTTCACCCTATCACTCTCTCTACCTTATCCCCCACCAGCCCTGTCTTCAACTCACAAGTTTCTCTAGTTTTTCTCACATCTTCCCTTATGCCTTCTCCGAGCTCATCAAGTCCACAAGACTCAACTCCCGCTCCCTCAACCCTATTCCCACTGAATTGCTAACCACCCAACTTCCCTTCTTGACTCCTATATTAGTTAATACTGTTAATGGTTCTGTGTCCTCAGGTAATTGTCCCTCCTCTTCTTCAAAGCTGCCATCACCTATCTTCTCAAAAGAACCATTGAAGCCTCCACCCTTGCAAACTATCACCCCATTTCCAACCTCTTTCCTCTCAGTCTTTGAATGTGCTGTTGCCTTTCAAATCTGTGTTATTTTTCCCTTCAAATCTGTGTCATCTGTCCCTGAGCACCATGTTTAAATTGCTCAGCTAGGTTTTCGCTCCTACCACAGTACTGAAACGACTCATATCAAAATCATAAATAACATCTTAATTAACTGTGACAAAGGTAGACTTTCTTAACCCATCTGAGTCATAACATGGTTGGCCACATCATTTTCATTTCAAATCTCTCCACTGCACTTGCCTGGTTCCATTCTTGTTTATCCAGTCGCCGCCAAAGGATTAATTGCAATAGCTTCTCTTCACATCCCCACAGCATTGCCTATGGTGTCTCCCAGTACCTATCCTTGCCCTCTCTTATTTCTCATCTACATAGTGTCTCTCAGTGTCAACGTCCAAAAAGTGGCAGTTTCCATAAGCACGCTGACGAAACACAGCTCTACCTTACGACCACACGTCTCAATCCTTCTACTGTCTTTAAATTGTCAGACTGCTGGTCTGACATCCAGTACTGGAGTGGCAGAAATTCCCTCCAACTAAATACTGAATAGACCAAACCCATTGTCTTCAGTCCCTGCTGCAAATTCCGTTTCCTAGCCACCGACTTCACCCCCCTCCCTGGCAAGTGTCACCGGCTCAACCGGTGTTTGCAAACTTCTAACCAAATATCTGCACACACACAATGAATACTGGTGTTTACTACTGCAATGAATGTAAAATGCATGTGTTCTGTGAATTCTAAGATCGCAAAGGGATACACAATTTTGCAGCACTAAAACTAAACTTCCCAAATGCAAAACAAAAAGATTCAAAGGTCAGAAGTATTGCTTATCATTGGTCTACAAAGTCTAATACACTCATTGCCCTGACACTCAACTTTCCTCAATCATATTTTAATCAGGTATCTAGTTTGGCTATCAAATCTGAATATATGTTTACTACATTGGACGTAGGCATACCAGTTCTAAACTTGCATGTTTGATGAACAGCTGATAGGCCATATGGTCAATCACAACAGGTCATAAATGGTGCAGAGAGCCCTGGCAATGACCAATTTTTTTAAGATCTGATTCTGTAATTCCACTGTATAAAGATCACTGTATAAAAATCAATGTTTAATAAGACAATATATTACCTTTTACACTCGTAGCCTTTGGGGTTCTGTGGGAAGTCCAGATGGAAGATTCTCCCCAACCCACTCTGGTCGCCGCAGAGATTCGTACAAGGTAAGTGCTGTCAGGCTCGACATCTTCAAGCAAGTGTTCGGATATGGCCCCTGGAAGCTCCACAAGATGGACAGCACTTTCTGTGCTTTTACGGTAGTAAATGCGATACGCAATAATACGCCCTCTCCTGAACTTAGCTGGAATGGGGAGCCATGAGATCAGGATGTTGGTTGGGCTACGACTGGTCAAGCTGATTTCTGGCACTCTCAAAGGGACTGTGTGAAGAGGGTATTAAGAAAAACATTATTTAAAATTAATCCATGTTAAATTGATCTTATTTTTCAGCAGCACCAAATTTAGTAACAAGAGGGCAAAATTGTTTCTCGTAGGAAACACTATTTAATACCATAGAAATTAAACATAAGTTTATGGGGAGGTGGTGCTGCAGTGGTAATATCACTGGACTGGTAATGCAGCGGCCTAGGCTAATGCTTTGGGTGCTCAGATTCAAATTTAAATTTAATTAATAAATCTGGAATTAAAAGCTACTCTCAGTAATGGTGGCCATGAAACCATTGCCGATTGTTGCAAAGACCCATCTGTTTCCCCTTTAGGGAAGGAAATCTGTCATCCTTACCTGGCCTGGCCTACGTGCAACCGCATAGCAACGTGGTTGAATCTTAAATGCTCCCTGAAATGGCTTAGCAAGCCACTCAGTTGTATCAAACCACTATGAATGATGGGCTGCAGTGGTTCAAGAAAGTGGCTCACCGCCACCGCCTCAAGAGCAAGTAGGGGTGGGCAATAAGTGCTGATTTAGACAGGAGCATTCATATCCCATAAAAAGAAATTTAAAAAATAAACACTGCCAAGTACGGAGGTTAACAGCTTATTTTAACAAGCTAACGCTGTGGATGGCACACAGTTCAATGCATGCCTTCTAAAATTATTTCCCCATTTTGTATACGTATTTGTCTTTTACAATCAAGTCAATTCAAGTCATCCTGTACAATGCAACCGATGGGGAGAGTTTTAACGGTTTAGATTGTCCACTATAATTGACGTGTAAGCGATTCATTAAGCTAACTAGAAACAACAATATTCACACATTGTGTAATTACTGGACAGCTGGCGGATGTATTTAACAGCTGGTTTCAGAAAAGCTGACTGGGAACTAAGAAAGAAACTTTTTTTCCAGCAATAGCTGGAAATAAATAATGAATATTATGCAGCAGATTTATCAGCTGGAGTGGGAGGGTGAAGTAAATGGTAGATGCATGTGAAAAGCTGATGACTTCGATGAAGTATAAAAAACAAATACCTATGCACAACTCTCTTGCAGTACAGGTATGAGGTGATTTAGGTTGCATAGATGGAGCTGTAATTATGCTAAAAAGTACAAAATGGTTGAAATTTCATTAAAAAGATACTTAGGTTCATTCCAGGATGGTAAAAGTAAAATAATCCTGAATTCTTTTTAGAATAAACTCTTCCAGTAGCTCAGTGGGGAAATAAATCATGGGTACAACTTTGCTGTATGAGTAAGAGCTCTCAAGAGCCATTTATTAATATTACACATTTTCTGTATTATACAGAAACCAATGTTTAACAGCATTACCTCAGAATAGCTTTTCATACATACCGTCTTCCAGTGTGTGCTGAATAACATGCTCTGACATTCGACTTGCTCCCATGGGCATGTATGCTACAATGTAAAATGTGTAATTGCTGGCTGGTTCTAAATCATCAATAATATAACGAGTTGTGTCATTTCCAATAACCACTTGATATTCTTCATTATTTAAACCTAGGAAAAGAAAAATCCTCTCTCAATTTGAGAGCCTGGAATAATTAGCTGAGGCAGCTTGTTATGCTGCTCTTTACAGGTTGGCACGTGATGGAAAAATAACACAAAATATTTAAGTGTCCCTTAAAATGACTAGCTTTTTAGACTTTTAATATCATTTTGTAGCAAATAAACTTTTTCTCCCATCTCCGCTGGGGTAAAGGAGTTACATAATTCATGCTAGGAGTTGATATTCCCGTCATCAACTTCACTAGTACTTTGTCCCTTAAAGCATTTTAAATCACAGCCAAAAGCAAAATTATTCCCAATTACATTTTCCCACATTCATGAATAAGCTTGATAGCCACTTAATTTGCAAAACCCAAGAGGTCCATACACAAGTAGTAATTACCGGCTAATAATGTATTTCAAAAGTCCTGATTTCTGACCTAGAAAACAAAATCCTTGAAGGAAAATTAAAGAGTCTTGTTACCCTGCTGAATACTCCAACAGAACTCACGCTGGGGCTTAATGAAATAACTATAATGGAACACAAAGCAACCATTCGACTGCAATCTGCACTCCATAGCCAACACTCTAATGCCTTCAGAAAACTGGTGGTGCTGCCTGAACACACTTCACCACACACTTTAATTATACCTTCACACATTTCTATACTCTCTGTTCTATGAACTCATAATAAACACCTTTCCCTTGAGAAGGTAAACCTTCTACCCAATTTTAATCATCTCAGCAGATCACATTGTTTGTGCAGAGAAGGCTGCTATTCCCATTTCATTAGAGAAGCTATTCTCTCTTTGTGACCTCTGCCCAGCAACAGAATATTAACAACAGATGGTCAACCTCTCACATTCCAATTAGACATTGGGAACAGAGAATGTCCAAGCCCAAACAATAAAAGAAGTGAAAAGGATGATACTCGCAGATTAGTTTTAAAGCAAGCTACTTAATTTACATTTAAACAGATGCTTCTTCTGAAGTTCTAGCAAAGATGCACCTTGCAGGTTTACTGCAGTGAACATGTCTTTATTACCTGGAAGGAGATTTAAAAATGAACAATTCTATCTATCTACTGGCTGAAAAAAAATATGTTCCAGCAACACAAGCTTGAAGTGTATGAATAAAATTCAGGGCTCACCTTCTGCTTTCATGTAATGGACCGAGTATGCAATTACTTTGTCAGAATTGTACATGGGCCTTTCCCAAGACAGAAGAATCCCTGAACTCGACACAGTTTCTGCCTGGATATTTCTAGGTGCGCTAGGTCTGTCCTCAGACATAATAACAATCAGTCTGGCCACTGAAAGGACAGATCCTTGTTGATTTTCAGCCATGCACTGGTAAATGGCATCATCTTCAGGAATGATCTGGTTTATTACCAATTTGCTTAAAAGAAGAAGAATTTGGTTGATTACCTCAATTTTCAAGCATACATCTACTCACAATAATCTCTAATGAAGTGTAGCTCTCCAATGGAATAATTTTAGATTTGACAAATGCAAAGCTTAAGAAGGGGCTATACTTTGTACAGTTAATAAATGAAAATTTCTGAAGGCAAGTTATAACAACATGACCAAGTTACTAGAAAGTGCCTGAGTCTGCTTACAATGCAAGCCTCATTGGAATTAATTTAATTTGATACAAAAGTTAATCTGGTTCAATTCAAATCCAGGAGGGAGCCAGAACTCTCTAAAGACTAAAGTTGTCTGGTACTCACTCAATCATAGCTATTTACCTGTATGGCACCAGCCTTCATACAATGTAAACAAAAGCCTAAGGGATAACTGGTCTGTGCCATTGATCTACAGGTAACAAAGAGTTAATAAAACAAAATGTTGGAAAAGCTCAGCAGAGTTAACACTGAGTCTTCTGAAGCAGTCATATGGACTCGAAACATTAACTCTGTTTCTCTCTGCACAGATGCTGCCAGACCTGCTGAGTTTTTGCAGCATTTTTTACTTCAGATTTCCAGCATCGACAGTTTTTTGCTTTAACAAAGAGATGTGTTAGGTTACTGTACTGGACAGATTAAGCATCTGCATCAGAAGTTTCTAGGCCTGCTGCCGATTGTAAGGTTTGTGCTAGAGTCAGACCAGGTCCAGGTTTGGATTCACTTCTGGCTTACAAAGCCACTGACCAAGTCATTGATAGGGAATTCTGAAGCCATTATTAACATTTAAAACTGAATCACCAGTATACTGCTCTGAGATTAGGTGTGCTTTCACTACTTTAAAACTTAGTGCTTTAAATTCCAAACTCAGCAAGACAAAAGTCAGATAATTGTAACATGGTGTTACAAATGTAGCATAAGACTGTCCATATGAGCTTGCATCAGAGCGCTTACAAAATGGAGCCTCATTCTGTGCTAGCTCCCATTAATGACAGGAAAAACAGTGCAAAGGCCTCAACTTAACTTTTTAAGGTTCCCCCCCCCATCACCCACCCCGAGAAATTCTGGCAATACAGGAGACCACGTTTCAATTAAATGGAACTGACAGGCCAATGCTTTGTTCTCCCCCACTTCACAACATTGCATATCAGTAGTGTAATCCCAGCTCCCTGACAAATCCTGTCCTCACCCATCAGAGCAACAATTCCAAAAACAAAAGTAGGAAGTCTGGCTACTCTCCCCTCCTACCCCAGGACTTTGAGGTCCACCACTCAACTCCCACAGCCGCCCCAGCAGACCTGAGTGATTGAAGCTGGACCTTCCCTGCTATCTGTGGCTGAGTGCCACACAATGTGGTGTATTTACCAATTAGGGTGTCTCCAAGTTCGTTTGAACTCCATGCCCTGGACAGTTACAGCAAGCCTCCTTGAAGTCATAGTTTGAATGAAAAATAACAATCATAGACTTGCAATTAAACTAAATACATTTGAAAATCTCTAACAACGTGAAAAATGTAATCACCGAAAAGTATACTGAATAATCCCAATTTAGAATTAAAAATACTGTGCAAGCTAACAAGGCACTATGGCCTTTAAGATCAATTCATTTAATAATGTAACTAGGAGTTACTATTCACTGTGTTCAGACAGCGACATTATTAGGTAAAAAGCTGCACTGCAAGCCACAATGAAAATCAAGGGCACTTTAGGAAAATATTTATGACTTAATCATACTCAATTCTGCAAATGGGAGACAGGACTTTCATATCAGAACTAAAAATAAATAGCTGTGTACCTGCTATACTGGACTTTGATACGTCCATTGGAGTGAATCCTTTGTCCATTCTTCAGCCAGCTAATTTTAGGTGTAGGAATACCTTCTGCCTGACACATAAACCTGGCCGTGCCAGCACGAGGCCTTGTCAAGCTCTCAGGCCACTCAACAAAAGAAGGTGGAGCTACAAAGCAACATTAGAAAACACTAGTAAGGATTTTTTCTTGTTAAAAAGGAATCCAACTCTAACAATTAAAAAAAAACTCCATGTTGTGAAACAAAAACAGAATTACCTGGAAAAACTCAGCAGGTCTGGCAGCATCAGCGGAGAAGAAGAGTTGACATTTCGAGTCCTCATGACCCTTTGACAGAACTGTTGAAGGGTCATGAGGACACGAAACGTCAACTCTTTTCTTCTCCGCCGATGCTGCCAGACCTGAGTTTTTCCAGGTAATTCTGTTTTTGTTTTGGATTTCCAGCATTCGCAGTTTTTTGTTTTTATCTCCATGTTGGGAAGCTCACTCTCAGCAGCAAAACTAAACATATCTTCAACTTCAGTAGTATTGGTGGAAGCCCCAAATGAGAGAGTGCAACAGTCTTTGGTGAAAGCACCTCTCAGTCATAGATAATGATGAAAAATGATATCTGAAGGAACTCAAGGTCATGTACATTTTCAAATCATAAGCAACTATGATACCTACTTTTAATGGAGGGAGGTCAACACCAATATTTACTCTGTAGTGCACTGGAGATTTTGTGCACCACGATGAATGAGCTGCTGCTATACCCTATAATGGTTTCATAACAGTGCATACACACACATAAGCACTATTACTTCTCATGTTCCTCTAAGCAAGATAAAAGTGACAATAGTTTGTTCTGTAAATTCAAAGCGCTAATATTAAAAAAAACTTGTTTTCATGTCCCTGAGACAAAAGAAAAGTCCAATCCAGAGCAATGGAATTATTTTTTCTGTCCATCTTTGCAACGCTCCTACATCAAGTATGTTTGGGTTGTCTCAAACCAGTTCCTAATGGCTGTGTTCTGCCGGCAAAGAACTGGTTTTAATTAGGCACTAGTTAGCAATCTAATCTAGTGACCACAGTATGGCTGATACAGAGAAAGAAAATCTCACAAATGCAATAGGGGTGCCATTAGGTTAGGGCTGATGCACATATTTGAGCTAAGTGCAGATGGCTTTATTGTGCATCTGACCATGCCATACCAGACTTGATAAGCTCAGCGCTGATGCTGTTTTCCCAAATTAGGCCGACATGTCATCTTGGAGCACCAGCATTCCTTACATTGATAATATTCATTAGGAAAATAAAATTGAAAAAAGGTTTAAACTTGTTTGTTTACACCTTGTAAATCAGGTACACAAGTTGAACAATAGGATACAAAAAAGAATGCATAAGTGACCAGACCCACATTCAAAGCAGGGAAAATTCAGTCATCAACTTGGTTTAAACTACACATTTCTGTTTTTTTTTTAAATGACTGTCTTATTTTGATTATCCACTAAGCATTTTACAAAAACCAAGATAAATCAAGTGTCTCCAGTTAGCCATCACCCCATTGCTCACCTATCCCTTATGGAATGTCCACTGTGTTCATTCACATTCTTTGAGGATAACAGTTCAAGCTCACTACCTTTTAAAAGCTTTACCCTTTTTGTAAATAACTGTAAACAAAAGACCATTTATTTATGTCAGCTTTTGCTGCAGTGCCTTCAAACGCTGGCCTGAGCACATAATCTAGGCCACAACATTACTAAACGAGTGCTGCGTTGTCAGAGGTACCATTCATCAGATTTTGTAATGGATGTTAAAAAGCCTGTGGTACCATTCAAAAGAGACAAAGGAAGTTTTGATTGGCCAATGTACCTCCCTCAACCAATAGCACTGAGAGGATAACTGGCCATCCATCTTAATGCTGTACTGGGGTATTGCTGTGCTTATCATCATCTTCTACCTCTACTACTATAATTTGTGTTTATACAGCATTTCTAATGTAGTAAAATGCCCCTAGGTGTTTCACAGGACTGCTAATAAAATTTGACACCAAGCCACAATCAGAGCAAAGGACCAAAAGCTAGGTCAAAGTGTTAGGCTCTAAGGAGTGCTTTAAAGAGGAAATAGTAGAGAGGCAAAGAGATTTACCAAACGATTCCTAGAGCATAGGGCCTTGGCAGCTGAAGACATGGCTGTCAATGGCAGAGCAATTAAAAATTGAGGATACTAGAAAGGCCAGAATTAGAGTAGAGCAAATATCTCAGAGTGGAGATTACAGGGACAGGGAGGGGGCAAGGCCATGAAGCAATTTCAAAACTAAAATGAGAATGTTTAAATCAGGGTGTTGCTTAACCAGGAACCAATGTAGATCAAGGAATACAGGCAAGATGGGTAAAAGGGCTTAAATAACAATAATGACTGTACTTAAAAAAGATTTCATTATAGGTCAAGTACTTTGAGTTATTTCCAAATGACACATTAATTGCTATATAAATACTAGTTCTTTATCGTTTGATTTTACTTAAATAACATAAGCTTGAAGAAAATAACATCTGCGTGCATGAATAACTATCAAAAATGAAATATTGTTCAAAATACTTTCAGCTGAAAACTTTGCAAACATGGACAGCATGAATGCCAGAACTTGGCTAGATTGTGTCCCTTGTTATAAATGATCTCATTGGCTCCTCGAGTCAGCAGTAAGCACCTTTATAATGTACTAGTCACCGCAATCACACATTAGTTCTAGAGTATTGCTGAAAGATAAGAGACATGGTGAAGCTTTTTGTCTTCTACTCATCAGGACACTTCACAAGAATACCAATACAAGGGGAAAACAACGATTTAAACTGTATGAGAAGACAGTGCTGATTGGTTGGCATGTAGACTCTGATTGGTAGAGGCATTGCCATGGAGAATGCACCAGAATTGGTGACTGACAGTTAACTGCCAAACATTGTTTGAAGTTTAAACCAGGCAGCTTGACCCTGATTAGTTAAGGCATTGCCCTGACGAATGAGTCAGCAAATGGTTGTCACTTATTTTGTCTAGCTGAAACAGGTGCAATGTGTGTACATGATCTTTCCATCTGCAAAGAACCAGGTCCTGTGTATTAATGCATGTAGCTTCCAGTACACACTGTGCACCATACTATGAGCCCGACTGACAATATTAAACTGGTTGTCAGCGTAATTCTTAGCACACTGAGGATTATTTAGCAAATGTTGTCCAATTAACTGCGAGCTAATGTTGGACACTGTGTTTTGAGTTTTGCAAACACAGACTGGTTGGGTACGGTCTGTACCTTGTCCATCTCGAACTGCAGCTGGGACATGCTGTTTGATACGATCTGCTAGTCTTTGGGACGTATGGCCTACACACCGAGGATCACACTGGCACTCAAATTCATATACCACATTACTCATTAGTATGATAGATAGAATGTCTTTTTGACTTGGCTGCAGCTTTCTGTTGATGGCGCATACCACTTATGCTGCTACTGCATAGTAGCAGCGTGACACAGCTAGCTTCACCTGCTGCTCAAATTTTTGAGATACCTCGCCCTTCCAGAGTAATCTGAAGTAGACTGGGCACTTATCAGCGCTGAAAGTGATGGCCTTAAGCCCATGAGTCTGCAGGATATAAGTGCAAAATTACCTGATCAGGGTAGCCATTATCCCGCAGGATGCCTTTGGTGAGCCTTATTTCAGCATCAAGTTTGTATGGTGAGCACATGGCTTGGGCCCTATTTACAAAGTTGCTGATAAGACCAATCTTACAGCACGTGGAACTGTGAAAATCCCAACACATATATTGACCAGTGAAGGTAGGCTCGCGGTAAACCATAATAGAGACCCCACCCTGGCAGATTTCTCATCAAGGAAGGGGGAGTTCATTTGACTGCTCAATTTCGAAAGTGAATTTGAGTGCAGGATGGAGCCCATTAAGACATGCGAGGAAATTATTACACAGCTGCAGATTTAAGCATGTATCAACTACATATCAAAAGTATGCACGGGATAGGTGGTTAGGTGTCATTCCAAATTATACTGACAACCAATTTAAGATTGTAAGTCATGCTCGCAGTGCGATGCATTTGCGTGTTTTGGAAGCTACAAATATTAATACACAGGGCCCTATTCTTTGCAGACAAAAAGAACATGTACACACATGGCGCCTGTTTCAGCTAAACAAAATAAGTGAGAGGCATTAGTTGACTCATTCCTCAGGGTAATGCCTTGACCAATCAGGGTCAAACTGCCTGGTTTAAATTTCAAACAATGCTTGCAGTTAACTGTCAGTCACCAACCACTGGTGCATTCCCCGTGCTAACGTCTCTACCAATCAGAGTCTACTTGGCAACCAATCAACACTCTTTTACCACTAAGTATAATTTGTTGTTTTCCCCTTATATTGGTATTCTTGGAATGTCCGGATGAATGTAAGACAAAAAGCTTCAACGTCCCTTTTTTCAGCAATACTGTACTACTTAACGACTAATTTGAGAGTCTTTAGTTTAAGTGCGCCGATTATCTTACCCAACACGGTAAGCATAGCTGTGGCTACAGTGTAATTGCGTGTGCCTGGTGTAGTGGCCCGACACACATATATTCCAGCATGTTCAACCTTCACATCGGATATCATCAAATTTCCATTTCCCAGAACCCGTGTATTGAAAACATCAATAGATCGGTGATCTGTTTGGAAAAAGCAGATATTTGTATCATCCATTAAAATTAGATCAACATCATTCAGAAAGACAAATTCAAGCAGTTAAAATGTAGATGTTAGACATGCATATTTGTAAAATGTTTGGCATTAAAAAGCAAAGGAAGGAATAAAACTTGTAGATCATTTAGTTACATTGAGAACAAAGTTTCTAGTTATATTTGCTGGATCATAAAATTGCAGTATTTTAAAATTGCCAGTTATTCCTGGTTTAACTATTGCTTTGTGGTTTCTAAGTATAAGTGCAAAGAAAAGCAGGAGGATTAAAAGGAAATAGACATCTCACCTAAACGGCTCCAAGACACAAGAGGCTTTGGGGAACCAATGGCGATACATTCCAGCATGGCAGTTTGATGTACAGGCACAGTGAGATTTTGAGGACCAGCTACAATCACTGGTTTCTGCAAAGTTTTTGGTTCCCAAGCTATTAATGCAAAAAAAAGTCAATGGAAATCATTGCTGTTTAGTGTAGAAAATTAAACAAGTACCTTGTGAAGTTTTAACTGACTGGCAAAACCAATTAAGAATGAAAGTAAAATGGTGTCCAGTGCACAGAAATAATCCTAATAACAAAAGAAGTGGATCAGTTAGGTTTTAAATACATCATGAGAAGATGCACATCTCCGTTCTGGAGTTAAAGAAAATGTAATTTAAACATAATTAATAGCTTTGTTTTGCAAGTTATGTGTACTAATAGATGTATTTTATTTTAAATAGCACCACTAATCAGATCCATGAAAATTAGAAAGAATCATTAAGATTCCCAATAAATGGTGAAAGGATAACCTCATTTTCAATTAAACTAAATGATGTCATGTGGGCTTCCATTTGGAACAACCCCTCTTTTCCCTTTGATAACAAAATATCACACTTACACACAAAGCCTTTGTGAAAGCTAATGTTACAAGGATCTCAGCCTCTGGGGTAATTAAATAGGAAATGTAAGCTGAAATTCCTTTTAAAATGAATGAATTTAACTTAAGTACATACGAATTAGGAGAAGTAGGCCACTCAGCCCCTCAAGCCTGCTGCATCATTCAATAAGATCATGGCTGATGCAATTGCAACCTCAACTCCACATTCCTGCCTTTCCCAGGTAACCTTTCACCCATTTGCTTATGAAGAACCTACCTCTGCCTTAAAAATATTCAAAGGCTCTGATTCCACTGCCTTTTGAGGAAGGGATTTCCAAAGAGTCATTCATGACCCTCAGAAAAAAATTCTCATCTGTCTTAAATGGGTGACCCCTAGTTCTAGATTCTCCCACGAGAGGAGACATCCTTTCCACATCCATCCTGTCAAGGCCACCCAGGATCTTATATGTTTCAATTACACGAGGATTGATGAAATGGCCTCATGGGAATAAAATAAATATGGAACATCAATTCAAAATAAACCAGTGTAACAAAGCCATTGATAAAATTGGGTGAGAGCACCGTATGTTAGAAACCAGCACAAATCTATTTGCACTTCAAGAATTAATTTTATCTTGAAACTGATTAGGAAAGCCTTGCTGGCAACTTGATCACGGCAATGGAAAATTTGATCGACGCTAAAGAAAATTTGCCACATTAATTGCTGACTTGATCAGTCAAATCCAAAGGGCACTTCTATGGAAATAGTTATTCCTTGTAATAGCATGTTCCTAGCCAGAGATGAAACCAAGTCCATCTTAATCATATAATTCAGTTCATTTCTTCAAAGACATTTTCAAAATATTGAGACAAATTATATGACTGACCAGCAATAACATATCTGCACGTCTATTGCAACAGGGAATTGAGGATGTTCTGATCTGTTCAACCAAGCTGTGCTTTTAGCATTTCCATGACAATCATAACTTTCATGCGCAAAAAACTTTTTTTTAGATCAGATGTAGTAATCATGCATATCTTCAACTGTGAAGTTGAATGAAAAGCCAAATCGAATACTGAACATTGTTCAGTGGGAGAAACATCTCAATTGCATACCTGGAATAACGGTTAAAATGGCTTCCACACTTCTGCGCCTATTTGCGACATTGGTTGCCACACAACGGTACTGTCCAGCATGCCGTCCCTCGACCCCATAGATCTGAAGAACTCCAGTTGGCAGAGCAGTTATCCTGACAAGAGAAAGAGATACTACTTAATATTTTTTCTTAAAAAGCTTGAATTGTGCAAATTTCTAGCAAACATATGGTAGACTGCAGTGACAATAGTAACAATTCCATGCATCACAGAAACATTAGTGGTGAATTATTGGCCCGGAAATTACAGCAAGGGACACAAAGGGATGATGCCCGCTGCTTACCAGGAAATGTTGCCCAAAAACATTTAGCAGGCTCTAAAGTGTCAATTTCCTCTATTCCACGTGATTCTGGTACTATGGCATTTAGCAACAGTGCGGACAGCCTGACAGCTAATCACTGAAGTGAAGAATTCTCACATTCAGCAAAGCAGCAAGTAAAAACCAAGGATTAAGTCACATTTTAGGACATTGTATAGAAAACAAAATACAGACTGGAACATTCACATGAGATTAAAGTAAAAGGTGAAATAGCATGCAAAATTATTTTTTAAAAAATCCATTATTTTAAAATGTTGAGGGAATAAGAGTCCACGCTTGTAAAATTAGATTCATATCCAGAGAGGGTGTCCAACAGTAATCTGCCATGTTCTTGACCACTCACTTAGCTTGTCAAAATCCCCTTGAAACCTCTTAGCATCCTCCTCACAACACATTCCCATCTAGTTTTGTCATTAGCAAACATCAATATTCAGCCTGATTCTCAACTGTATTATCTATTTGACACCTGTCATAAACACACTTTTTCTGCTTCATCTTAATTTCTACCTCTTTTGTCACCCGGGGGTTTGGATTTATTTGCCCTACCCTTCCCCTTTCTGGGAATTTGACTTAAAAGAAACAATAGTTAAAGTATAGATAAGGCAGTTACAATTTTGCCTGCTAATCTTAGATTCCTACCACATTGGAGCGGCTTTCCCTCAGTCAGTTATTCTTACCCTGGATTGCTCCTTGTCCTTTTCCATAGCCAACCTTATGACACAATGATCACTGTTCCCTAAATTTGACATTTGATCCACTTGGCCTAACTCATTCCCAAGAATCAGGTCCAGCAGCATCTTCATTCTCATTGGACTGGAAAATTCTCCTGAATACACTTAACTCTTCACCCTCTCTGCTCTTTACAGTCAAGCATCAGATAATTAAAGTCCATTATACCTACTCAATAATTCTTGCACCTTTCTAGTTTCCTTGCAAATTTTTTCTGCTACATCTTTCTGACTAGTTGGTGGCCAATACTGGGCAATGTAACTGCACCTTTTTTGCTCCTTGGCTCTAACGAAATAGATCGTGTCCTTGACCCATCTGGGACACCCTTTTTTTTCCCAGCACTGGAATGTTCTCTTTAATCAATACTGCCACCCCTCCTCCTGTCCTTCCTTTTCTATCTTTCCTGAACACCTTGTTTCCAGGAATTTATAATACCCCCAGCCTGCCCTTCTTTGAGACAAGTCTCTGTTATCACCACATCATATTTCCATGTTATTATCTGTGACTGAAATTCACCAATCTCACTTACCACACTTCAAGCATTCACATACATGCACCGCCACCCTAATTCAGACTTGATTACTTTTCCTCTTATGCTGAACCCATCTAACACCTTACAATTTCCTACTCTCGTACTGTCTGTCTCAATATTCTTTGCACCTCAAGATCCCTCTCTAGTATTACTTCCTGATTCCCACACCCCTGCCAAGTTAGTTTAAACTATGTCCAACAGCAATAGCAAATCACCCTGCAAAAAAATTGGTCCCATCTCTGTTTAGGTGCAACCTGTCTGCCTGTACAGGTCCCATTTTCTCTAGTACTGATCCCAATGCCTCAAGAATCTAAAGCCCTCCCTCCTACACCATCTCTCCAGCCATGCATTCATCTACTCTTTCCTCTTATTTCTATATTCACTCACGTGTGGTTCCAGCAGTAATCCAGAGATGACTACTTTTGAGGTCCTACTTGCTCATTTATTACTTAGCTACTAAATTCTGACCGCAGGACATCTTCCCTCTACCTATGCCATTGGTATACCAATGTGGACCACGATCACTCCCCCCCTCAGGGTGCTCTGCAGCCAACTTGTGACGTCCTTGACCATGGCACCAGGGAGGCAACATACCATCCTGGATTTATGTCTGTGGCCACTGAAACGCTTGTCTATTCCCCAGACTATCGAATCGCCTATCACTATTTCACTATTGCTTTTCATCTTCTTAGTAACCCCCCTCCGAAATCTGCAGCTTGAACTGCTGCAGCTGATGACACTTTGTGCACGCATGGTTATAACCAGGACATGGAAGATGTCCCAGAGTTCCCAAGATTATACTTTACTAAGTCGTTAACAACACAATTACACCTCATTCAACAAGGCTCAACACGGTCGATGGTTTTTACGGCGAGAATAGTGCATTAGAAAATTGAAGTATATGTCAATTCGCCAATTCTGTTAGTTACATCTAGAAGGTTGCAACTGTGCACTGGGTCGAGATGCAGGGCATTACTGACAGCAGCTTCTGGATCTCCACCTGTAACTACACACCAGTTTTACACAGTAATGCCAGTGATTGTTGACAGTTTTACTGTCATCACAATCACAAAATCCGAGCCAATGTATTTCACTAACACTGGTAAAAATTTGGTGCAAACATAATTAAGACAGTTTTATGTTCTAACTCTCTGCATATCAACGTAAAACTACAGATTTGCCCCTCAGGTATATTACCTGTCACTAGCTAGCGGCAGTGCTGTTCGGTTGAATTCCCAGGTTATGATTGGTGGAGGATTTGCATGTATCTTGCAGATAAACCTTGCTACTGCGCCTTCATTCACCACTGTGTGGGCTGGCTGAACTTCAAATGGAGACATACCTGAGAATTAAAGGGACATTGCTTTGGTTAGACACTTGGACTCATACGTAACTAGAAAGTTGTGTTTCTGGGGAAGATATGTTTCCCTCTTCTTTGAGGGAAAACTCCAAAATGAAGAACTCAGAACTCAAACTGAAACCACATCATACAAGTTAAAAAAAATATTCAACAGCATCAACAAACAGCAGACAACAATAATCAGAATGAATGAAATAACAACCAAAGGTGAACTTTTGAAATTATTCAAACTAACAGCATTCATACAACTTTTCCTTAGTTACATAGCGACAAACCCCACAAATTACTTTTCAAGCAGAAGAAATTGTTTATTTGATGTCTTCCCTGCAACTTTTAAGCTAGGCATATAGTTGGTCAGGGAATCCAACCGTCTACAAAACTGTTAGTAATCACACTAAAAATTTGAGTGAATGGCTCTTAACAGCAAAAAGAGCAGAAAGATGATTTGGACCTATGGAAAACACTTTTGACAGCTTAGTGGGGGGGAACAGGGGAATTCTTGAAATGTTTCATAAAATTGATGACCCCTCAGGGCTTGGTGTCCCAATAAAAAACAAAAAATAAAATATTAAACATTAAGCGGAAATATTCTGACATTTTCACTTAGATTAATGCTCATTAAGTTGAAATTCCAAAACCATGTCCTCCTTGTAAAAAATTGAGTTCACTCCATCAAAATGATAACTTAAATTTCTGCTTATCAATTTTTGCTCAGGTTATACATTTATATAGAGGCAAGTGTATCAGAATTGGACTAACTTTCTAACCTGCGTATTTCCTTTAATAACATGTAAAATCAGATCCTGAATCTACTTCTGAACAAGACAAGATAACCAAAACTGGTGGCAGAAAGATGGTTAAATATAAATTAGATTATTTTGTAAAACATTAGCTGACAGTGCTTTGTAGGAGTACAGTTCAGCAGCACAGTCTAATATGATGAAATGCATGCAAGCAACTAAAAATCCTAATGCTTTCTGTGAATTCCTAATAAATTCTGTAGCAACCTACTCATTTGGTTAACAAAATGGACTTAATGTGAAATTGACTTTTTCAATGCAAATAGTTCCCATCTCACAGATGTTTTGCCAGCATAATTGAAAGGAACCTGGTGAGGAGAGTCATTTCTCACACTCCAGGATCTGAAAGGAACTCCAAACTCTTTCAGGATCACACATTCACAGATGTCAAAACTTCCCTCAGGATAAGTGATCATTCTGCATCTCACCGTGCAGCCGACACAAGTGTTGCTAACAATCAGAAAAACATTACCACTCATAAATATTTCACACCTCTGGAAATTTGTACCTCATCAATATGTGAAAAGGGATTAAATCCAAGTTCGCATGTCATAAACAAAGACATGTTTGTAGATCAATAGAAATCTTTAAAGATTAAAGAAACCTAAAACCTAATCAATGGGCAAAAATACAGATTGCAATCAATTAATAATCAACCAGCCCATAGGGGGTGCAATAAATGTCAAGAGATCAATCGTGCTTCTAAGTGAAAGATGCACACAATATACCATTGGAAATGAAAAAGCCTGTCCCACCTCACACTCGGAATTGCCAGGCCTTCTGCACTGCACAAAATCCAATGTGAACGAAAATAAAGTTACAGCAGTTTGCGAGATAGCTTCCCCAAGGAATCTATTCAGGGAGCAGCCACACCCTACAGGCCAAAAGGTTTGTGTTGAGTTGCTGAGAGGAGCAATTAGGGGTACTACAATTGGCCCCAGCTCTCCTGGGTTAAAGCGGGGGAAAAAAGTAGTCAGAATTTCTATTCCTGAGCATTGCGCAGTGTTCATGCTGGAAATGCCTAAACAATAAAAACTGAACTTCTGTGACACCTCAGTGGTTGAACAGCTTACCAACATTCGTCGTGAAAATTCACATATGAACAATGGCCACTTGGGCAAGGCGCTCGAAAATGACTGCCACCTGTGAAAACTTTACCTCAAACATAGAGTTCGTGTCGTACGGACACACAGAGAGGGATGGGAAATGTCAAAAAAAGCTTCATGACTTGAAACTTCCAGAAGCACCAGTTGATTCAATGTGCCACTTAAGAGTTCTTTCTTGGTGAATCCAATAAAACAACAATTAAAATGACAAATTAAACCTAAAAAAAAGAGGAATTGGTGAGTCATTCTCTATAACAAAAATAGAATTACCTGGAAAAACTCAGCAGGTCTGGCAGCATTGGCGGAGAAGAGTTGAAGTTTCGAGTCCTCATGACCCTTCAACAGAACTAAGTGAATCCAAGGAGAGGGATGAAATATAACTGGTTTAAGGTGGTGGGAGTGTGTGTGTCTGTGTGTGTGTGTGTGTGTGTGTGGGGTTGTAGGGACAAGCAAGCAGTGATAGGAGCAGATAATCAAAAAATGTCACAGACAAAAGAACAAAAGAACACAGAGGTGTTGAAGCTGGTGATATTATCTAAATGAATGTGCTAATTAAGAATGGATGGTAGGGCACTCAAGGTACAGCTCTAGTGGGGGTGGGGGGGCATAAAAGCTTTAAAAATAATGGAAATAGGTGGGAAAAGAAAAATCTATATAAATTATTGGAAAAAAACAAAAAGAAGGGGGAATAAACAGAAAGTGGGTGGGGATGGAGGAGGGAGTTCAAGACCTAAAGTTGTTGAATTCAATATTCAGTCCGGAAGGCTGTAAAGTGCCTAGTCGGAAGATGAGGTGCTGTTCCTCCAGTTTGCGTTGGGCTTCACTGGAACAATGCAGCAGGCCAAGGACAGACATGTGGGCAAGAGAGCAGGGTGGAGTGTTAAAATGGCAAGCGACAGGGAGGTTTGGGTCATTCTTGCGGACAGACCGCAGGTGTTCTGCAAAGGGGTCATCCAGTTTACGTTTGGTCTCTCCAATGTAGAGGAGACCGCATTGGGGAGCAACGAATACAGTACACTAAGTTGGGGGAAATGCAAGCGAAATGCTGCTTCACTTGAAAGGAGTGTTTGGGCCCTTGGACGATGAGGAGAGAGGAAGTGAAGGGGCAGGTGTTACATCTTTTGCGTGGGCATGGGGAGGTGCCATAGGTGGGGGTTGAGGAGTAGGGGGTGATGGAGGAGTGGACCAGAGTGTCCCGGAGGGAACGATCCCCACGGAATGCTGCCAGGTGGGGTGAAGGGAAGATGTGTATGGTGGTGGCATCATGCTGGAGTTGGCAGAAATGGCGGAGGATGATCCTTTGAATGCGGAGGCTGGTGGGGTGATAAGTGAGGACAAGGGGGACCCTATCATGTTTCTGGGAGGGAGGAGAAGGCAGGAGGGCGGATGCACGGGAGATGGGCCGGACACGGTTGAGGGCCCTGTCAACAACCGTGGGTGGAAAACCTCGGTTAAGGAAGAAGGAGGACACGTCAGAGGAACTGTTTTTGAAGGTAGCATCATCAGAACAGATGCAACGGAGGCGAAGCAACTGAGAGAATGGGATGGAGTCCTTACAGGAAGCAGGGTGTGAGGAGCTGTAGTCGAGGCAGCTGTGGGAGTCGGTAGGCTTGTAATGGATATTGGTGGACAGTCTATCACCAGAGATTGAGACAAGACAGGTCAAGGAAGAGTAGGCAAGTGTCAGAGATGGACCACGTGAAAATGATGGAGGGGTGGAGATTGGAAGCAAAATGAATAAATTTTTCTAAGTCCCGACAAGAGCATGAAGCAGCATCGAAATGATCATCGATGTACCAGAGAAAGAGTTGTGGGAGGGGGCCGGAGTAGGACTGGTACAAGGAATGTTCCACATACCCCATAAAGAGACAGGCATAGCTGGGGCCCATGCGGATACCCATAGCCACACCTTTTATTTGGAGGAAGTGAGAGGAGTTGAAGGAGAAATTGTTCAGTGTGAGAACAAGTTCAGCCAGACGGAGGAGAGTAGTGGTGGATGGGGATTGTTCGGGCCTCTGTTCGAGGAAAAAGCTAAGGGCACTCAGACCATCCTGGGGGGGATGGAGGTGTAGAGGGATTGGACATCCATGGTGAAGAGGAAACGGTTGGGGCCAGGGAACTGGAAATTGTTGATGTGACGTAAGGTGTCAGAGGAATCACGGATGTAGGTGGGAAGGGACTGGACAAGGGGAGAGAGAAGGGAGTCAAGATAACGAGAAATGAGTTCCGTGGGGCAGGAGCAAGCTGACACGATCGGTCTACCAGGACAGTTCTGTTTGTGGATTTTGGGTAGGAGGTAGAAGCGGGCCGTCCAAGGTTGGGCGACTATCAGGTTGGAAGCTGTGGGAGGAAGATCCCCAGAGGAGATGAGGTCAGTGACAGTCCTGGAAACAATGGCTTGATGTTCAGTGGTGGGGTCATGGTCCAGGGAGAGGTAGGAGGAAGTGTCTGCGAGTTGACGCTCAGCCTCCACGGGGTAGCGGTCAGTGAGCCAGACAACAACAGCACCACCCTTGTCAGTGGGTTTGATGACAATATCAGGGTTGGACCTGAGAGAATGGAGTGCAGTAAGTTCAGAGAGAGACAGGTTAGAATGGGTGAGAGTAGCAGAGAAATTGAGACGACTAATGTAGCGCTGACAGTTCTCAATGAAAAGATCAAGAGAAGGTAAGAATCCAGAGGGAGGGGTCCAGGTGGAGGGAGAATATTGGAGGTGGGTAAAAGGATCCATTGAACGGGGAGAGGACTATGTCTGAAGCATAAAATAAATCTCTCTCATGTCAGGAACATATTACCAGATTTTAAGGGTAATTTAAGCAAATCAGAATCAAAGTTGAAAATCAAATCACTTTCAATCTATTTTTTGAGGTTAAATCACATTCATCTCTGTTTTTAGCCAAGAACTTATGTCGAGAACCTAATGGGTTTTCACACTTGGTGAGCTTCTGACGCAACTGATTTTACTGTGAACGTAAAATGCAATTGGCTTTTGTATCAGCACTATGCCACCGATGCGCTCTTGCTTAACTAAAGTGCCTTGTCAGACTCTCTTACTACAACACAATTAGTTCCTGTGAGATGAAAGCCAAAAACTAGCCAATGCTAATCCAATTCACAATCAGTTAAGGTTGCCCATATGTAACAGCATTTTACACCACCACTGTGAAAGGCACTTGCTCAGATCACTCTGCACATTACAGAGTTTACTCACATGCTCCAGAAGAGCAGATGTTGGATGAGATGTACAGCATGGAAATCAATACAAGAATTTCAATGAGAAATGAGATACTTCCCTCTACTTTCACAACAAACACAATGAATTTGCATATTAGCAGATAAGAAATACGGTGGGTAACTTGAGCAGGTTAAACTGAAGCTTCTCTGCATATGAAGAAATATATTATGCCCTTAATTTACCCTGGATACAGTGTATAAAATGTAATCAAAATTATATTAACATAACATTTTTGCAATGAAGGCAAAAAAGTACATTAACAAAATTATATATGTAAATGGACAGGGAATGCTCATCAAACTGCATACAGTCCAAGCCAAAAACAGATGAGAGAACTTTACCCACAGAACCATAAATTCCAAACTTTATCCAACAGAACCTTAAACGTAACAAGTGTATACCCAGTGCACATAAACTTTGGTCCAATTTTGACAGTACTCCTTCCTGCCCACCCAGCACTGCACTGGAGTGTCAACCTTCAATTTTGTGCTCAAATTTCTCAATTGAGACTAGAACCCACAACCTTCTGACTCAGTGGCAAGAATGCCAAAACCAAGCTAAGGCTGGTACAGTGAGATGGCAGGTGACTGGGTCTTAGACAGAACACAGCCATTTTCACAGGTGCCAATCCAATGGTCAGATTATGCACAAGACCCAAGGCTTAAAAGTATGTAATTCAGATGCCTGCCACTCAGCAGACACCACTTGTCAGACAAGGGAGTCTAATTCCCAAGACATTTACTCAGGTAATAAGATCTATTAGGTTACGGAGGTTCTATTCACAGCTTGGGCAAGAACGGTGTTCAAAACCTGTTCTTCACAGAAAGCAGGGACTCCAAGCATTGCTTTCTGCACCTTCTGGAAGTTCAGCTGGAGGCTGGTCTTCTAAAAGTACCTGAATATTTGAGAAACACTACAGAAAACAGGGTTATCATTTCCCTACCCTAGATGCAGTCCCCTACATTGCTGGGTAGTGGACGCCACCAAGCTCATGCCCTAGCATGCAGTCATGATCCCCTTCGTCACTGTACAGGGCTGAAACATTGACAATGTATAGAAGGCACCTGAAAGCTGTGGAGTCATACCATCAATGCTGCCTGTGGAAGATCTTGGCATATTAAGTGGGAGGACAGACGCACCAACATCAGTGTCCTCTCAAAGATAGGCACCACAATCATCGAGGCTATCATCATCTACCATCAGCTTTGTTGGGTTGGTCACATAGTTTGGATGTCAGATACCAGGCTCCCAAAGCAGGTGGTCTTCTCTGAGCTCAGTCAGGCCAGACATAACAGAGGAGGGCAGAAGTGCTTCAAGGATGCGCTGAAAGCCAATATGAAGGCGGTAAAGTCTGTGGGAAGGATCCCAAAATTTTGAGACATGGCGACAAAATGAAGAGGAAAAGTGAAAGGGTGAAAAAAACAATGCCATGACCTGAATACAACCAGACATCCCACACGACAACAATTGCCCTACATGCCATAAAATCTGCAGATCCTGAATCAGCCTCATCAGCCATCTTCGGACTCATGGAAGATAATCATCCTCACCAGCAAAGGATAGCCAATAATAAGAATAATACTACTTTCAATGATCTCTTTTGTGCATCAACAACAACTCAGTCTGTGCAGAACAGAGGATTTTCACCAAGATTTGGGGAAAAAGGGTCTCCCTCTCCAGAAGGGAAATTGTCTTGCTGCGCTTCCCTGGAAGGAAGCAGATCACTCACCTTCGTCACTATCAAGTTTATTGTTTGTGTGTGTGTATGTATGTGTGTGTGTATATATATATATATATATATATATATATATATAGGTTTCTCTATCAACTTTCTCTTGTTCTCCTGAAAGTGGTTTTACCAATACTGACACACTTCAAGCCTCAGGAAGGTCTGATATACTTTTGTACCTAGGTGGTGAGAGCCCATCAGTTATGCACCTCTGGGATTAACATGCTCAAGCTGTCCAATGTACAGTTGCTGCAGGGGACACCAGGCAGTAGTCAAGAGCAGAGCCTCTGGCTGGTTTCTTTCTCCCTCCTTAACCCAGGGACATGGAAGCCGATTGCAGTAAGACCAGGTCTTATCTGGTTGACTCAGTGCCACAAAGTGTTTCCTGGCTTTTAAATAACTGTGGGAAACTCAAGTAAAGCAATGATTGCAAAAGAACACTTCATTTTTGGGGATGAACAAACAATACTATGCATTTGTCCATGAACACGAGGTGTAGGTTTAGCTGCTCTGCAGCAGATTTCCTGCATTACAACCATGACTACAATACAAAAGTTCTTCATCAGTTGTAAAGTGCTTTGGGGTGTCCTCGGGTCATGAAAGGCACTGTACAAATGAAGTCTTTTTTCTTACAAATAGGCCTTTCTAAAAATACACCAAACAATTGACAGAGAAAGAAAATGAGAAGTAAACAATCTTTAAGATGGCAGGGTTTGGCACAAGGGCACAGAAGCGTTCAAATTTGGGCTTATAGGAGAAGCGAATCAATGGATTCCTAAGAGAGCCTGAATGCTCCTCATTTGCAGGAGAAAACACTGGAAAATAAAAGAAATTAAATAATGTATTGAATAAACCGCAAAATAAACTGAAGTCAAGAACCAAATTAGAAATAAATTACTGGCAGTGGATTATTTTACTTCTGCAAACACTTGCAGACATTACACTCAATGCCATTTGTTGGCATAATGAAAACGGCAGATAGACGGAGAAAGGAATCACTTGTTAAATACCAAGTAGAATTGAAGATTGTTCAATATCTTTCTGCAATAGAGTAAAGAAGTTGCAACTGAAAGTACAGTATTGCCTCATGCAGGATTCAACAAAAGGACCAAGTCAGGTAACCAGAACCATTTGGAGCTAAGTCCACACAACTCTGAAAGCGTTGCCGAAATGGTTGATATTGCAGAGAAGCTAGAATATCATCTCTCGGAAATTCCATGTGATGTGATTGGTTCACAGTGGTTGGGCTGGGGGTGGGATGGTGCTGGTGGAATAGGAACTAACCAACTTCCTGCTGGAATGGGTTAAAAGTATTCCATTTTAATTTAACTCAAAAATTAGCCTTCCTGTTTAAAAATCTCAATCGCCAACTTATTTGAAATTTAGTTACCAATAAAATATTGGTATTTTTGGTTTAGTATTTTATGGGATCTAGACACAACATATTTCATAGAATCACAATGAAACAGCAGGGAGGCGGCGATTTGGCCCATGCTGCCAGTGCTGGCTCTTTGAAAGGGCAATCCAATTAATCTTGCTCCCCTGCTCTTTCCCCCTATTCCTGCAAATCTTCACCGTTTAAGTATTTATCCATTCCCTTATGGATTATTGAATCTGCTTCCTTCACCCTTTTAGGCAATGCATTCCAGGTAAGAACTCAGAGTAAATGTTTTCTCCCTCATGCCTGTGGTTATTCTGACAATTATCTTATTTTTGATGTCATCTTTCGATAACAATTGCATGTTGCAGATATTGCTCTCTGGATACAGCAAATTCTATTTTTTCAGAACTTTCTTCATTCACTAAAGGCAAAGCCACGAAAATTGAGTTCTATGCTTCCCATGAAACAAGTAAAAAATCTCTAAAATAAAAGCAAAATATAATCAGATCCTGGAAATCTGAAATAAAAACTTAAAAGGTCTGGAAATAATCAGCAGAACTGGCAGCATCTGTGGAGAGAGAAACAAGGTTAATGTTGAATCGAATGCTGAAGAAGAGTCACATTTGGCTCGAAATGTTAGCCCTCTGTCCACAGATACTGCCAGACCCACTGAGTGTTTCCAGACCTTTTAAGTTTTTATTTCGGTAAAATTTCCTCCCTCCTCCAAATGGTCTAAATTATGACTATTTTTACCCCACCAAAATAAAAGTGAACCTAATGTAACAAGCCAGTGATAAGTGCATTTAGGTCTGGCTATATTTACATACATGAAAAATAAGTTTCTTACCAAATTGTAACAACATTCACCTTTCACGTCCATAGTGAGAACAGGTAATTTCATCTTCAAGCTTAAAACTGCAACACTATCACTTCAGTTCAAACATTTCACTTGTTGGTATTGATCAGACAATTCCACACTGGTGTAACCAACTGCAGGAGGTCACTTTCTTTGATATTTAAAAACTGAAAAATGGGAGATTCCTTCATTCGAAAACCAAGTGCTCTCAAATTTTAAAGCTACACTTGTAGAATATTGTGGTATTCTCCCTTTGATTGTTCTGCATTTCCCAATTCTCTCATTAAGGTCCGCTAAGGTTAGAAAGGGTAAATGAGACTCATGGACCAAGCTTTACAACTACAATGAACTTTATATTCCGAGGGATAGAACTTCCCTTTCCAAACACTCGCTGGATGGTTCCCTCTACAGGATAGGCCTGCGGCAGGAAGAACTCAGAATGTTAAAGCACCCTAAACTTCAAATATCTGGGTGGTCTATATATGTGTTTTGCAATATTAGTAGAATTACAATCAAACACAAATAAACTGATAAAAAGATCTCCCTTCCTTTCTCGTGATATTAGAACTAGACCTGAATAACCTCAACACATTTGTTGAGAAAGGGTATCTTAAAATGACTCCTACTCTTTCCCCAATTCCACACAAAGATAAAGCTCTCTCCAACTGCAAGGACATGGCCATTTGGGTGCAGCATTCTAACCAAGGTTGATGCACATTTGGAGAACAGAAATTACTCTTCTTATAACAAGAACAGACAGTCTAGTCTGTTGGACCCCATCCACTCTGGCATCTTCATGTCCTTGAAGCTCAGTATTAATGCACAGTTTTCTACTAGCTAGCGAAGCCTACCACTATGGTCAAACTCACCAAATACAGCTAAGAAGTGTTGCACCCATTTATACTTCCAGTTCCAGGGAGATCAAGTTTAATTCAAGGCATCTTTACTTATATGGAGTGTTGCCACAAATTACCGAATAAATTTATTTACCCAACAGGTGGATGTGCTTTCAGTTATCAGCTTACTGCACCTAGAATATCACTGTAGGTATAATCTGAAGGCAGAGTTGAAGATTTCCACTCCGGATTCTGTGCAGTTAAACATACTTTAGACAATAAGGGAAAGTTAACCAAAACCAGTTAACCTATCATTGGATGATTAGATTATGTTGGTAACTATTTCATTTTTTATCTTAATAGGAGCATATATTAGACAGCAATGCACCATATAAAGTTGGCGCACAAAAAATTGCTGACAATTCCAAATAACTTCACAAGGAACAAAGTACTTTTCACTGTGGATGCTCCTTCTCAGCGTAACATCTACATCAAAGATCCAAACAGTCACTTTTAGAATAAGATAGGCAGAACTAAACCCAATACAATGAAACTGTTCTAAACGACAGTAAGAATAAAATGTATTAAACAATCTCTGAAAAGCATAACCAGTTGACAAAGAGGAAAATTACTATGTAATCACCATCACAAGAAATGAAGGAAGTTATAAAGTATTATTAGTGAATAAGAAAGGATTTCAGTTCAGCCATCTTTATCTACTAGTGTATTTTTGCTCTGAACAGTGTTCACTCACGTGTCCTTTCAATACGGGCTCACAATTAACCATTCACAGGAAAGTCCTGTAAATTCTGCTTTTCCAGTACTACAATCAATTTTTTTTTTGACTGATACAGATGAACTCCGCTTACTTATCCACAACACTTGGCATCAAAACATTTTACATTTTCTTATAATTCCTACATGAAACTTTCTCAAATCATTAGACTTATACTGAAATGTCCCAACTTTATCTTCAATATTTTAAAAATACTTATGGCACTGCAAACAATTCTAAATATTGTTTTCTCACCATCCATTAATACTTGTGCTTAGGAGCATTTAGAGAGACAGAGCCTTGAGCACTGTACTTGAGAAGGAGCATGTCTTAAAATAGAAATGCCACAAGAGTGGTTCTTCAACAGGCTCTGCAGACAAAACTGATTTAACTTTTTAACCCTTTGGGTTTACCTTTTATTTAATGGTTTTACAAGCATAATTATCCCAACATAAAATCCTTCACACTGGAACCTTCCCTCTTTGCCTTTGTAATAAAGCAAGCACTCATCCTCATCAAGACAAGAACTCATTAAACCATTCCATAAAAAAGCCAGTGCACTCCAGTGGGAAACAAAGCCCTGAAGACAGACTCACGTTATTAAATAAAAACAAAAAAACTGCGGATGCTGGAAATCCAAAACAAAAACAGAATTACCTGGAAAAACTCAGCAGGTCTGGCAGCATCGGCGGAGAAGAAAACAGTTGACGTTTCGAGTCCTCATGACCCTTCGACAGTCTGTCAAAGGGTCATGAGGACTCGAAACGTCAAGTCTTTTCTTCTCCACCGATGCTGCCAGACCTGCTGAGTTTTTCCAGGTAATTCTGTTTTTGTTTTTCTCACGTTATTAAAGTTGTTACATAAACATGGGGCTGCTTTTCCACAGAATAAATCTTTTTGTCAATACTCCGTAATATGGCTATAAGTGTATTACCATCTATATTTATCAGCAAACTCAAAGAAATACATAAATTTCGATGAGCACATATAACATCTGGAGACTAAAACAAATTTGCTGATCCATACTATATATAAAGACCATGACAAACGGCCATTTTAATTCACCCCATTTGGATTATGCAAATCAAATTAAGCTTTTTCATGTTACAGTACTGCAGATGTACAGGCCATATGCTGTCAGCTGCAGTTGTATATCTATAAACAAGACCTGCAAGTAATCGGTGACAGAGTATTTGTTCCCACATATTCCACATAGATGGCCTGTTCCCCATGTCCACACAGTCTCTCTGTTAGACAGCAGCAACTAACATGCATCATCAAATGTAACAGAAGTGAATACTTTTGCAAAACAAAAAAAAACGACAGAGCCAAAAACATTCAGAAAGAAAGAATGCCCCAGAGTACTTAACAAGCACTGCAATGATAAAAACTGAAAACTCTCCAACTCAGCGCAAAACATCAAATATATTTTAAACAAAATTCCATCTGTGGGGATGCATGAGTTATTCAGATTCACCTTCAGCTATCCTCAATTTTAGAGAATGCTTTTATATTGATAAATGGCCTAACAGTGTGACAAATTTCTATGCCTGTGGAATTGGGTCCAATCTCTGACATTTTGTTCATTGATTAAAAATGATATACTCAATGAGAAAAGGATAGCTACCGAAAGCAATAAAGAAGTTATCCATTACACATAATACTATGAGAAATGAAACAAATCAACATTTTATTTATTGAAGAGAACCTGGTAGCAGCCCAGACAAGTGGGTTGGATAGAAGAATTTTTTGGTCAAGGGTCCAATTTAGACCTCAAACTTTATGGTGACATCATATTGGGTAAGCTCACAGCTTTACCCCGAAGGCATCTCTTGGTATTCTTCGATGGGACAGTCACATCCACCTCTGCTCACCTCAACTGCCCCTATCTCTCTTGACAATCTTTCCTCCCAGTGCATCAACGGATGTTATGAGCGCCAACCTCCTTCTCATCCTCCTCATTCTAACCTGTTGCTAGGCCTCACCAGTGCATCAGCAGCGATTTCCACATTTCCCCAAGAATGTTCGTTCACTCATGAGCAAAGCCCTCATCATTCACAATCTTACTGTGGATGATTGCATTGATATCCCTGCTTTGATGAAAATGGAGAATAACATCTTGCCTTTTGATGATGCCTCCACACCTGACCGCTTTCCACCATCTACATTGGTAAATCTGTGGTGGTGGTGGTGATGGATGCTCATGACAGGATCAGACCCCAGATCTCTCCCCGTTGTTTAGTCCCCACTTCCATGCTTTATCTCCACTCAAGCCCCACTCTGAATTTTTCACTAAAATGTCCTCTCTCCTGCTCTTATCTCAAATTATTTGTGTACCACATCCCCTTGCAATGTTCAAACCCATATCCTTATGCATCAGCCCTCGAATAAACACTAACTTGAGTCAATTACAGTCGCAGTTTCAAACTTCTAATTGTCTAACTGCTGATCCTCCATTTGCCATGATACTTCTTCAGTTGATCTGCTAACATTCCCCCTCTTCCAACTTGATATTGCTGTGCCCAATAAAACCCTTATTCTCTCACTCTAGTTGTTCCCTCTGATAAGGCCCCCATCAAGTCCAGAGGGTGCAGACTTCAGCATACCAGGCACACAACTGTTGTAGCCTGTTGTTTGGTTTGACTGGATCACTTCAAGCACGACTGGACTACATACCCTCTTCGCTCGCAAAACTCTGTTGTTCCTTCTACAATAGCCTCATCCTCACCATTGGTGGCTTCAGCTATATTGGTCCTAAATTCTGCTGTTTCCACCCTAAAATTTACTCCATCTTCACTTCCCTAATCTCCTTGAAAATCCTCCTTAAAACACATTTCTTTCGCCAAACTTTAGGTCATCCCTCCTAATAGCTCCCTTCTTTGACTGGGCATCCACTTTTATATTGTGTTTCTACAAAAGTGCCTTAGGATGTTGTGCTACAGTAAAGTTATTATACATACGTTGGTGTGGTTGTAATGTTTAAAAATCGTGGTCGTGGGCAATGTTGGGGCGATCAGCATGGTTATCCTTATTGTGTGCAAAAGTCTTTAAGGGAATGTTCAACCATAACTGATCCTGAAAATGTATCACTTGAGATAAACAATGATTGATGCAGTCACAGAATAAACATACTGCTGGCATCATCCCAGTAATATTTAGTAAAAATTGCTAATGTTCATGTGCCATTATAATGAAAAGAAGCACATTCAAAGTTGTGCTCCAAAATAGGGTTTTTCTTCTCGCATCCTTGCCACTTCCAAAACACACAGCAATATAAAAAATTGGGAGTAAGAATCAATGTTACAAGCTGGGCATTCTTGACTCTACAGTTTTGGTGATGTCTCCCTCTTTAAACACCATGGCCCTAACTGTCCTGCAATTTAATGATAGTTCTAAACTGTGAAAATTAGAGTGATCTATTTTACAAATGCTGTTTACTGACGGTGTGACTTCCGCTCTTGTGCCTTAATTCCTGACGCTACAATTGGCAAAAAACAGAGATCACCTCATGTGGTAAACATTAAACAGCACAACTGTCGAGTTCAACCTTAATTATAAAAGCAAAGCCTGTGTTTCAAAAATCCGTAGGGTTGCAATGTGCAAAATACCGCATTTCAAATTTTAAAATATGTCGATTGAGTGCAGCATTGTATCTGAGTTATTAACCTACCATCAGGACAGTTTTAGTGCACACTGTATGATGGATGCTTCCATAGTTAAATGTTTAGAGAGCCAAGTAGCTCTAAGCAGGATGTCGATAAGAATATAATAAGTGCCTCCAAAGCTATCCAAGCAAGACAAACACCACAGTCAAAATGGTCACATGATGCATTTTGGACTTTCATGTGTCAAAGGTAAAGAAAAGTCCTGATGAAAGTTGTTGCTCGTGAGAGCAGTTCCCAATTGGTCTACATAAGCTGAACTTTAAAACCATCAATAAGGACAGTCACACAACATTACCCCGTTCATTACTGACCAGGTAAATAAGAATCATCCAGGACAGGGGTGAAGAGCTGTTAAAGGAATAGTTTTCAACTACATCAACTAACCTTATAAAATGTATGGTGAAAGCTAGTTAGATTTTACAACTAACTCATGAGGTAATATTAAAAGTACTAAACTTAAATAAGGGAAATTACAAAGGAATGAGGGCAGAGTTGGCTGGAGTGGACTGGGAAAGGAGTTTAGCAGAAAAGACGGTTGGTGAGCAATGGCAGATGTTTAAGAAAATAGTTCATAACTCACAACAAAGATCTATCTCAGTGAGGAAGAAGGATTCTAGGAAGGGGATAAGCTAACCATGTTTAACCAAGGAAGTGAAAGATTGTATCAAATTGAAAGAAAAAACATACAATGTGGCAAATATTATTGGTAAGCCAGAGGATTGGGCAAGTTTTAAAAGCCAACAAAAGATGACCAAAAAATAAGAGGGAGAAAATAAATTTTGAGGGTAAACTAGCAAGTAATATAAAAACGGACAGCAAGAGCTTCTTTAAATATATAAATGAGGAAGAGAGGGGCCAGAGGAAGAGTGAACATAGGTCCCTTAGAGAATGAGGCTGGGGAAATAATAATAGGGAACCAGAGAATGGCAGAGGAGTTGAATAAATACTTTGCATCAGTCTTCACGTTAGAGGACATTAATAGCGTTCCAAAAATACCAAATAATGAAGGGGCAAAAGGTGGGGAGGAAATAAATACAATAATTATCGCTAGAGAAAAAGTACTAGGGAAACTAATGGGGCTAAAGGCCAATAAGTCACCTGGACCTGATAGGTTGCATCCTAGAATATTAAAAGGAAGTAGCTACAGAGGTAGTGGATGCACTGGTAGTAATCGTCCAAGAATCCTTAGATTCTGGAAAAGTCCCAGAGGATTTGAAAACTGCCAAGGTAACACCCTTATTCAAAAAGGGAGAGAGACAAAAAACAGCAAACTATAGGCCAGTTAGCTTAACATCCGTCATTGGGAAAATGTTAGTCTATTATAAAGGATGTGATAGCAGAACATTTAGAAATGCATAATATAATCAAGCAGAGTTAGCATGGCTTCATGAAGGGGAAATCATACCTGACAAATTTATTCGAATTCTTTGAGGAGGTAAGAAGCATGATGGATAAAGAGGAACCAGTAGATGTAATATATTTGGATTTCCAAAAAGGCATTCGATAAGGTATTGCACATAAGGCTACTTAACGGGATAAGAGCTCATGGTGTTGGGGGCAGTATATTTGCATGGATAGAGGATTGGCTAACAAATAGAAGACAGAATTGGGATAAGGGGGGCATTTTAGGATGGCAACCTGTAACTAGTGGAGTGCCACAGGGCTCAGTGCTGGGCCACAATTTTTTACAATATATATTAATGACTTGGATGAGGAAAGTGAAGATGTTATCACCAAGTTTGCAGATGACACAAAAATAGGTGGGAAGGCAAGCAGTGAGGATTGCACAAAAAGTCTACAGAGGGATATATGCAGGTTAAGTGAGTAGGCAAAAACGTGGCAGATGGAATATAATGAAAGTGTGAGGTTATGCACTTTGGCAGGAAGAGTAGAGGAACTGAATGTTATTTAAATGGAGAAAGGCTGCAGAAAGCTGCAGCACAGAAGGATTTGGGGGTCCTTGTACATGAATCACAAAAGGCTAGCATACAAGTTCAGCAGGTAACAGGGAAAGCAAATGGAATGTTGGCCTTTATTTCAAAGAGAATGGAGTGTAAAAATAGGGAAGTCTTGCTAAAACTATACAAGGCACTAGTTAGACCACACCTGGAATACTGTGAACAGTTTTGGTCCCCTTATCGAAAGAAAGATATACTGGCATTGGAGGCAATCCCGAGGAGGTTCACTAGGTTCATCCCAGGTATGGAGGGATTTTCTTATGAGGAGAGCTTGAGTCGGTTGGGCCTGTGCTCATTGGAGTTTTTAGAAGAATGAGAGGCGACCTTATTGAAACATAAGATTCTTAGGGGGCTTGACAGGGTAGATGCTGAGAGGTTGTTTCCCCTTGCGGGAGAATCTAGGACCAGAGGGCATAATTTCAAAGTAAGGGGGCACCCATTTAAGACAGAGATAAGGAGGAATTTATTCTCTCAGGTGGTAGTGAGTCTGTGGAATTCTTTATCGCAGAGGGCTGGAGAGGCTGGGTCATTAAGTATATCCAAGGCTGAGATAGACAGGTTTTTAATCAGTCTGTCAGTCAGGGCATCAAGGGTTATGGAGAATAGGCAGGAAAGTGGAGTTGAGGATTCTCAGATCAGCCAAGATCTCATTGAATGGCAGAGCAGACTCAACGGGCCGAATGGCCTGCTTATGGTCTTACATCTTATGGTCTTATAGTTCAAACCATTTAAATTTCCATTTATTTTGCCTTTCCCGCTTCAAGACGATGCCCTCCACACAGATACACTTTGCCATTCTCCCGTAACAAGAACCATTCTGCAGATTGATCAAGAGATACCTTCTTGGCTGTAACAGCCTCTCATAGGGAAACAAACCAACCTCTTTCTGCCAACAGGAACAGACCCCATCCCCCCACCCTGCCCGTCTGACAAAATCCCCGACTCAACTGAACCCAATCAACTTCACCAAATTCACCCCCCACCCCCACCCCCCACCTCATGGAATTGACTTTATCTACACAGTAACCTCAGTGAATGCAATCCCTCCCCATATAACAAAGCTGTACAGCAACATGGTACAGATTTTTCCCCTCAAAAACACATTTCTAGCTCAGTCACCAGTCATAAGGCAGTCTTCAGCGCTGTCTGTCTTTCCAGTCAGTCTCTTAAATGTCAAGTCAAAAATTGAATCAGGTCAGAAAAGACAACTGACTGATTCTGCCTGTTGGAGTTGGGAGTCGAACTTCCGCAATACAACTTGGATGGAAGATCCACAGAAGCATCAATGAACCAATGCAAATTCTGAGGTTACACCAGATAATCAAGCAAATCCCAAAGAAAATTCAATCCTCCACTGTCTTGTCACATTAACCATACATTATAGCTGTGACTGGTGAGCTACTGCTGAACACCTTCCCATTCCACTCTTACAATGATTATTTTCCTTTGTAAGTAGCAGCTTTTTTCAATTACTTATGAACGCAAGAAACAAGAGTGGAAGGGGGTCATTTAGCCCTTTCAGCCTGCTCTGCCACTCAATAAGATCATGACTGATATGATCACAGCCTTAAGCCCACTTTCCTGCTTGCTCCCCACACCCCTTGTAGATCAAAAATCTCTTCCCCTCAGCCTTGAATATATTCAATGACTCAGACTCCACAGCTTGCTGGGGATGAGAATTCCAAAAACTAACGGCCCTGAGAGAAGTTTTCCTCATCTCAGTCCTAAATGGGAGGCCTCTTATTTTGAAACTGTGCCCCCCAGCTCAAAATACCCACACGAGGAATTTTCTCAGCATCTACCCTTATCTAAGCCCACCTCTTATCTTATGTTTCAATAGGATCACCTCTCATTCTTCCAAACTCTAATGCATACAGGGCCAACCTGCTCAACCTTTCCTCTTAAGACAACACCATATAACCAAATTGGAGGCATGGACAAATATGCCTAACAGATTAAAGTCATGTTTCCCAGATCAGTTGCGAATTCTAGGATGGCTTTTCTTTCAGATAAACCAAGGCAAGCATGAGGCATCTATATTTCCAAATTAGGGATGAAACTAAAGGATTTTCTCATACCTTGCCCAATAGGAAAATATTTACCAAGGAATCCAAAAGTATTTACATAATACCTTATCGTCAACCAAGACATCTGAAAATGCTTCACAGAATGACATACTTTTGAAGAGAAATGTGACTTCTTGTAGGAAAATGTGGTAACCAATCTGCATCAACATTCGACAATGACTAATCAACATATCTCTTAATGGTCAGCGTTGGTCGAGGAAGGAATTTTGGCCAAGAAGTACTCCTTCGTTTCTTCAAATCGTGTCATGGAACTTTTTGACATCTACTCTAACAGCCAAATTACATCCTGGTTTAATATATCACCCAATGAATGACTACCAAAATCTATGGCACAAAATGGAATGCGAATTAATGACACAAGGAGTACAGGAGTAAAGAAGTTTTGCTGCAATTGTATAGAGCCTTGGTGAGACCGCACCTGGAGTATTGTGTACAGTTTTGATCTCATTACCTATGGAAGGACATACTTGCAATGAGGGTGTGCAATGAAGGTTCACCAGACTGATCCCTGGGATGGCGAGATTGGCCAGTGAGGAGACTGGGCCTGTATTCTCTAGAGTTTAGAAAAATGAGAGGCAATCTCATTTAAGCAAACAAAATTCTTACAGGGCTCGATAGGGGTGATGAGTGAAGGATGTTTCCCCTAGCTGATGGGGGCACAGTTTCAGAATAAGGAGTAAGCTAGCCATTTAGAACTGAGATGAGGAATAATTTCTTCATTCAGTACGTGACAAATCTTTGGAATTCTCTATCTCAGGAGGGCTGTGGAGACTCAGTCACTGAGTAAGCTCAAGACAGAGATCAATAGTTTTCTAGATATTAAAGATATCAAGAGATATGGGGATTGTGCGGCAAAATGGTGTTGAGCCATGATCTAGTTGAACAGCAGAGCAGACTCGAGGGGCTGAACGGCCTATTCCTGCACCTATTACCCATGTTCCAAAATTCAAAAAGTTTCTTCAGATTTACATAGCAATAACTTACACATGCACAGAAGATTTTAAGACATTTGATAGCACTGCGTGCTCCAATATGATCAACCTCTTTATTTGCCAGGAGATTCACAGTCAGCAATACAATACCTCCAATGCTTTTAACCAACAAGTCAATTCATAAGGTATTTCTACTGCTATCATTTGTCGAATATACATATCTCAGTTGATCAATAAATATCAATACTCTCTGAAGTGCATCATTTAATTTCCAATTGCAGCAAAGCATTGCTTTGACTCCAAGGTATTTCAGGCCCTAGGGTAGAATACTATTTTTAAGCAAGCAGGAGCTCGAATACCAATGAAGCAAAGTTCAACCTATTGGCAAAGCCACAATCGTTCAAGTGACAGTTTGGAATGCTGCCAAAAAATTCAATGACCCAAACCCCTGGTAATAACCTCTATAATGGATTTCATTTCCAAGACATAACCCTTCAATCAACACAGTAATCCACTTTGTGGTTTACAAATCAAAACAGTTAAAACACAGTCGTTACTTCCTACAGCTGTCAAAATCTATTACTATACTATTTAGTTCTTTTCAGGATTCTCTCCCAGTTACCGTCTTGCCTAGGCACAAACGAGAGAACAAACCTGTATAAGGAGATTCAGTTTCACTCTCTTAATCTTTTTTACAAATCGACATCAGTTTCCAGAAAACCGTTAGTAAATCCCAAAAGGTGCAGTTTATATAATAATTCACCTGCTTCTGATGCTTGCGATTATACAGTTAAAAATTGACAATTTATTAAATTAAACCTTCCTACCCTCAGAAGCATCAACTGAAGCATACATCAGATGCATACATTATTTTCAACCTTTTGCTTTGATAAATTACCTCATTTTTCAGCAAACATTTCAGATAAGGTAAAAGAAAACTTTGAAATGTGTTCTCTGTATTTGTTCAAGCAGAATTTTTCCATTCAATTCTTAAAACATTCATTTCCACTGGTAAATGTTTCATTCCAGGCTGTTTTAAATTTCTTACTGTGACTTCTGGAAAGCTTTTGCAATGGAAACTAGAAAATCTGTCCATAGCAAATATCTATGGATTCCTAATGTAGGTTTAAGGTTGAATGGTTTACATTATTGGAATGACAATCAAATGATCTCCCTGTATAGTGCTTCTTTTTGTTTAAATACAGTTACCCATTTCAAATTACTTTAATAGGTTCCTCACTGCAATTGCACTGACTATAATTAGGCATATTATTGCAAATGTTCACGAAAGAAGCCTCTACAATACTTGATCATCTTTCCAAACCAGTACACTCTTATTAACAACATGCACCAACTATTCCAAAGAAGGAACTTAAAGCATCATGCACTCTCTCTCTCATGCTTTCTTTGCCTTTGCACTGTGTTGATACCATTAGATTGACCTGTTCAAGTCCAGTATATAATTGCCGTCAATTTCTTGTTACGTTTTAAAAATAAACTTATATCTTTCTTCACACAAAGAAAAAAGTTTGTGAATTTTTATAAGAGTTTTGTATTACAAGTGGACAAGGTAATGTCTGTTTGGCTCAGAATTAATTTTGAAATGGCATTTCCTCCCAGAAAGTAAAACAATTAATTTATGCCAAACATTAATTTGGAACAGCCATACTTATATTTTATTTGCTGTCTGGAATCTTGTAGAAATTTCTTTGACAATGTGTAGAATACACTGAGAAATATATTCAAAAGCATGATTATTAATTATGCTACTAAACATGCTACAAATCAAATCATTTGCAAGTGTGGGAGAATTCTTCCAAGCACTATGAGAAGCAATATCATAAATACATTCACAAAGATTACATCCACAATTTTGCTATTCCTAATGCACACAGCATACTCCCTCACCGTATGGAATGTACATTTATTTTTATTTTAGATGAGCTTTCTCACTGGTAGTTGGGTCTTTATTTTTCAGTTTTGCATAATAAATATCTAAGAGAGGCAGCAAATGTAAGACAGAATGCACTAAATGACGAAAACAATAATTCAACTAGTTGTTTCACTATCTGATCACTTGCTCAAATAATTGCTCCAAAAATCACATGTTTTAGCTGAAGGCAGTCAGTTGTATTGCCTCATACTGTTTGGATAACTAGAAAAGATGCTCAATCATTACATTGCATCTAAGGTTACATCATGGAGTTTATTGAGAGGGCAGAGGGTAGCCTGCATTTATTCTACTGCAAGCAGCAAAATTTACCCCTCATGTATGATTGCAAACACAGCCTTGTTGCCACAGGCAATCTAACCACTTTTGAAGAACAAGATGGCAGATTAATGGTTTTTATGTGGACATTAGCAAGTAAATGTACACCCTTCATCACGAACAGCAAGGACACAAAGAACCACCCACAGATAAGTTTGTGCTTCTTGCATTGTTCATCTCCTCAGTACATCTGATTGCAGTGCTTTTTTTAAGAAGCTTTATCCTCAAGCAGGAGCAATGGTTGAGTTTTTCTTCTGTGGTCTCCCAAGATCCAATGGCACCGGTCCGGATTAGCAAGCGCTAGGCTCAGTGATTTTAAAATGGTGATTGAAAAAGCCAACACAAGAGTGTCAAGAGGTCCACAGAAATTATCTACACAACAGATCAGAAATATCCTCTACCCTGTGTTCTAACAGCTGGTATCTGAGCTAACTCAGGTTAAATGAAAAATGTAAAGTATTCAACAGTGTTTGCTTTTTAAAGCCATCCACCAAAGTTTATCTGCTAATGGGATATATATTGTGAAATGGGAGAAGGAAGGGAGAGAAAGAGAAACCAGGCAAGAAAGGGGATTAAAGGATCTTCTGAATTTCACATGCATGAAAGTTGCACTAATTCTATTTTATCTAGTCTGATTGTTCAGCTGTGGCAATTCAATTCAAATGACAAAAAAGCCTTCTGCATCTGAAAACATTTTGTAACTGTCCCGAGTAAAGAGCACTCAGGAATGCAGGAGCTTACTTCCTGTCAACAGAATAATTACCCGAGGATTTCTAAATAGAGGGTGGGGGTGGGGTTGGGAGAGAAATCAAACCATTAAAGTACATACAACTCACCCGAAGTTTGAAGCTTTGGAAAACTTATTAGCATGTAGAGTTACTGAGACCTGATATTGATATATTTTTTTACCTATTCTCATTTTTCCCTGAACATAGGTCCTCATTTTATTTCTTTAAAATGCTGTACTGGTTTTATACAATTGGTTTTCCACTGCTCTCCTGCCCTTCTTTGATTTTTCTCTACCTATTGCCTTTTATAAACTTAACCCTCCATTTAACTCTCCAATTCCTTCCTTACTTCTGTCCCATAACTTTAATTCTCTATTTATCTTTTTAAATTTCCTTTCCTCTTTCCTATTCAGTACTTGGGGGGTGTTGGTGGGAGGGCAACAATATTGTACTCTGTAATCTTGAAAAATCACTCAACCAGGGAAGTTGTGCTTAACTCAAAGCTAACAACTAATGAAATTGGAGAATAATAGCCTTGTCTTCATGTTTGTAGTGAACAGAATGGTGTACATTAGCTCCTGAAGAGTTTTATTCTCCACAGTAAAAAAATGTAATTAATAATATCTTGCTAATGTGAAGTTCTAAATTTCAGTATCTTACTGCTGCTTAATTGCAGAGATGAGGTAAGAAACGTAGGGGGTGATGTCAGTAGCACGAAAGAAATCAACATGTAACTGGCAGTCTATTTGACTTCAAATAGAAAAGAAAGTTGGGTGTGATGGAAAACGGGCCTGCTGATTGCCCATTTCACACTCTTGGCAATGACCAATTTCACTCCTGCACAGTTTGCTTAATTTAGCCTTTCATTTTTGTCCGGTTCTTTGCCTCACCCACCCCACACTCCACTGACCTCCTTACAAAGGATAGACCAGAAAAGAACACTTAAATGTTGCCTGTACCTCTACTCAATTAGCCTTCCCTTTGACCAAGTTTTTAGCCATTTGATCTATTATTATCTTATGTGGCTCAGTGTCATACATTGTATTATAACGGTCACGTGAATCACCTTGGGGCATTTCACTATGTTAAAATTGCTATATAAATATATGTTGTTGTTGCAAATGGGGACAGTGCTAATGAAATCTAGGCTGTCAAAAATGAAGCTTTCAAATGAAACGTATATAATATTTTAAGTATTCAGAATCATGTAAGCAGTACCTTTAGTTCAGCATATTTATTTAAAAGCTCGAACTGCAAAAAAAAAGCTTGGAAGAAAAAATGCAACATCCCCATCACTGGCACCTTACAATTTAGATTTTGAAAATTTTCTGACTAGTTGTTATTAGCTGTGCGTTGTAGTGCAGCCTGGGTATTTCTCTCACACACTTACACACACAAACATACTAATGCCTTCATGAAATTTCTAATCTCTGGAACTGAAGTAAAACTCATGCTCGGCTTTCACAGAGAAAATGCCTTGCAAGTATCTCTAACATTAACCAACTGATATAGTGGGAGGATTTAGTGATTTTCCAGATTATTGAACTTGAAAACAAAAATTGAGCAATTTGCTTGACTTTGTTTCTACCTGTCTTGTGAACACTTTTAAAGTTTTTGATTGCTTTATGCTTAGTCAATGGCATATTTCAGCAAATCGGTATCGTTAACTTAACAGACAATGTTTAATTTGTCTAATCACTACTTTTTGCCATACCTACACTCCCATGTCTGGTGCCTTACATTATGTTATTTAGGCAGTAACCGAAGGACTGCCCTGATGGTCTGTTCACTACGCGCTTCCACTTATTGATTATGTTAAGATGCCATCAATATACACAAATTTTTAAGTGAAATGCGAGCTGTAACTAATGTTTGTTTAAAAAGCATGGCAGTTGCTTCTGTAGGCAGTCTTACCACTTCTCCCAATAGTTGTGTAAGGTTACCCAGTGACCAAAGACACACAAGGCCAGGAAACTCCATGGTTCTATGTCCATTTTATGCCAAGTTAGCTGACCTCAGCAATGGGATCATTGTAACTGGCCTCAGCATCCAGGGCTGGAAAGGTGTAAACTTGCAATCCAGGGACCACGGGGAGGACCATTTGATACTGCATGAGGATACCAGGATCAGGTTTGGTATCAATGCTTCCAAGGTCAAATGGCTTACTGTTGATTGCAGATATAAATAGCAAACACATTGATCAAGTACTGAAGGACAACCAGCACCTATGGAACCATTAAGATAAAAGCAAAATACTGCAGGTGCTGGAAATCTGAAACAAAAACAGAAAATGCTGGAAAAACTCAGCAAGTCTGACAGCACTTGTGGAGAGAGGAACAGACTCTTCTTCAGAGATACAGACTCAGAATGTTAAGTCTGTTTCTCTCTCTACAGATGCTGCCAGACCTGCTGAGTTTTTGTTCTGCGGAACCTTTGCTCAGTGAGGGAGCACTCCTTCAGGTAAGAAGGCGGGAGAGAAAAAACAAAAATTATCACAGGCATGGGCAGACCATCTATTAGCTGGCTCAATAAAATGAACAACCTCTGGTAAAATATTTTCAACGTGTTGGTAGCTGACAGTTTAAGGACTTTTAGCGGCGAGGTGTTTTAACAAGTAGCTGATGGGCTTTTACTTCAAACTTCATTTTTGCTAATGTACAGAGAGCTACGTCAATGGCAATTACATCACAAGAAGTTCAATTCAGCATACAAACAGTTAACCCTGATTGACACAAAATCATCATAGCTAATAAAATTGGCCATTGCCTCTCACTAGGATTTAAATGGCTGTTACTATAGAACTGTCTTCCATCACTTTGAGTGAGATAACTTGAAGGTAATTCAGTGAAATACAACTTAGCGAGGTAAGCACTCAATATGGAAAATCAGTAGGTTATTGAATAATACACTACCTGTAGATACTGTCTGCAATATGACACTCTTCTCCACTGATATAAACAATTGTGCTTGGAGAGATTTTAGTATCCACACTTCAATTCCAATGTCACCCTAAAATCCCATTAAAATTCAGTCACAAATGGGAACTACATTGCACATCAGTAGTGTTCAGGATATTTGGTGCTAGTATTGCTGCAGAATAGATCATTTTTGTTCAGTGTTTAAGTACTCACTTATACTACGAGTTTAGCGCAATGTGAAGTTGTTTCAGCTCTACCCCAACTCCAATATTGTGGAAACTCTGCTTCGATATCAATGCCCTGACTACAAATTCAAGTTGCATTTACAAGACAACTGCAGTCATCAGTGCAGAGTTAAAAAAAAACTCTCACCGATGCTTCAACTGTCATTTAAATATACCCAAAAATTACATGTTCTCCAAGTTACAAGGACTAACAATACAGTCTCAAAGCAACAATCCCCACATCAAATAACGTTATTCATTTTCTCATTCGTAGATCCAAGAGTACTGACCGATGGCAGTGTGAGATTTAAGTTATAGCGGCTCTAAAACATTTTATTTGTGATTCTTTTGACTGAGGTTAGTCACATAGTTAACTCCAAAATATATTGGGTAAAGCATCTGCACATGGGTTTTCATGAGATGATTTAATCCACATTTGTATTTACTATTTTTGAAAAAAAATTGCGAGCAAATAGTCCTTCTATTACATAGATAAATATAAAAGGTATGATTTCTTGGTGAAAGCTACGGTTCCAGTTCACAGATATTCTTTAATTAGACAGTTATCGTATCTGCAGTGTTGATGACATTTGGCCTGTTTTCTACCAGTCAAGCATTAAGTCACTTATCTGCCATTTTGGATTTTCTGAATGACTTCTGTCATTTAATTGTCCCATGATCTTTGAAGCTTACATTTCTCTCAGCACCCTGAAATCGTAACTGTGGGGAGAACACAGAGACCTGTCCAGTGCCCTCCCCGTTCACCACCCCCACCCCACTATGTAAAGAACAGGGTAGAGACCTTTAATCAACTTCAAAGGAAATTCCTTGCTGCTGCACAACAAGAGATTCTCACCAGGCAGGTATCAAATCAGCACTGGCCCCGAGGGGAAGACAGGGATGTTATTACAGAAGAACTTTACAGATACAAGACAGGATGAAGATTCACACTAATGAAAGATAGAGGGGCTCTTAACGATCACCAAATATAACAGCAAGGCACAGAACCCAACATTTGTGGTAATGACTGTATTGTTCAGAAGCTGGGGCAACTTATCAATCATTTTATTTTGGGCAATTTCCTGCATTGAGGTTAGCCATTTACAACTAATAATATAATTTATTTTTAGCAGATTCAAGTTAGTTACTTTGATATAACAATGTCTTTCTTTTTAAATTGCATTTTATGTTCAGGATGATATTTGTTTGCTATAATATCAAACATACACATTTTGAAAGTTCCAAGTATATTTAGAGTGTTAAGATATTTTTCCCATCCTCAATAACCATTCTTGGGCTGCAGTTAACCATTGCTCACCTACTTTCATCACTTAGTTTCTTCAAAATTCTCAGTCCTCATCTAGTATTTTCTGTCACTTAGCAGTGTTAACAGAGAGGGGGCTCTGGACAAGGTTGAGGAAACGATCTGGGTTAACATTAGTTTATGTGGCCTCACTGTATTCACTTTAAACTGCATACTTGATTGTTTAGTGTCTTGCTCTCTCATTTTACTTTGTTAATTTCAGAGCTAGTTAGCAGTCTAAAATGTGCATGGTTTTCAGAAGTGCTTTTCAGAAAGCTTTCAGGAGGTAATCGCTTGGAGAATTCTGTGTGTACTGAAAGAGGATTTAACCATCTGCCCCTTCCGCTGCCCCTGCCCCATCACCTCTGCCCTCCACAAATCCTTGCTGAAGCAATGCTTAGTAAACCAAAGGCAGAGTTGCTTCACAGGCCTTATTACATGAGGCTTCCTCGTTCTCAACTAACTGCCAATCAATCACAAGCAGGGGCCCAACTCCACTGGGATTCTTAAGACACATTGTGCATATCACAGCTTTTCCTTCCTTTTCTTCAATAAAATCGTCTGAAGCCCTTTACTGCCTAAATTATCCAATTGCTTATGTAAACCCTTCAGAGCTTTACTGAACAAAATTCTTTGATTGTTTTCATACTTGCACACTTTGAAAACAGCAAGAGGCATCTCTTAAGACTTTCACACAGAAAACAGTAGTATTTTTTTCTCCATTGAAACTCTACTGCTAATTTGCTCAATTGTTCTGTAACCCGAGAAGCTGAAACACTAAGCAAAGCAACAGAGTAAACAAGAGGTCAGTTGCCAGGTCAGCACAGAACAAAGGTTTCCTCAGAGATGTCAAAGGCAATCTCATTATTCTTCTTGCAACAGTGGTATCCCATCCTGCCCATTTCTTGGAGGTTCTTGCTTCAGCAGCTCTCAAAGGAGAAGCCTGAAGAAAAATACTGTCTCCTGAACCCAAAAAAAGGCAACTAACTACACCCACAAGAAACATTCATCTATTCTGCTGAAAACCAGAAATGAATCAAAACGTGTTTTTTAAAAATGGAATGATATAATTTAGGAATGACCATTACAACTGGATAAACTCTAAGTCAACTGGAGCATTTATTGGATAAGGGTGATAGATCTTATAGCATCATTGCCACAGAGGCTAATTTGCATGCAAATTAACATTCTTCACATTTCACTGCATGAGAAAACAATGTTTCTATAGTCTGACACACAAATTTCTACAATACTTTAATTTGTTCTCTTCAGCATCCCATATATTAAATAAGCATTAATATCTCACCACAGAGGAGGGTAATAAAACTGAAGCACTAATCAAAAATCTCTTGGCTCTTTCCTAGGCTGTGAAAAGCAGGAAATGGCCAGGGTGACACCCAATAAGCCACATTAAGCTGCATCAAAGCATTTCAACTTGTGTGGCTGCTGTTCATTCAGCAAAAGCACATGCTTTTACTCTGCCTGGTCTACTTACTGGGGCCCTTCAGTGACTGCTGGAACAGTTCATACAGTAGGTGAACACTGTCTTTGATTTTCAGGTGTTTACACCTCTGATTCACAAGAATCTCTACAAAAACCAGCGAGAAGCCAACCCCATTGTTAAAACTGGAAAATAAAATTTTTTAAAATGTTTCTTTTAGCATTTGATGAAAAAAATGTGCTTTTTAAACTGGTGAGTTAGATTTTAAGATGCGTTTATAAATCAGGAAATATTTTTAGCATTCTACACACTTCTTGAGATCCACTGCCCTAAAATAACTTCACCATGCAGAAAGTACAATTGGTAAAATTCTTTGTATGGAGAGTCTGACTAAACGGAAAAGGATTTCTCATCCCAAACAATAGCATGTTAAAAGTTTAGAATAATTTGTATGTGTACAACACATTCATCATTGTAAATCATCCCAAAGCACCTACTTAAAATCCTTAAAAACAACATGCAAGGTTCTTTAAAAGCATAAAAAATCTTATCTTTATGAATGACCTTTACGTGAAGTTTAACTAGCCTATACTGTCCAGGATATCATGCGAATGGAGAAGGGACACCATATCATACAATACAAGTTGCAGCTCACATTGCTGAAAGGTAAGATAGAGAAAGGAAAACATGCGATTCACTGTACAGCTCAGGGGGTTAAGTGTCATGGAATACAGGGCTATTAAGACCAGAAATGTCTTCACTGAGTGAGCTGATATCAGGCAGACCAGCAGGAGGAGCACAACAACTAACCAGGATTCCTGAGCTTGGGGGAGGGGGTGTGGAGGCAAAAGTGGCAAATCAGAATGTCCTCCACGTGGTCACTACCCAGCGACCTCTGCTGGAGACCAAATGTGTACGGATCTTGGGTAGGATTCAGTTATGATGGCTCCAGGATTGAGACAGTTTACTGATATTGTCTCAGCTCATCAAGGGTAGCCAACCTGGGTTTGTCTGGAAGGTTAAAATACTTGTGTAATTACACTTGAGCGTAAGACCTTTCTATTAAAAAGTAGGAAGAAAATTTAGGAGAAAAATTTGGGTTTTTTTTTTTACAGAAAGAAAAAATTCAACTGATCAAAAGAAGAGTTGTCACCACTCTACTTTCTATTACTTATCTATTTATTTGCTCTCCAGAACAATCTCAACCAGAGCAACAATACAATACAACAATACAATAGCTTTCAGTGCCTCAAGAGTTCAGTTTGAAAACGCAAACAGGTATACAACTTGTAACACAAAAACAGAATTACCTGGAAAAACTCAGCAGGTCTGGCAGCATCGGCGGAGAAGAAAAGAGTTGACGTTTTGAGTCCTCATGACCCTTCCACAGAACAGTTCTGTGGAAGGGTCATGAGGACTCGAAACGTCAACTCTTTTCTTCTCCGCCGATGCTGCCAGACCTTCTGGGTTTCTCCAGATAATTCTGTTTTTGTTTTGGATTTCCAGCATCCGCAGTTTTTTGTTTTTATCTCTGTATACAACTTGTAACCGTTGTCCAGCAACCCGAGTCAGAAATGCATTTTCAGACACTGGATGAGGTAACATCTAACTTATTCATCAAGCCACCTGGACTCAGGTAGTCTGTTGACACTGGGCAGAATGGGGAGGGTACTTGGCACCCATGAAATGGCACACTAACCTGCAGCTGCTGCCTTTAAAAGTGGAGGAGGGAGAAAAGAGGAAGGGAAAAGTGCCATTTTATTTCTAATTGTTTTCACACTGCATTTTTTTAAAAAAGGAGAATGGCATAGGTTGTCAAAAATATATAGTGGACCAAACTAAAAATATGTAGTTTACAAATTAACACTATATAGAGCTGGAGGTCATTGAATTTTGACCATTGAGTTTCATTGAATCATAGAATAGAATGACACAAGAGGCTATTTGGCCCATTACATCTGTTTGAAAAAGCTATCCAATTAGTCCCACTTCCCTGGTCTTTCCTCATAGCTCCACAAATTTCTCCCATTCAAAATAAATTAGATAAATAATTGTGAGTTATCTGGATAGACCCTTCCAAAATCAAGACAAAAATCAATTGTGTGCCAAATGTGATCCACAACTTATTCTTCAAATCCAGGAGAAAGATAGATACTGGTCAACATCATCAATTTGCAAATTAAGTTGACCTAAACAGTACAGGCATGATTGGCTGAATAGTTTTATTCTGTGCTCCAAAATTCTGCAATTAACCTTTTTCCATGTCACTTCTGAGCTGACAGATATCAACATTTGAGAGGTTGAAATTGTTCAAATTGGATAAATTCAATCAGATTTTTATGCATCAACTTCAGGATTAAATTACACAACATTACCCTTACCAATGGCAACTTAAGTAGGCAAAGTGGAGTTTTGCATAATTTGTAAGCAAACTGTTCGAGTCACTATCCTCAATCAAGTCTTAGAACATGGCACATTCAGCAAGTAAGCCTGCTGAATCCTGAGTGCGTGCATATAGAAAAACATTAACTGAAATTTTGCTCCAAATAAGAACCACACAATGAATTTAGCTCATTTAAAAAGCATTTTCGATTTAAGCCCATTTAGTGGTTAGTAATTATCACTTTAATCTAATAGCTTATATTTCTGAATCAAAAATAGGAAATGCATCACACTGTTCACTGTCTCATTATTGCACAATGTTAGATGGCAATGGCAAACAAACTGTCTATCTTTATGTTCGCTTTTTCCTCAACTCACATACAAGCAAAAGTTCCACTAATTATAAGTATTCATCAACCAACTTGCTGGAAAAAAGATTTGAAAAAAATAATTAACATCTATAAGACCATAAGACAAAGGAGCAGAAATTGGGCCATTCGGCTCCGCCATTCAATCATGGCTGATAAGTTTCTCAATCCCATTCTCCTGCCTTCTCCCCATAACCTTTGATCCCCCTTACCAATCAAGAACCTATCTATCTCGGTCTTAAATACATTCAATGACCTGGCCTCCACAGCCTTCTGTGGCAATGAATTCCATAGATTCACCACTCTCTGGCTAAAGAAGTTTCTCCTCATCTCTGTTCTAAAAGGTCTTCCCTTTACTCTGAGGCTGTGCCCTCAGGTCCAAGTCTCTCCTAATAACGGAAACATCTTCCCCACGCCCACTCTATCCAGGCCTTTCAGTATTCTGTAAGTTTCAATCAGATCCCCCCTTCATCTTTCTAAACTCCATCAAGTATAGACCCAGAGTCCTTAAACGTTCCTCCTATGTCAAGACTTTCATTCTTGGGATCATTCTCATGAACCTCCTCTGGTCTCTCTCCAGGGCCAGCACATCCTTCCTGAGATACAGGGCCCAAAATTGCTCACAATATTCTAAATGTGGTCTGACCGGAGCCTTATAAAGCCTCAGCAGCACATCCCTGCTTTTATTTTCTCGTCCTCTCGAAATAAATTCCAACACTGTATTTGCCTTCCTAACTACCAATTCAACCTGCAAGTTAACCTTAAGAGAATCCTGGACTAAGACTCCCAAGTCCCTTTGCACTCCAGATTTCTGAATTCTCTCCCCATTTAGAAAATAATCTTTGCCTCTATTCTTCCCACCAAAGTGCATGACCTCTCACTTCCCCACGTTGTATTCCATCTGCCACTTCTTTGCCCATTCTCCTAACCTGTCTAAATCCTTCTGCAGCCTCCCTGCCTCCTCAATACTACCTGTCCCTCCACCTATCTTTGTATCATCTGCAAACTTAGCCAGAATGCCCTTAGTTCCTTCATCTAGATCATTAATGTATAAAGTGAAAAGTTGTGGTCCCAACACTGACCCTTGCGGAACTCCCACTAGTCACCCGCTGCCATCCTGAGAAGGACCCCCTTATCCCCACTCTCTGCCTCCTGGGACAGCCAATCTTCTATCCATGCTAGTACCTTGCCTCTAACACCATGGGCTCTTATCTTACTGAGCAGCCTCCTGTGCGGCACCTTGTCAAAGGCCTTCTGGATGTCCAAGTAGATAAATTTAATCCTCATTCTGCACTACTGGCTAATCTAGTAGTAGAGTTAGGGCTACAAAAGTTAGAGATAGCAAAAACTGGCTAGTGTGTTGCCCTCCACATCACTATCGAGCAACTACTGCAGGAAGGGCATTTATATATTGGGTGATGACTTGGCTATCTTGTTCCTTGTATCAAAAGCCTGCCAAATGGCAGCAATGAGGGTCACTTTAGGACCACATCCCAGCAAAATGAGTAAGGGAAAAACATTGGCAGAGGAATTTAACAAAATTAAGCCATAAGATGTTATAATAAGACCTCAAACTGTTGTCCTATAACCAGAACTTTAAAAGTTCCTGAACCGCAACGTTTATCAGTTTTGGTCATTATTGTTGAACACTGTAAATAAGCTGAATAAAGCAATATACTGTTGAAAAATGTTGCAGGTAAAGAACTTATTGTAGATCATATTTCATCTGGTGCTGCTTGTCAGGCTCACTCAAACAAAGGCAGGAGGTTAAATGGTTGGATCTGCCTTTTAATGCTCATTAGGTCCACTGGAAGGAAAAGCTAGCGTCTCTTTCTTCAGCAGCTCATAAGTTTTGCTCGAGTGAAACCTACATCAGAGAGAAAGAAACTATCTGCTGCCACAGTCAGAGCTGACAAATGACACTGCTGATAGATTGTTCCTTAAATCCAAAACCAGTGCTCTCAGCAGTAACATGTCAGGCCCCCCCCCCCCCCCGCCCCCGCCCCCGGAAAATGGAAACCAATTGGATAAGCAAGTGGCAGGAAATGGGATCCTCAAAATAAGCAATTTACTTCAACAGTGAATGTGAATGCTTGCTTTTAAAAATAAGAGATTCATACAGTGCACGTGCCCAACAATAACTTTCTCAAAAATGCTCAGGCAAGTTACATCCAGCAAGTGTTACTGAATTCAAATTTTTTTTAAGTCAAAAATGAGAAATTAATCATTGACAACTGACCATTTCTAAACCAGTGAACAAGTAGTACACAGTGCCATTGAGGTTTATTCAGGCTTAACAAAGGGGAAAAAGGCAACTTGCTTATCTGCCATCTGTGAAGATCAATAAAATACATCAGCATTAGTTTGGACACTAAGCAAAACATCAACTTCATCAATGCTACACGAAACCACATCTGTGATCATTCAACATGAGCTTCTAAGGAAAAGCTGTGAAGTGCAAAGTAATGATCATGCATAATAAGTATTTACTTGGCCAATATCCACAAAGAACATTAAAACTAGATAATGAAAGTTCTTTTAATCATGAATCAAATATTTTAAACTGGAGAAGTGGATGGTTTACCTACATTTTCTAACTATTTATTTAAGCAATTTATACATTATATATTCAATGCAATTGGCTTATGTTGACTAACTAACCCAAGTTTTTATTTTTATTAGATCAGATCCTTGTCAATGTTTTAAATACTGTAATTTGTGATTAAGTGCCTTAATAATTAGTGTCTTTAGGTTTATATTGATTGAGTGAGTCAAAGCCTGCTTCCATTCTGGACTTTTACTGATGTTTTGATCATTACATTCTCAAATTCAACCAATTATTCCTGTAAAAAACGCAAGCAGTGGCTTTGGTAACATTCCTTCTCCCTTAAAGATGCCAACTCCAGCTAGGTCTGGTCCTATGTGCAGTGATTGTCCTTCAGTGCTATGTTCATGTGGTCATTCTTCATGTGATCCTAGACAGAGTATCAGTGCACAATTTGATGATGGGAAGCCCTTACAACCAAGCCTGGTGCTGGCCTCACCCACATTCAAGGTTATAACATCTACATAAAAGATTAGAATTAGCCCCAGGCTATAATGATGAATCTCTAACAAAAATGGAGGGGAAAAATAAATCGCTGGATAGTTTACACTTTGTAACAGGTTACGTTCCTGGAAAGGTACAGGAAACGTAGTTGATTCCCCCACCTTCTGACTAAGGCCAACTGCAATGCCTCACAAATAAAAGGAGCTGAGATCAACAAGATCAGGACAGACCAATAATTTGACGTAGCACCTTATTTGTACAGCTGAGCAACATAGCAAATGGTGCATTTAATAATGATCTCATTGAGCAGTTGGTAAATTAGAGTAAAAAATATATAAAACCAGGTCGCTGAAAAGCATGAGGGGCATTTTCACAGCTTGGAATCCTCATTTTAAAAATGGCTGAAATAATGCTATAACAGTTAAATGTATATTTTTAATTTTAAGTTGAAAAAATTACAAAGTTTTAAACAACAGTTGGACATTAGAAATAATTTACTGATTTTAATTATAGTGCTCAATTCCTACCAAAAAGATAGGTAATACAGTTCAGTCTTTTTAACATTCAAATAATATATTCTGAAATACTTGCCTATATATTTTAATTCACATGAATGGTGCGGAATCCCAACACCTTTATTCCAATCAGTTGATTTGATAAACCTCAGTTCTGTCAGAGGTTTGTCCAGCATTCTGACTCAAATTAAAAAACCTTCACAGTGGACAAAGGCCAAAATACTGACTTTCAGCGCCCTGCTTTCTTTAGGAACAAGACAATCTTAAGTCCAGCACATCCACTGCAAAAGCTCAAGATACTACCTTTTTTCTGACTCCAACTGAGTTCACTTTGCAGTGGAATGCAGCCTGATCTTCCACAAATCAGAGCTGACTCAAAAGGGTCATTTTGTCACTTCATATGCAAATAGCCATAAACCTACTGCATGCTGTGATCAAGGGAAATGGAGAGTGGCAAACCAGCAGAAGAGAACACACAATCCTCACATATGATCAGGCAAAATTTGTGAACTTTTCTTTTGCTAATGAATTGTCTCTGCTCAAACCATGCCTGCCCTTAACTTCCAACACAGATTCTGCCAAAACATGCACGTCTTTTTGATTAGGAGGGAGTTGATGGGATATGCCGGCAATTTAAAAACTTTTAAATCATTTGCAAAACAACATGCTACTCAATCAAGCGGAATCCCTTTTCTTACATGAAATGATTGTTTCTCAAAAATGGATTCCTTCAGAAAGAAAGATACTAGAAGGAATGAATGTGCCAGTGGAATGAACTAAATTAATCAGAGGTAGATGGAGACGATCGTTTGTTGCTAGGGTGGTTAGCAAAGCCTGCTAGAGTTCACTGACCACTGCCAAAAGATAACAAAGCAAATTCTCCTATGAATAGTCTGGCCCCAGAACCCAGGGGTCATTGGGTAGCCCCTGCAAAGGCTTTGTTGCTGTTCCTAAGTTTTCAGGTTATTGTGCTGGCCATACCATCATTTTAAGATGTCAATGAATTGCCACAGGGGGAAGGAACTGACTTTCCTACAGCTCTTTGTTACAGAAAAGAACATTTCTTTTAAAAAAAAACCTGATACCATTCAAGCTAAGGATATTTTACTTTATTAAAAGTGTTAACATGAATTAATTTTGATCCTTGAGACATTTAACAATGTGGGTTTTCAGATTTTGCCTACTTACAGGCTATTCCCTGCCATCCATTATGGTGTAGAAGCAGCTCTTTACAGGCCAAAAGGAATATTTAGTACTACAGTATTTCAGAGGCGCAATCAGGATTGATTTCCAAGGTTTGGACTACAATTAGCTTTAATAGCCAGATCAATTATAGTAAGAACTATCGTCTTTAGTAAAATAAAAATTCTGCTTTTAGCTGTCCAGTCCATTTTGTATAAAATGCTCTCAGCAGCACTTTCCAGCTGATATGTCAACAGCTTCAGCCACCTCTTCGGCTGACAAATCTCATCAAAAATATCAAAACCAAATGAAGATGCCCCTATGTTTTTCAAAAAATGTATAAACAATATGAATTATATTAATTTTCATTCCATACAAATGAAATCATAGAGGAAAATGCAATATTATACATGCAGTAGTTTGTTTTGAAATAATTTCTCCTTCCCCCACTCCCCCCTCCAAAAAGAAACTTCCCCAGATGTGGAACTGAGTTTAATGAACCAGAAATTCAGCCTGATAACCCTGATAACTGAGGAAAGAGGGGGTAGAAACAGAAGCCACCTCTCCAGACTGTTGTCCAATGACAAAAATACACATATGTGGATTTTACACAAGAATGGGATCAGGATCACACAAGATGTCACAACTGAACAGCCTACTAGCTCATACATAAGGAATGCCCATTGGGAGAGACACTAGAGAACAGACAGAGCCCATGGGACTGGTTTCAAGCCTTCAAGAGAGATAAGTAGAAAACTGGAGACTGGGTTTTTGTGTTTCCAAAGTGGAGGCCAGTATTCTCATAAAATAATTCACTTCACGAGATCCACAATTCTACCCTAATTGACAAAATTGTAGTTAATTGTCACTGGAAACATTAACTCTATCCCTCTCCACAGATGCTACCCGACCTGCTGAGTACTTTCAGCACATTGTATTCAACACACTTAAAAACAATGTTCAGTCACATTTTGTATCACTTACACCTTAATATGGAAGAAGCACCAACACTCTAGCCAGCATATCAGGATCAGACTGTCACTTAATTTTAAATAATGGCAGAACTCGGGTTTCATTATTCTCTTTCATCGTGAGTAACAGAGTAAGATAACTTTGTCTTCCTGCTCTCAGTTCAAACATTCTGACCGCAGCCTTTGCATATAATCGTGCTTTGAAGTAATTTAAAGCTTTGTATGTTTGGAACCAAACAAAGAAGTTGCCACTTAATTAATATTTTCTCTATGAATTCATTAGTAGCCAGATTCCAATATGCAGGAAGGAGATGACTAAAAAGCAGCTCGATAGGCCGATGAATGATTTAACAAAGCTTGACGTTTCAGTTTTTGCCCATGGCTGAATGACATACACAAGCTTTATACATAAAATGATGAATGCCTGTCATTGTGTAGATAAACTCAATGACTGCTATTGAAGTGAGGCAGTGATAACACAAGTTATAGCCTCTGGGCTATGTTACACTTATTAGGCCAACAATGAAGAGGGCTTTCTGAGCGAAAACCACAATTTAAAAACGGGTACAGTAACTCATCAAATTATTTGTCTGTTAAGTAAATGTTATGCTGCTCTCAAAAAAAGTGTTGCTGATGTAACCATAAATGCTAGTTTAGGAAATATATAGTTGTTGTCAAAATGAATTCACATCTTCAGATGTCTCATGTTTTCGTCAAAATGTCAGCATTCTAAACGGAAGCCATTTTTCCTGCTGAGGGCAAAAGGTTACACTGATTAAATGTCAATAACCCTATCAGTGTTTGAAATTCACAGTAACCTGATATCCAGGCTACTAAATTTTAATTCTTGGGTATCCTACTGGCTACCTTTCTAGCAGTTTTAAAACTGCTATAGGAAGCACATTGTCATATGACAAACCCCACACGAAACTGCATCAGAATTTCTCCTTTACCTTTTCAGAAAATCAACAAGGGGAGAAAGTCTGAACAATTTATCTTATATAATTCATTGTAGGGCACAAGCCACTTGGTGAGTTTATGTTTGTAAATATTGATTAGCCAGACTGGAAACAGATTTTAAAAATCCTCCAACGTGAACATACATTTCTGCACAGTTTAACAAAAATCTGTAGACTAATGGTAAAAGAGTAATGAGGTGCTCAAATATGACTTGATTATCATTTTTACTATCAGTAAAAGATTACTGGGATGTCCACTGATCCAACATCAACTGAATTCTTTTTGTGATGTTGTCATTACTGTTGAAAATAAGTGTTTTTCACTCCAAATGCAGCTTTAACATCATGGACTTCCAAAGCAGATACAGCAGGCTTCGATGCAGGCTAAACTTTCTAACGAGACTATATTTACAGCATCCATTGAAAGTCTTCATTTCCTATTCTACCCATCTTCTTAGCCCCTGGGGTAAATTCAGGCAGTAAAATCTTCAGTCGCACTCGAGCATCAACAGGACAGTTACACACTGCAGACTTGCACTAGAGAATAAAAGCAAAATAAAAGCAAAAATCTGATGAAGAGTCATACGGACTCGAAACGTTAACTCTGTCTTCCTTTCCACAGATGCTGTCAGACCTCCTGAGTTTTTCCAGGAATTTTTGTTTTTGTTGCACCTTTCGAAGCTGAGTTCACACTGCCCAAACTCATTTGACTGACCATTTTTGGTCATCAAGGCAGGAGACTTTCATCCCATTAGTCTAGGCGAGATGCAAATCAAAGTCCCAGGAGGTGAAAGGTCCCATATGTTGTCTCACTATTTAGTGCAGGCTGGATTCCAAAATAAAACCAACCCACACTTCAAATGAGTTTTCAGTCTTCCTTATTGTCTTTTCAGGATTGAAGTGTGGAACAGCACATTTGTACAGGTACCAGCAGCCCTTTCGTACCTTGGCCATGTAGCCATCCTTTATGTATGTAACAGGCTATACAGCAGTGTCAAGACACTATTAATCAGGAGGCTTTGGAGACACCCCCAATCCTGTCACCCATCCAAATTTCATTCTTGGTGGGGTGGGGCAGGGATGTGAGGATACACAATTTAGATTTTCCCCTCCCTAGACCTCGAGTGCAACTGCACTACCATAACTGTCAGCTTAGCCAAGATCAGCTAAGCTAAGATCAGCTAATTTAATACAGCTTTAGACTATAGGGCTACGGCTGTGCCTGATCACTAGAGGACCATAGGCTGCTCTCTCATTAGAGAGACGGCTGAGTTTAACCTGAGGGTCATCACACCTCACACGAGGGGCGAGGTTGAGAAGGCCAGTACGGGAATTGAACCCACGCTGTTTGCATCACTCATTATGATAAACCAGCCGTCCTGTCCAGCCAACTGAACTAACCCGCCATTCACTTACATTAGCTTTCCTACGTGCATTATTCACACTGAATATGATTTTTGGGGTTGAACTTATAACAGCTGGCCATAACACAGCTTCATGGTGCACAAGTTCCTGTTCTTTAATTGATTTAGCATTATTTTATTTGATATAAAACTCAATTAAACTGGAATAAATGCACCATTCTAATCACGTTTACACATCACACACAACCAAGTCCTACCAATAATCCTACTTCCTCAAAAGGTTAAGACTACCCATAAATACACAACCAGATTAAAAATGGTTTCTAAAACTTTTCTGGAGGGGTACCAAAATATTCAGTCAAAACTAGTGTGAAAAATAGTCTTTAAAGTCTCCTAACCCCAAAGAAACCCAGCTTTAAAAAGTCAATGTTATAATCCTCCAGGTTAAGTTGAACAAAAGTTAACTTCTGTACTTCCTCATGCCAGCTGAATGAACATACACACATAAACAACTCCTCACCCCCCTTAACAGGAGAAGTCAATGTAGAGTGCTGCAGAAATAACACTGTTCTGGGTTCACTACCAAAATAGAGGTGAATAAGCCAAGAAATTTCAGTATCATCTATTGAGGGTCCCTAGTAGACATTCAATGACCCATTCACTTATCTACATTTAGGGGTGGGTGGGGGAATGAGATGGCAGAGGTAGAATTGCACTGTCGGTATTCCCCTGCTTTTTATCTGACTTGGGTTCAAATTCAATAGAGTGAATGTCCCCTCTGACTGATGGCCACAAGGTGCAGCTTGAGCTACTTCAATCCAACCTCTTGACAAAAGGGAAGAATGTAACACTGGTGAAGCAAAGGCTGTTCTTTTAAAATTGAGGCAGAATAGAAAGCCAGTGACGAAACTGAGATGTGCCTCCCAAAACAAGGTGCAGAGTCTGTCCAGGTGCTCAACCTTTCAAGCCCCAGAGCACCTGCAAATTCCAGAAGATGCAACTGCAATTTTGAGAACGAGGGGAAAGCAGGTCACACACCATTGTGGAGAGCCCTACAGCTACTTAAAAATGAAAATTAAAACAAATTACCATGAGCAACACGCTGGCAAATGTAACCCAGCAGATCAATTGGACTTTGTTGATCCTACTAAAGGGACCAATATTAACCATCTTTCTGAACATGTCTCATGTGCAGTGTGTGTTTATTCCTAACACCATTATAATACAAGATACCATAAAGCAACAAACCAATTAAAAAAATAACAGTAAATATGGTTATAGTTGTTTTTCATGTTTGGCTCTCGCCCACCAGCAGGAGGGGGAAAAGTTGTGCATCTTCCAATAAGCCTAAAGGAAATCTATCAGATTTGCTATTATAACAAGCAGGTGCTACTGGCTCATCTTCACATTTAATCTAATATCCCATTTACATGGCAGCTGCTAATTCAGTTTGCAGCACATACACACACAGCTGCTTTGAATTAAAACACATCACATACACACACAGCAGCAATTTGTTTGCTCTGTTTTGTAAAACAGTCTAAAATCAATCAGCACCTTCATGCTGCCAGTTTCAAACCAGTTCCGAGATAAAATTATTCAACTTGTGTCAACTATTTGATTCAAAACAACCATCATTTCACTGCTCTCTTACATAACACTGCACCTTCATCAGCATCAGAAATTAAATTATTAAATTCAATCCTACACAACAGATCAACATTACAATAATTTAATGAAACAAATTATTAACGAAACACAACTAGAAAATGCTTTTAATCTGTAATGATTTCCCTGCCCTCCCAAAACTATATTTCAATCTGAAATAAAGAAAACATGTTGGAAATTCTCAGCAGGTCTGCAGCATCTGTGGAAAGAGAAACAGAGTTAATATTTCAGGTCGATGACCTTTCATCAGAACTCATCTGGATTGCTTCTGACTCAGCTTAACTGAAAGTGAGGATTCCCCATTCAGACTGGAATTGGGTTACAGGCAGAACTGGAAGTCACTGCAAGTTCTGCTAAAGAGCTGGAAGCAGTGATCTGATATGAGATCTCAATTTGTGTTGTGATGTCATAACAAGACAAGTTCCCAAACCGGCAACACAACAATCGAAGTTCCCCAACATGAGCAAATTCATAAGAGTCATAACAGCACATGAAGCTATGCTGCCCGTCTTGTCCATTCTGGCTCTCTGTAGAGCAATACACTCAATCCCATTCTCCTGCTATAACCACACTGTCCTGCAAGTTTATTTCCCTTAAGTGCCCATCCAATTTTTTTTTTCAGATCTCTTCTCCGAGACATTCTTGCAATCTTAATTACCAATCCCCCGAACAACTTGAATGTAGAATGACTTCAAGAAGTGTACCTGAACAAAATATTCTCTGAAATCTACCAAAAGAAGAGGAGTGTTTTTTCAGGAAATTAACAACCAACTTCTAGTCCCTTTGACAATGAATGGGGAGAAATCTAATTCATTGTGTTTCTTTTTCAAAAAATTAATTTTGTGCCCCGTCAAGATAAGCAATGTCAATAAAAAGTAGTCCCACTTATACACCAGGTGAAGATTATTATTCTGGCTACTCTGCCTCAACTGGTACACTTTAACCAAAGCTTGGCCTAAATAGCCAAGTGGTTATGGTACTGGGTTTGGAACCCCAAGATCAAGAGTTCAAATCTCACAATGGCAAACTATGAAACTACATCTGAAACAGATGGAAACGGGTTTGTACTTGAAAGAGTTACACTTTAACCAACACTGGCAGGTTGGACTCTTCTGCATCACAGAAGGTTTTTCAATTTCCTCCACCTACAGAGTCTCCTTTTAGAGTCAAGTTGTATCTCAGTTTGACAGTTTGGAGATACATGCCAGCTTCCTCAATGAACTGGATCCCAACTGCCCCAAATTGATTTCATATCCAACTTTAGTATTCGACAGACAGCATGCTTTAATCCCAAAATTGGGTTTTATTCCAAACTACATCCCATACACGCTATGCCATCCACCTTACAATTATGGATTTAAAAGTATATCCCTACTTTATGCCAAATAATGAATCCTTTACAAAGTTATATTCTATCTAAAATATGACGATACCATGAATTTCTTATTTCCTATATTCTACCCTCCCACCCCACCCCTGGAATCTGATTTCTCTCCATCAATTTTCTTCTGAAACCATCTTTTCTAGGGTACAGCATCACAGCTGTGGGACTCCTGCTGGTGTATCACCCTCAAGGCTATTTTTCATGTGCGATACTGGATAATGAGTGCTGCCAGGACATTTGATTCAGGGAGCATGAAAGCAATGCCTCCCAACACATACAACTCCAGCAAAAGCTGTGAGGTGTTGATTCATCCGGAATGGAAACCCTGATGACATTTTTCCCTTCCCTAACCTGGGTAAGTAAATTATAGCAGACCCTGCTGCTTCCTGACTGAGCTATACTAAGTCAGCACAGAAGGAGGGTCAATGTGAGACCTGCTCAGCCCATTTGGGACACTCTCAACCAGCTGAGTCACGGTGGAGTTAAATCTCCTCATATTCCAAATGGAACACATTCAATCTCAAGCATGTGGTTCATGTTGAATTCAAGATATCTACCAAGGAACAGGTCATATCCTAAACACACATGCCCACCATGGCTTAAGATGCAAATGTAAAATATCCCATTCTTGGCCTGCGCCCAGTTAGCGAATTTCAGGCAGGGTACCAATGGGAACACAGTTACCTCAGGGATCCCAAATGGGGAATGAGGTGGGACAGATTAAAAATGATCAGCTCGTGATTCCTGCTCTTGATCACATCCAATGACTGGATCATTGTCGACTGTTATGCCCCACAGACAAATAGTCTGCAAGCATTCACTGTCCGAGTACAGCACACAAACATAGCCACTTGGGTGAGGTAATGTAGAGCATCCACATTAAACACGCATGAAACAGAATCCCATCACAACAATGCACCATCAGCAGAGGGGGAAGAATAGAAACATAGCTTTTGCAATGAAAGGCAAGATATTCATATAAACTTACTATATTGATTCAACAAGGGACCCAATTATATGCCCAAATTTGGTCATATTTATTTTCTTTTTCTGTCAACCATGGCTCAGTTGGCAGCACTCTCACCCAAGTCAGAAGGTTCTGGGCTCAAGTCCCATTCCAGGGCTTGAGAACAAAAACCTGGGCTGACAGTGCAGTACTCCACAGGACTATCAGAGGTTCCTTCTTTCAGATGAACCATTAAACCAAACCCTGTCTACCCTCAGTTGCATGTAAAAGATCCCATGGCATTATTTCAAAGAAGAGCAGGGGACTTATTCCCAGTCTCCTAGTCAATATTTATCACTCAAACCGCACCTCAAAGACAGGTGATCTGGTCATTATCACATTGGTGTGTGTGGGAGCTTACTGTGTATAAATTGGCTGCTGGATTTCCTACATTACAACACTGATTACACTTCAAGAGTATTTCACTGGCTTCAAAGCGCTTAGGTAAAGGTGCTGCATAAATGCAAGTCTTTCTCTTTTTATAAAGAATGTTAAATAAAATGTAAGGCTCAAACTCAGTGATAAACAATTAAATGAAAGTTTTGTTATTTTGAGCATGTGCTTGTTACACAGTTCTTAACCTCTTAAAATTAAGTTTAGAAAAGCCATCTTTCACAACATAGCAAAAGGTCATTTGATGACACCAGTGAATGCATAAAGTTTACGCTGCAACAAGAACGCAGATAAAACAAAAAAAGACCATTCGGGTGTGCTGCATGAGCTGCTCCTTCAGGGAGAATCCTGGATTACCCAGAGCTGAATGCTTCTGTGTTAAAAATCCCTTCTACACACTGGGGACTAAGCAACTGTTTTCTTTATCCTATGTTACAATAGCATGGATGTGTCAAAAATTCCCTTCTGACACACTCAAGGGGCTGAGCTATTTGGAAAACAGACTTAAGCTGCCATTCAAATGTCCAGCTTTTTACATTTCACATCAATTTTATCCTTGTAAAGTAACTGAGTGTTACTTCAAACATTGTCTCTCCTAAATCTTTAAAAGGTAATGTGTCCCAATTCATATTACGAGGTTTTTTTCTAGTTCCTCTTTAATCATCACCTTGATTGTCCTGCACATAATCAATAGGTCCAGCTGTTAAATTATGGAGACCTTAGAATCCCTGCACAAACAGAAGCAAAGAAAAAAGATCCCTTTTATTTAGGATAATCAGAACAGACAAAAGGACCAGAATCAATTCTTTTCAGCAGCCCCTTGGAGTATTAGACTGTAAAACAATTGCAGGACCAGAACTATCCTGCGCTTCAGCGAGTTGCCTTGCAATAAAGCACTACAATTTAGACACTTAGTCACACAGGGAACTTTTGGCAGGATGCTAAACAACAAGAAAAGGTGGCAATGTGGTCAGGAGATACAGCCCTATCCCCATCACCCACTTTCCATTTCTCAGGTATGTGCAAATTTCATGGGCTTTCGGACAGAACTTCCAATGCAGGGGAGTAAAGCTAACCTGTTAAAAAAAAACCCACAGGCAGCTTTTATCACCTACAGTTTGAACACAACAGATTGCCAAACCATAACATAACTGCCATCAATAGCAATACATAACAGTAGATGTTAAAGAATTCGGTAATGACTACAATGGAAGGGAAACGAAATGTCTTAATGAGTTTGATGCTTATACATGATCCACAGGTAAAGGAAACAGAGAAAGCAGTTTTGCAGACAAGCCCATTCTTATCAGGACAGTTTTATCATGCATTTAATACAAAGTAGGTCAATATACAGATATATGTGGCAATGTCCATACCCACAGGTTGCAATGAGCTCACGCAGCCCAAGCGTCATCAAAACTGGTGTAAGTGAAGCAAAAACGATCAAAGCTATAGATAATGCAAATGCACTTATGTTGCTTTGTGAATTGCAAGACATGTTGAACCTCAGGAAAAAGGGTTGGAGAGTACTCTAACAATTTATCTCCAAAAGTACAGTAATTAACCCTGATATCAACTTTATTTAACCAAAGAAAAAGATCATTTCAACACAAACATGTCAAAATGATCCCATCACAGGGGAAGGCTGAATTAAACAGAGCTAGTTTAAAAGAGAGTGAAGACCTCTTAAGAGGATTGTCAAATAACGACGTTTCTGGATATGCAAACCAAAACTTTACTTGACATTATAGCCAAATATATTCCACCTTTGAAAATTACAAATCTAAAGAATGGAGTGTTGAAACAATTTAAACTCCGTGATTTTCATTTCTTATTCTACAAAGATGTAAATCTTTTCCTTCACCAGAAGTACAATTACGAGTTTGCATTTTATCATGCACTGTGTGCATGGTCTGAGAGTTTCAGAACTAACACTTTCTAAAATAATTTTCTGGAGTTGGAAAAAATTGCTAGTGTCCTCTTAAAACACATCCAGAATTCTTTAAAGGAAAAATGAAATCCTTCTTCACTCTGAACATACTCCTTATCAGTAGCAAAGGACTTTTCACTTGTGATCTTACTCAGACCTGAAGCAACCCATATGGGCGTTCAATTGTTTAGTTGGCATTTTCCCCAGCAGGGTGCCCCACAAAGAACACAACAGCAGTGAAAAGAACTTCCTATTGTCTCCTAGTTACAAGTAGAAAAAAAATCTATTAAATGTACAGTTCTTTCTTTATATCTTAATTTCCTTAAACACTGGTGTTCAAAGTTACTTTAAGGGAATTCAAGAAAGCAAAATTAGCTAAATTCCTTTATGCATGGATGAACACCAGAAAACAGAGCCTTAAGGGTTTCAGAGCTAGAAACTGTCCCTAAAGACCTGCTGTGATGTCCTTATGTGATAAGGCTCCACAGTAACACTAAAGGCAAGGCATACGATTCCCTGCATTCCTTAAGAACAATTCCTGGCAATCACGAACTTTGTGGAGGAACAACATGAAAGCTATGGACAATGAATAAGGGTCATCTGCTCTTTATCACAGGGCTAAACCTCATCCTGCATAGCCTCTAACCTTTTAACCCAAAGAATTCTTAATTTGCACATGAATAATCAATTTCTCGACCACGGTGCAAGTATCAGCTTTTAGTTTCTAACTTTGGAATCAGTGACACCTCCCAGTGTGTTCAGTTCTAACAGTTCTTGTATGGATTAAATCAGTTTTAAATGTTATACCAGACGCTTAACATCTGTGATAAAGGATAACCTTACCGGCAAATGCTTAAAAGAAACAGTATGCCTAAAAGAAAATTCCTTCGCCGCACTGCGGACCCTGGTCCAGGATGCATTTTCTTTTTCAAACTAAAACTACCATTTCACTGTTTACTTTAAATGTTTTGTGTATGACTGCAAACTTGAATATAGTACCTCCATTAAATCAATAAACAAGCCTGGAAACGTAGGTCTAAATAAAGATGTTACATATTGGTACATCAATATATTGTAATAGTACTGATTTTTCATCACCCAAACTAATTGTACAGTACAATACTATGAAAACTTGATTACCTAATATATACATTAAAGCCTTTTATAACTCTAGCCAAAACAGTGAAAGTTAGTTGTGAATTTATGTTATATATTATGATCAATGAGTATTGTTGGTTTATTTTTCCCCTCTAATAGGCACCTGAAGTTGATGATGCTGGGGTAAGGGTCCACAAACCTAAAGCATCTCCCTGAAATGATCTATCTTCAAAGTGAGAACCTAACACCTATGACAGGGATCACAACCAACCCATTCGCATCTTCACCTTTCCACCAGCATTTCTGGACACCTTAGCCAGTACTCTTACTGGGAGCAGCTAACTTTTCAAGGCCAAGGGTCAAACTTGGGGTTTTACTATTCTATTAATTTAAGCACAGATATTGAAGAAGGTTCATGGACTTTTAGGCATACGATCATAAGAATGCCAAACTAGACACATCACCTTTAAACTCACATGACTATGGCTTGTAATAAGTATATTAAATGAAGAAATATAATTATCAGCAATGGAATTATTCTCAAGTCCTGGAGAACTGACAAGTGAAAAAGCTAAACTGAGTGTTTGAAGTTTCAAAAGGAATGAAACTATTTAATGATGATTTTATCTAAGCCTAATAAATATGTACCAGATATAAGATCATATGACGAAAGATGTTCAATGTAATTAACCTATACTGAATGAGGCTGTTTCACAGCTTCAGGAGTCTTTTTATAGTCGTGTTTCCATTACTTTCTTGTATCTAAGCATTTTCTGCCTATAGACTTTTGATTTTCTCAGAAGTGCCACACAAGTATCACTGAATACTGGTGCTGGTGATAACACCACATGACTGGAAACAATGAATGTAATCTGCTTACAATAGATCAAAGTACTCTATCACAGTCCTAAACAATGACTGTGTGCCATGCTTACAAATTACCATTTTGGATCTATTTCCTAGAATTAAATATACATCTTTCAGTATAAAGAAAGACCAAAGGGTCTATTAAAGCACACTCAATGTTTGACTTTGAGATGAAGCAGCTATATCGACAGAATGAGAAACTGCTTTGAAAATTGGCAGGAAAACCTGAATGCTATCTACATGAAAGAAAGCAAGAGCAGGTTTTTGGTCAGGATTAAGGCTCAGTACTTTTTAACTCCCTAGTTACCCAAGGAAGGAGGAACAATATTTCATTTACTATTAATAGCAACATTATAAATGCATTCTTAACGCACACATTACAACTTCACTAGAAATAGTAAACAGCAGAAATCACAATAGCTGAAACCCAGTCAACTCGGATGCCTGTTGCCTTTGTGGTGGAAAACATCAGATATCAGGAATTTTACCCAACAGTTTGATTTTCATATGTTTCAGAACGTATAAACAAATATAATTTAAATTCATTTTCCATTAGAAATAAAAAAATGACTGACATTTGAAAAGCAACAATTCTGTCACCTTTACAAGTTATTTTAGAGCCTTTTGCTTCAACACAAAATGGGAACTACCTGTAACTGCTGATGCACAAGACGCAACACTAAAAAGCTGGCATGTTTGTAAAAACACTACAAGTCACTCCCTTATACTTACAGATTATAAATACAGTTGCATGCAGTGTAACATTCACAGTAAGGGCAGAATTCTTTGGTCCACTGCTGGCAGGATTTCAAGTGGAGGGCCCATAAAATTTTCCAGGTGGCCTTCCTGCCACCCTCCACGCCCCACCACCCACCCCACCCATGACTTGTCTGCAATTTTACGGGAGGGCAGGTGAGGTCATGGGCAGCCCGGCCTTCGTCGTTCTAACTGAGGCACTTAATGGCCACTTAAGGGGTGTTTCCCACCACCCTCAACTCTGAGGCTCCCACCACCAAAGCGATCTCTCCATCAAGACCCCATTCCCTTCTATTCGCACCCATCCCAGGCCTCACCTATTCTCTCCATGTACCCAGTCCTGGACTCTGGGATTTAGAATCTGAGGATTGCTTGTAGTCCCAGTCCTGGCCACTGCTGTCACTGGCGCTGCTGGAGCTAGAGCTAATTGACCAGATTAGCTGGCAGTTCTGAGGCGGAGCTTCTGCCCAAGTGAGGGGCAGAAGTCCCATCTCCAGCCAATTAATGTTCAGGAGCATTAAATGACTGCGAGGCTGCTATGTATCTGTGTGGATACGTTCCCCTCCAACTCTTCAGGTGGCAGAATGGGAAACTCTGCCATCGGAAAATTCCTGCCCTTAGTTTCTTCTTTTTTAAAAATGGTCCAACATTTTTATTAATTCAAACCAAATTATAGGATTCATTCATATTTACATAAGGCTTTTGAGGAGGTCCACGCGGGATGCTGGCGCCTGGCCTGAAACATGGAGGCGGAGTTTGGTCCTTCCTGGCCTCTCGCGAATGATTTCTTACCACCTTGCTGTGGATGGCACGGCTGACACAGTAATGCAATTTCACATACAGCTTGGGCAACACACATGCATCAAAGTCCCTGGCTTACTAAATATCTCAAATTGCAGCAGCCTCCACAATGTTGCAGATGACAAACTTCTTAATGGCTTTGTCTTTGGGGATGCAGCGGGCACAGTTTGCATGCCTAATGGGCTGTACGTGGCCAATTACTCCTTCACTTCTTAGTCATCTTCAGCATGAGTCACAAAGACCTGCCCTAAGTTTCACCAAAGCTCAATCAGGTTATTCTTAATTACCAAACTTCCAAAATATCCTTTGCTCTTACCTGACCAGAGTGTCTAGAATCCTACAATTTTGAACTATGGTTTGCTAAATACGACCTTTATCTTGGGAAAAGTGGTCAGGTTAAACGTACCAAAAGAAAGAAATACTTACTGGCCACAGACAGGTGGGATTTCTGACTCAGAATGGCCCCATACTTGTTTTGAGCCAAACATTCATAGTAGCCCTCATCTGATCGCTCTCCTCTACGATGTTCAACCTCAGTGATGTAAAGAGATCCATTTGATAAGACATATATCCGTTCACTATCCGCTAATTTCAGTCCATTTTTCAGCCACACAATGGTAATTGGAAGTTCTCCACGAGCCTGGCAATCAAGAACCACAGGGTCTTTCCGCAAAGCAATGACATCCTGGGGCTCCCTTGTGAAAAAAAGCTCAGTGAAGCACCAAATACCTGGAAAACACAATACAAATCATCTCAAATTTAACAAGGCCTTGAATATTCAGATTTTGATAAAATAAAGTTTTTGATAAATGAAATAATTTCCTCTGAACCCAGTCACTAATTGATCACACAGGTGCACCAAGGCTACAAGAGGCAGTGCAATTTGTCAGGGAGTGTTGTGCTCAATAATGCATAACGAATTCTGAATTTTGTTTTTGTATCAATTTGAATGGTCTGAAGATGAGTTTGAGATTTCCATTGGACATACAAGTGTTTGATTAAACATTCTAAAATATATATTTAGGCATGCTTTACATAAACTTGTTACTCCTGGTTCTGATAAAACATCAGGATGAAAGCTTCTATTCAAGGGGTCCTGAATCCAAACCCATGAATTTGTGGTCCATCCTCATCTTCAATCTCCCAGCTCCTCAAATTCTGAAACAGGATTTTAAGTCTTATCCACCATAATGGTAAGCAAAGGTCATTAGCTGCAACCAGCTCATCACAATCTGCAGTCTACAGTGTCAAGGAGGAACTTCTATCCCCATCTCAGCCCTACTGGAATCCCAAAGACTGTACAACCAAAATTCACTTGCTGAATGATGTTCCCACTGACGACACTGGCAAAAATGTCAAAGATTCACAATAATTAGACCCAAAAGTTTTGAAGACAGTTTATATTGCAACCATTATTCAAGTGGGAGATGTTTCACTTCCACTCTGCTCCTTGTCTTCAGAGTTTCTCTTCCACTTGCCCCACTCCCACAAATGAATGTCAATTATATGATTAAGTTGAAGATTTAGTATGCCTTACCAAATCGCTGACTATTTTTTTGTTTTAGTCCAATGAATAAACAGTCTCTGAATATAACAAGTTATCAACTTAGACTTGCTTATAATCGCTTACTGGCATCAACAATACACCTCTTCAGTTCTTAAGACGTGCAAGATCCAGAGAGCCAGCAGGATCCAAAAGTAAAACTCAAATTTAAAACGGAAGTTCAAATTTGGGAATCAAAATTCTGCAAATATATTTTTAATTTGAGAGCAGTGAACGAAGAATTCCCTCATCAAATATGTGCAACTGTGTTTAGAAAGCAATCAAAACTACAGCGCCTCTCTGTGCTGGGGTGGGGGGGATTACAAGGCTGGATAGCACCATGTGCTGAATCTCCAAACGCGACGAGAGAGAGAAAGAAACTAATCCAAGAGTACTAATTAATTCAAACAAATCGAAGAGCCAGTACACCGAAGTACCGGTGTTAAAATCACTGCAGGGGCGCATTACAATGGTGGTAACCTTTTATTGAGCTTTTATATGGAGCAGAAAACTCAATTAAGATCCGAATTAAAAGGAGCGCACTCTTGTAAAAGCGTGTTATTATTTTGATTCTAAACACCATGCCGATAGAAAGACTTGCTCCAATCTGAAGTTGCAACCGGTTGCTATACAGGGCGGACTTCGCACAAGATGTTTGCTAATTTTACAAGCTTGTCAAAAAGGAGCCTGAACAGGCGAAGTCATAAAAGTCTGATTTTACGAGAAATCATTAGCAACAGGCTGTCCTTGTGTATCAATAAGCTCTCACCGCCTTTCATTTTCCAGTTTTGAACTCTTGTCTAAAAACTGGACGAACCACGTGTAGAGAACTGACTACATCTAGTTTTGGATCTTCATATCTCCCTTGATCAAGTCAAAAGGAAGTACACAAAAAAAGAGCGTCTCTCTCGCTGATGGTGCGACTTAAAAAAGCTTTCAAACATTTCTTGAGCCTGACAATCAACTCAAGTACGCTGACGGATTGGGTAATGTGCCTGCGAACGGGCAAAATAATTTATTTTCATTAAGTCGGTGGGCAGTTGCAGACTGTTTTAAAGAGTCTGCTTCGATATTGTTGAGTCGAAACCCACGCACCGATTTGGGGAAAAGCTGACATCGCAAAGCTTTAAGCTGCAGTCACACTAACTTCATGTAGTGAGATCGATGAGCATGTTTACGGGTCCCAGGGAAGAAAAAAGATTCCAGAGATGTAACGTATTTTTAATTTGTCGTATATTTGTCAGTATTATGGTGACAGCGGTGGGGATCGGTTAGAGGTCCCGAGTGAATTTGATGTACGTGATCGAGAAGAGCTCTCATCAATTGATCAATTCTCTCCGTCAATACAAATCTGTACAGATTCTCTCCCCCTCCCCCTTCAAACCCCCCGACTTGAATTAATCAGTTCAGGTTCTGGGATGCAAATGAATCCTTCCGTTAGGGACAATGTAACGCGACAGGAGACTGCACCAACACTCTTGAAAAGAGAGAAGGTGGGGAAAAAAACTTCGCCTTTTTTTTGCAATTCCTCAACAAAAAAAATCGTTAAGACGCCCGAGTACATTTTTTTTCTAAAAATCAACAAAAATACACTTTCAGCTAGCAACAGATTCATCGAATTGATATTTGGCATCAATTTAAAGGCAATGTTTACAAATATTCAGTGATGTGCATCGTCACCTCACAGCGGAGATCAACTGATGTGTATATATATTTTTTATAAGTTCAAAGTCGTTTCCCCATTTTTGTCCAGTTAAAAAAAAGTCTTAAAGAGTCAGCGTGGCCAGAGACCCCACGCTGGGTTATGGAATGGGGGGGGGGGGGGTGGTGGGAGAGCGGGGGGAAGAAAGAGGTTCACTCTTATCTCAAAGTGAATGGGAGAAGGGAAAAAAAGAGGAATAAATAAATACACGTGGGGGCAAGGAGCCGATACAATGTTGGAGCGAGAAACATTTTGTAGCGAGTGAAAGACTGAGTAACTTTTTTTTGTGTGCGTGTGGCAACATTGTGAGCACAAGGGACGAGGCACCCTGGAGGTGGACAACACAAAAGCCGGTGTGTGTGTGCGCGGACACTGCCGGCCATGAAGTGGCTGCAGGGATGAGTAACCCTCCCCATTCCCCCTCTCACTCAGTAAAAACCATCTTACACCGACAACAATACACTTCCCTCCCACCCCCCCCCCCCCCAAGGAACCTACACTCCGTGGTTTAGGAGAGACAGAGAGCCAAGAGCAGTGGCCCCGGGTACAATGGGTCGGAGAGCAAGAGGCCGGAGACAGGGGCAATGGACACTGGTCACTCCGGACATCAAAGCTCCTCTTCATCCAAAACGCAACAGCAGCAAAAGAAAAACCCATAAAAAAAATATCACTCACCTGAAATAGGCAGCAGCAAAGCTACCAGTGCAGTCCCACCACAAGTTCTCCCTTGGAAAGTCGCCATTTAATCCACAGTTTCTTTGCTCATGCTAGAAGCCCTCACCCTGAAACTCTTCTCCCTGTCTCTAATCTGCCGCAGCTCCAGCGCCTCCGCCTTCACTCGCTGCGGACTCCTTGGCGGCCGCGCACGCGCACACACTCACAGGAGGTGTGCGGGGGGGGGGGGGGCGGGTGTTGGACACGCGCGGCGGTGCTCCGGGCGGGCAGCCGCAGCACCGAGCCCGGCGGCTTCATCCGCAGCAGGGCGGCGCACGCGCTCTACTTTCTTTTGCCAGAAGCCAAAGGACCAGCTGGGTAGACAGGGCAACAGCAAAGGGGGCAAAACTCTCTGGGCAGGAGTGAATAACGAGGATTGATGAGGACAGTAATGCATGGGAATGACTGAATGACAGGGGTTGGAGGGCAACATCAATCGGGTCCAGCAAGGTATCGGCATGAGTGATTGACAGGGGTTGGAGGGCATCAGCAATGGGGGCAGCTATGTATGGTTGTGTGAATAATGGGGATTGGTGAGCAGCAATGTATGGGTATGAATGAAAGCAGCAACTGGAGGCCAGTACTGTATTGGCATGAATGAACAACAGGGAATGTAGGGCATCAATGCATTGACATGATTGAATAACAGAGTGGAGGGCAGCAATGCTCGGGCATGAGTGAGCAAAACCTGGAGACCATTAGCAAAGAGACTCTTACGGTATCGTTGAGAGGGCATGGAAGATGGGGTAGCACGGACTGCTCTCTTGCTTACCTCAAGAATGATAGCAGCATCGAAGCATAGATGCAGCATGGAAAACAGTCAGAGGGCATCAGGACACCAATCAGGTTTAGTAGTGAACAGGTCTATTAACCTGGGAGCCACAAGACATTGAATGCAACTGACTGCCCCACTGATGGCTCAGTGATTAACGTTTGGTGTGGTACTGAGACAGAGAGACCAGGAAAGTTCAATTCTTCCTTCTGTGATCAGAGTACTGCAGGGCTGAAAGTGCCTCATAAACACCAGTTTCTAATTTAATTGGTGAGATTATTTAGAACCATAGATCACTACAGCACAGAAAAACAGGCCATTCGGCCCTTCTAGTCTGTACTGAAATATCTTGCTGCTTTTTCAAAGCATAATAGTATAATGGACCGCTCATTCATTTATCATATTAATGGTGCCCTAAAAGCAGTTATGATGCTGATTCTTGTTTGGTGACAGTGGAGAAACTCAGTGTCACCCTCATTGGTCCAAATAAAACTTGCCAGGGTTCAGCCCTGCCACTGCGCTGATTTAACTGCTCCCACCCAGCAGGGGGCATTATAATTGATCTCAATGCCCTTTCTAAGGAGGGGAGAATCAGGCAATGTTACCAGTGATTACTATTAGAAAGTGCACGTGACAGGTTAGGAACATAGGAAATAGGAGCAGGAGTCGGCCATTTGGCCCCTCGAGTCTGCTCTACCATTCAGTTAGATGATGGCTGATTTTCTACCTCAATGCCATTTTCCCGCACTATCCCCAAATCACAATGGCCAGAATTTTCCCTTCCCACCAGTGGCTGGGTTCATGGCGGGATGGCTGGAAATGAAAGCGGGAAGTTGTTGTCTAGAATGTCATGGCAGGTTAATGGTCGGTTGCCTTTCCCGCTGAACCTCATTGGGAAGGCATGCTAATTAAAAGCGACCGGAACCGTCCCCCCGGCATATATTCTGACCCTTCAGCAGGAATTCAGTCTGGCCCGATACTAGACAAACCTGGCGTCCACATGGTGAGAGAGTTAAGAGCACTTACCTGAGAAGCCGCAGCCTGGAGCAACAAAGGACCACATGACCCCAGGTATAGTGCATGCCGAGGAGATGACTGGCAGCGGCGATGGGGTTAGGGAGCTGGATGACACATTGGGGGGCTGTGATCAGGAAGGATTCGAAGGTGGGATGGTTACCAGGAAGGATTGAAGGGGAGAGGTCGCAGGGCAAAGGGATTGGAGTTTCTCAGAGGGACGGGTCAGTACTGTCAGTCCTGGAATCTTCAGGGGTTGCAAACCGAGGATACTGGTGGTTGGAGAGAGTGAGATGTGGTAGGGTGGGAGAGTGAGGATCTGGGTGTGGCAGGAGCAGTTCTCATTGGGGGTTCATTCATGGGATATGAATTGTCACACAGATCTGGGGGGTGGGCAGGTTCAGGGTGGGCATGGGGACTGTGAAATCAGGGTGGGCATGGGGACTGTGAAATCAGGGTGGGCATGGGGACTGTGACAAGTGTGGGTTCAACGGGGAGGGAAGGCATTTGAAGGTTCTTGCTGATGGGGTTTACGGTGATGGGGGGAGGTTCAACGGTAACCAATGGGAGGGTGAAGGTAACATTGGGGGTGCGTCAATGGTGATGGGGGTAGAGGTAGAGGTGGGTGGCAGGAGGAAGGTAAAAGTTGTTGGACACTGTCTGGAAGGTGACACGCACCATCTTGAGGCACAGGCAGATCAGGATGTTGGCACCCTTGATGTCCAACAGAAAAACTTCTAGGTGGGAGGAGGGCCATTGTGTGCATGGAAATTTTTTTTAATTCATTCACGGGATGTGGGCTTCACTGGCTGGTCCAGAATTTATTGCCCATCCCTAATTGCCCTTGAGAAGTTGGTGGTGAGCTGCCTTCTTGACCCGCTGTGGTCCATGTAGTGTAAGTGCACCCACGGTGCTGTTAGGAGGAGAGTTCCAGGATTTTGCCCCAGTGATAGTGAAGCTGAAGGTCAGCTCAACTGCACAACTAAAGGAGAACCCTGATAATCTATCCTGACAAGGCAAAGGTCTCTCTATGGGGCCTAGAGGGCAGTGAAGGGAAGGGGAATAGTGTGAGTGAGAGGCTTCTCGGACATGGCTCAATTGAGCTTTGGCAAAGAGCGATGCCTCCATAAGCAGGCATCATTCAGGGGGGCATAGACACAGTCTTGTTCCCCCATGGAAGGCAGAGGGGAAGCAGGGAGTGCACACAGCCAATAACACAAGCAGCAGCAAGAAAAACCCAGGAGACCTCCATGAAGTGAAATGATTCATATATTTCAAAAGTGCGGTAAGTATATACAATGATCGTACACCCGTGCCACCAGTGTGAACTTAACACTTCTTAATTTTTCTTACCCTATCACTATGTCTAGGTGCTTCCCCAACATCTGCGGGGTAGAGGTGGAGGCAGCCTGCTGACTACTATGCCCTCTTGTCAGTGTTGCCTTTGGTGGGCATCTTCTGGAGGGCCCTGGCCTTCTTTGCGTCTCCTGCTCTGGTGCAGGTGCACCCCCAGTGGTCTCAGAGGCTGGAGCTGATGGGTTTACAGCCAGAGGGGAGTCGGAATGGATGGACACTATTAAGTGTCCTGGGTGATAGCCTCAGGGGTGTCCACCTCCTCAGGATTGTCTGCCTGACATTCCTCCTCCCTGAAAGCCCCTCCTTGACTCCTTGAGAAGGAAGAGCACATGGAGGCAGGTCTAGGTGCCCTGCCCCCTCTCGTCTAGCCACTGCATAAGCTTGCCCTTGGCTAGAGTGATGGAGTGCAGATCCAAGCATATATCTGGCAGAAGTTCTGTGTTCTGCTGGGCCAGGGTCTCCTTGGCGCCTACCATCCTACTCATGGAGATCCCCGTGCACTCACATGCCGGAGTTACTACAGCAGAGAGCATGTTGACGCACTCGTCCATCTCTCGTGCCACTCTGTTGAGGGCCTTTGACACCTCTGCCTGACTTACCACTGCGTCTCTTTGATACCCCAGCATTTTCCCCATGGCCGCTTCCAGAGGCTCATCATCTGACTCTGACTTAGCAGAGGCCTCTTCCTGCAGTCTTCCCAAATGCCAGAGACGTTAACTGCCTCCTCCTGCTGTGGACACACACCCATGCAGTGACCATCAAAGTGTGAGCCCGAGCCTAAACTAGATATATGACCCACAGAGGTATGTGTCTCTGGGCTGGTGGAGGGTGCAGGTGAATGCTGTGATGGTTTTACAAATGAGATGTCATCCTCATCCTCTTCAAGGTCTCCTGCGGGCTGGGGTTGACTTCAGGCACCAAGGCTGGCCTGCCCCCTCCTCCTGCTGGCACCTACAATGGAGAGGGGAGAGAATGAGTGACTGCCTAGGCTGGCTCAAAATTGCACTCATCAATCACCTTGATGTTCCAAGGTTCTCTGGATTATGCATGATTCCTCACTAGATGGTTGGCAGAGGCTAATCTCACCATCAGCACTGGATTGACCTCTGTCCTCCCTTGCCAGCTCTGCAGCCTGCTGCTCGATATTTTGTGAGGTTTCTCAGCTCCGGTATTCCACCTTACATTTTCTCTCTCTCTCCCTTCTGTTGTGGGTTATCTTCATAAAGACTGAGCATGTTGCACAAAAGAGCAGGTCAGAGGCTGGGAATTCTGTGGATACTAACTCACCCCCTGACTCTCCAAAGCCTAAGCACCATCTACAAGATATGAGTGAGGAGTGTGATGGAATGCGAGAGTCACAAAAGGTTAGAATGCAGGTACAGAACGTAATCAAGAATGCTAATGGAATGCTATCCTTTACTGTGAGAGGAGTTGAACATAAAAGTGAGGATGTTATGCTTCAGTTATACAGGGCATTGGTGAGAATGCATCTCAAATATTGTGTGCAGTTTTGTTCTCCTTATTTAAGGAAGGAAGTAAATGCATTGGAGGTGGTTCAGAGCAGGTTACTAGATTGATACCTGGAATGAGCAGGTTGTCTTATGAGGAAAGGTTGGACAGACTGGGCTTGTTTCCACTGGAGTTTAGAAGAGTGAGGGGTGATTTGATTGAAGTATGTAAGATCCTGAATGGCCTTGATAATATTGATGTGGAAAGGATGTTTCCTCTTGTGGGTGATTTCAGAACTAGAGGGCACTGTTTTAAAATTAGGGGTCACTCTGATGGGACAGAGTCATAGAGATCTACAGCACAGAAAAAGGCCCTTCAGCCCATCGGGTCTGCACTGGTCAAACAAGTACCTAACTATTCTAGTCCGATTTCCCAGCACTTGGCCCATAGCCTTGTTTGCCATGGCATCGCAAGTGCACATCCAAATACTTCTTAAGTGTTATGAAAGTTTCCACCTCTATCACCCTTTCAGACAGTGAGTTCCAGATTCCCACCACCCTCTGGGTGAAAAAAATTTTTCCCACATCCCCTCTAAACCTTCTGCCTCTTACCTTAAATCTATGCCCCCTGGTTATTGAGCCTTCCACCAAGGGGAAAAGTTCCTTTCTGTCTACTCTATCTGTTCCTCATAATTTTATACATCTCAATCATGTCCCCCCTCAATCTGTTCTGCTCCAGGGAAAATAACCACAGTCTGTCCAATCTTTCCTCATAAATAAAACTCTCCAGCCCAGGCAACACCCTGGTAAATCTCCTCTGCACTCTCTCTAGTGCAATCACATCCTATAATGCGGATTCTAGAACTGCACGCGTTCTAGCATTTTATACAGTTCCAGCATAACCTCCCTGCTCTTATATTCTATGCCTCAGCTATTAAAGGCAAGTATCCCATATGCCTTCTTAACCACCTTATCTGCCTGTCCTGCTACCTTAAGGGACCGGTGGACATGCACACCAAAGTCCCTCTGATCCTCGGAACTTCCCAGGGTCCTACCATTCATTGTGTATTCCCGTGCCTTGTTTGTCCTGCCCAAGTGCATCGCCTCAGACTTATCTGAATTAAATTCCATTTGCCACTGATCAGCCCATCTGACCAGCCCATCTATATCCTCCTGTAATCTAAGGCTATCCTCCTCACTGTTTACCACCCCACCAATTTTTGTGTCATCCGTGATCTTACTGATCAACCCTCCTCCATTCAAGCATAAATCGTTTATATATACCAGAAACAGCAAGGGACCCAACACCGATCCCTGTGGAACCCCACTGAACACAGGCATTCAGTCACAAAAACACCCCTCAACCATCACCCTCTGCTTCCTGCCACTCAGCCAATTCTGGATCCAATTTTCCAAATTGCCTTAGATCCCATAGGCTCTTACATTCATTATTAGTCTCCTAAGGGGGACCTTATCAAAAGCCTTGCTGAAATCCAAGTAGACCGCGTCAAATGCACTGCCCTCATCTACACACCTGGTCACCTCTTCAAAAATTTCAGTCAACTTGGTCAGGCATGACCTCCCCTTAACAAAACCATGCTGACTGTCCTTGATTAATCCCTGCCTCTCCAAGTGTAGATTAATTCTGTCCCTCAGAATTGCTTCTAATAGTTTGCCCACCACTGAGGTTAGACTGACTGGCCTGTATTTCCCTGGTTTATCTCTGGGGATAATTGATTATCACCATCTCCACTAATAATAGATGCAATAAAATAACTAATAAATATTGTGCACCCTTATATAAGTTTCTGTTTTATATTGTTGTGCATGTCACATGTTTGTTATGGCATGGCTCCTGGCTTCTTTCTGCATGACAGGATTAATCCATATCAGAGAATGCAGACACGATGGGCCAAATGGCATCCTTCTGTGCCATTAAGATTCTGGGTTTCTGTGATGTGCGGAGATGAGGAAAAAAAATTTCTCTCAGAGGGTTGTGTGACTTTGGAACTCTTTGCCTCAGAAGGCGGTGGAAGTGGGGTCATTGAATATTTTTAAGGCAGAGGTAGATAGATTCTTGTTAGGCAAGGGATTCAAAGGCTATTGGGGTGGATAGGACTGTGGAACTCGATACACAAACAGATCAGCCTTGATCTTGTTGAATAGCAGAGCAGGCTCGAGGGGCTGAATGGCCTACTTCTGCTCCTAATTCGTACGTTCATATACTCTCCACTTGCCTGGATGAGTACAGCTTGAAGAATGCTGGAGAAACTCGACAGAATCCAGGGCCAAATAGCCCGCTTGATTGGCACCCTATCCACCACCTTCAACATCCGCTTCCTCCACCACCGACACAGTGGCAGCAGTGTGTACCACGTACAAAATGCACTTCAGCAACTCACCAGCTCCTTTGATAGCATATTCCAAAGCCACTCTCTGTACCATGTAGAAGGACAAGGGCACCAGGTGCATGGACACACCACCACCTGCAAGTCCCCCTCTAAGCCACACACCATCATGACTTGGAAACGCATGGCTGTCCCATCGCTATTGCTGGGTCAAAATCCTGAACGTGCCTCCTAACAGTTCTGTGGGTGTATTCACACCAAATGGACTGCAGCAGTTCAATAAGGCAGCTCACCACCACATTCTCAAGGGCAATTAGGGATGGACAGCAAAAATGCTGGCCTAGCCAGCGATGCCCATGTCCCATGACAGAATACCAGAAATTCAGTGCTGCTGTGAGTTTGGAGTGATTAGAGGATTCACTTATCCTAGCAAAGCAGATGAGATCATTGACACATTTCCTGGACTGCAGTGCAGTCTTCCTTTGGAGCACACAGATCCCTGGGGACCTCCTCCCAGGCCACTGTGGTCAGATGGGCCAGCCTCCTGCAACCATCCCTTGGAAAAAGGACTCCTGCCTTTCCTCAACAGCCTGGAGGAGAGTCTCCAGGTAGGCATCGCTTGTTGCCTTCTCCTTGACATTTTCACAGTCTCCGAATGCCCTGGGTGCAGTGACTGAATGGTGCCTTTTAAATATGGCACCCGGACATGACAGCAGGGCAGCCGATTTCCTGATCAACCTGCCACAAGATTCGAAATGAATCCCGCGGCTGCATAATTAATTAGTTTAACCACGCGATTCAGCCAGTTTACCCGCTCCGCTCCGTGGTGTGAGTCCTTCCAACTTTCTGCCCCCACCATGGCACTTAGTCCCAGAGCAGAAGATTCTGCCCCATGTCTTTACTATCTATTGATCTCTGTCTTGAACATACTCAATGACTAAGCCTCTACAGCCCTCTGGGCTAGAGCATTCTAAAGATTTACCACCCTTGAAGTGAAGAAATTCCTCCTCTTCTCAATCCTAAATGGCCTACCCTTCATTCTAAGACTGTGCCCCCTAGTTCTAGACACTCCCCAGCCAGGGGAAACATCCTTCCTGCATTTACCCTGTGGAGCCCAGTAAGAATTTTGTATGTTTCAATGAGACTACCTCTCATTCTTCTAAACTTTAGAGAATACAGGCCCAGTCTCCTCAATCTCTCCTCATTGGACAATCCCACTATCTCAGGAATTAGTCGGGTGAGCCTTGTTTGCTCTCCCTCTATGGTAAAGGGTGGCATGGCATTAGGCCACTGAAAACCAGAATGCGAATATGAAACAGTAGCAATAAGATTATTGTATATCCTTCTTTAGGCAAGTATATCCTCCCTTAGGTAAGGAGATCAAAACTGCATACAATATTCCAGGTGTGATCTCACCAAGATTCTATACAATTGCATCAAGACATCTTTACTCCTGTACTCATATCCTTTTGCAAAGGACAACATACCCATAAATGGGTTATCAACCAAGGACAGGATTGGGCTCAGCTGTGATGCTTTGACTGTTGAATACACTCTGTACTGTCCTTGTGCTAATGTTCTTCAAGTCTTGCTCACTGTTGTCCATGTGTCACTGTTCCCTTTACTGTCACTTGTTCTTTACCTGGATATTTGGCTGTTTGGAAAATAGTTCAGATAAAGGGTAACAGCCCACAAATATGGAATAAGCAGAGAAACAAAAAAACAGAAGTTGATACAGCAGAATATAAGTAGGCTGCAGCAAGTGGAGTAGAAAGGGTAGTTTGGAATTAGACCACCAGAAACTAGCAGGATACCAATATGAAACAAAGGCACAGTAGTGATAGGATTATTGTTCTTTCAAAATAAAGTGGAAACACTTTAATTAATAAATAATTCCATTATTTTGTTTAATTTTTGTGAACTCCTGTGGTCATTGAGAGGAAGGGTGTCATTGTTAGAGAATGATTCCATTTTGGGATACCCAGTGTCAGTATCAGGTATTCTCTGCTGATGCATACCAAGCGCAGACATCCCCTGCCTCAATAGCAATGGCGTAACTCCAGAAGAACACTCCTTACACCAAAAGGGTGAATTTTTCCACTTTCTACAGCAGACATCCTTGTCACTTCTCTAAGTGAGTATGACAATTTGTCCCAAATTACTGGCAACTTTATACTGTGGGTCTGCACCCAGTGGGAACCAAATTCAGTCTGTCCAGACCACTTCACACAGAAAATTTCATCCCATTGAACTAGGCTAGATTCAAACCCAAAGTTGAGAGGTAGAGAACAGCATTCTAACCGATCGTGACACATTTTTAATGGGTTTTGAAAAAGCACCTGCAGAACAAGTGAGGAGAGCACTCAGGAGAGTGCATACATCCACCACACTGTGTTAACTCAACATTATTACAGTTACACAGATCTTCCTTAAGGCTTTTCCCTGCCTGGTTGATGCTCTATATTTACAAAGCTGAAAAAAGACATCTTTTTATTAAGGGCTTTCATCTCACCGAGGAGGCTTCGGGTCAATCCACATCCAACAACTTGCTCTAAAAACTCTGCTCACATTTTGACAGATGTGATAAATTCCACTGTAGCACCTGAGACAATCCTCAACATTCCAAAGCAAATAATGACATTCTAAATAAAACAACCCATTACATTCTTAAAAAAAAACAAAATTTGCCCTAACTCCCAACGTTAACAGATCATTTAAAAAATTCCAGGGCCTGGTTTGGATCTGCATTTTTGCCAAAAGCTCTTCGTTGGGCTGTACCCTATCTGTGTATCAAGTTTCGTTGAAATCTATCTGTTCATTTTTGAGATGTAGGCCTCAGATTTTCATGTAGTCAGAAGGACTCTGGAGCCATTTAAACATGGCAAGCGGCACCTGATTCCAGGATTCCCACCCCCATTCCCAGAATCCACAATTTTCGCCAGCACAGGATAAAGATGTGAGTAGTGGGCTCACTCACTGCACTCCCAACCTTGTCAGCTCCATTTCGGGCATAGACACCTGTTAGTCTCCCACAATTTTCATGGAGTCAGTTCAGTTTCTCCATAACATGGATATCAGAGGAGTCATGAACCGTAGCCTGGATTCAGTGACATTTTGAAAGATAAGTTCAAAAGGTCTTACCAAGTGCCCTGTGCCCACTCCATGCCAACTCAATGGCAACTTATTTCCCACTACCCATCTCCATGGCTCCTTAAAGCCCCTTGCCAACTCATACCCCCCACTCAAACCCAATGGCCCCTTATAGTCCCCATGTCAACTCATGACACTTCCATGTCCAATTCATCCAATACACATGATGTGCAGGACAACTGAACCATATATTAACAATGGCATGTGTGAAACTGCTTAGAAAAAGACCCATTCATAATTCTTTGAAATAAACTGGTGCTCCTACAACCCTAAAAAGTCAATCAAACAGACCAATAAAATATCAGAAGCTTTAAGCACTTCAAACCTCTTAATCTTGTGCAAATAAACATTGAGACATTGACAAAAGGAATCACAGAAAAAATAAATTATTATAAATACATAAAGATGTCAAACAAGCAAATCCAACAATTCTCTCCACTTGTGAAAATAACTCCCACTCACATAATCTTTTTATGAGTCTGGGCTCGCAGCCAAGCCTCATTATGTATGGGTCTTTTTGTTTTCTTAGCCCTTTTCTAAGCAATAAGAGGCCATTGGCGGTGGGTGGGAGGGCATGAGTTGGCATTGAGTTGGCTTGGGGGCTATAAGGGTCCATGGGGGTGGGAGCCATGAGTTGGTATGGACATATGGAGTGGTGAGGACCTGAAATGTAACCTAACAACTGGGACCAAATCCCACTTGATAAAATTCTTGGTGAGGTGCCAGAATAATACCCTAAGATGACTCGTTAACTTTAGGAAAGGAGGGATAATTTACGAAGGACACTCCAATGCAATGCTGAGGGGGTGCTGCACTGATGGAGGTGTCAACCTTTGGTTGAGACATTAAACTGAGGCTCCACCTGCCTAATCTGGTAGATGTAAAAGGTCCTGTGGCATTATTTTGAAGAAGAGTTAACCCCGATGTTCTGGCCAATATTTGTCCATCAATCAGCATCATGCACATGCTCCCTCCAGCAGGAATTGCTGCATAACAATCAAGGTTAAAAATCACACCCCAGAACTACTAATGCCCACTGACGTTCTAACTCACAAACCTCATTATTATATTAAAGCCCCATAGCAGCCTTAATTGTTGGCTCTTCACCATATAAAAATGGGTATATGACTGTTTGGCTAGTTTGCTCTGTAGACTGTATCTGGATTTTAAAGCTATATTCTAGTTTTGAATGTTGATCGGAAAGTTTGATTTTTTTCACTAAAATCTCAGCTTTGTATGAATTTTCCTTGCAATATTAATTACTATGCTGAGGAGGCCAAATTTTATGCACTGTAAGACTTTTAGTCATCCCCTTTCCTACAATATTCATGCTTGCAGTTGTAATTTGCGTGCCTAAGATGTAACCTAACAACTGGGATCAAGCCCCAGAGAATCGAAGCAGGCCTTTTAACCGAGTGCCTTTACACTCGGTTGCCCCTGTGTCTGCCTTCAGTCTGCTTTGAAGGGGCCACCGCCTGACTCTATCTCGCACCTGTCCCCCTGGAGGTAAGATCGTTTCACTTGGGGGCCTTTCTAGTGAGGGTGGGGTGGCGAGTGGGTAATTTCCCAACCTCAGTAGCGAAAATCCAGGCCATATTGTTTATAGACAAACAGACTAACGAACAGAGGGGAAAACATTACTTGTGCTCACCTTCAGTGGTGGAGGTAAAAATTATGCAATTTGTTTTCCAGGAACATACTTGTCACCTAAAAATAGAACTGAGCGATAAAGGACTCCAATTTGTGTATAGAAGGCAGTGTGGCATAGGGCATTCCTGGGCTAGGTGGATGGGTGCAACAAGGGGAAGGGAATATACTAGACTTTCTGCTTCTGTTTGAAAGCCTCTGAGCCCATGCTAAAATTATGTTTGGAAGGACAGAATAGATCAGTGATACTCCTAGTGTCAAATAGCCCAGTAACACTCACATAGAAGGTTAAATAGCTTCCGTCACTATGATGTCTTGGCGACATTAGACCACAGGGATATCATTATGCAAAACAATGTCTGATATTTTGGAAATTTAAGCCATCCTGTCCTCTTGACATCCTCCCTGATTGTTCTCATCACACTCCCCCAATACCTAACACTGGGTCCTCTCCCAGTATGGGAACTTCTTGTAAATATAGGGAATGCCAGCGGGCTATGTGGTTGTAGAAAGCAGCGACAGTGAAGCAACTGTGATATAGTTCCAAGTCAGGATGGTGTGCAGCTTGGAGGGAAACTTGCAGGTGGTGGTGTTCCCATGTGCCTGTTGTCCTTGTCCTTCTAGATGGGAGTGGCTGCAGGTTTGGAAGGGGCTGTTGAAGGAGTCTTGGCGAGTTGCTGTAGGGAAACTTGTAGATGGTACATACTAATACACGCAAATTACAACTGTAAGCATGAGTATTTTAGGAAAGGAAATGACTAAAAGTCTTACAATGCATAGAATTTGCCCTCCTCAGCAACAGTAATTAATATTGTAAGGAAAATTCAGACTAAACTAAGATTTTATTGAAAAAATCAAACTTTCCAACCAACATTCAAAACTAGAATATAGTTTTAAAACAAAAACAGAATTACCTGGAAAAACTCAGCAGGTCTGGCAGCATCGGCGGAGAAGAAAAGAGTTGACGTTTCGAGTCCTCATGACCCTTCGACAGAACTTGAGTTTGAGTCGAAGAAAGAGCTGAAATATAAGCTGGTTTAAGGTGTGTGTGTGGGGGGCGGAGAGATAGAGAGACAGAGAGGTGGAGGGGGGGGGGGTGTGGTTGTAGGGACAAACAAGCAGTGATAGAAGCAGATCATCAAAAGATGTCAACGACAATAGTACAATAGAACGCATAGGTGTTAAAGTTAAAGTTGGTGATATTATCTAAACGAATGTGCTAATTAAGAATGGATGGTAGGGCACTCAAGGTATAGCTCTAGTGGGGTTTTTTTTTATATAATGGAAATAGGTGGGAAAAGGAAAATCTTTATAATTTATTGGAAAAAAAAAAGGAAGGGGGAAACAGAAAGGGGGTGGGGATGGGGGAGGGAGCTCACGACCTAAAGTTGTTGAATTCAATATTCAGTCCGGAAGGCTGTAAAGTCCCTAGTCGGAAGATGAGGTGTTGTTCCTCCAGTTTGCGTTGGGCTTCACTGGAACAATGCAGCAAGCCAAGGACAGACATGTGGGCAAGAGAGCAGGGTGAAGTGTTAAAATGGCAAGCGACAGGGAGGTTTGGGTCATTCTTGCGGACAGACCGCAGGTGTTCTGCAAAGCGGTCGCCCAGTTTACGTTTGGTCTCTCCAATGTAGAGGAGACCACATTGGGAGCAACGAATGCAGTAGACTAAGTTGGGGGAAATGCAAGTGAAATGCTGCTTCACTTAAAAGGAGTGTTTGGGTCCTTGGACGGTGAGGAGAGAGGAAGTGAAGGGGCAGGTGTTGCATCTTTTGCGTGGGCATGGGGTTGTGCCATAGGAGGGGGTTGAGGAGTAGGGGGTGATGGAGGAGTGGACCAGGGTGTCCCGGAGGGAGCGATCCCTACGGAATGCCAATAAGGGGGGGTGAAGGGAAGATGTGTTTGTTGGTGGCATCATGCTGGAGTTGGCGGAAATGGCGAAGGATGATCCTTTGAATGCGGAGGCTGGTGGGGTGATAAGTGAGGACAAGGGGGACCCTATCATGTTTCTGGGAGGGAGGAGAAGGCGTGAGGGCGGATGCGCGGGAGATGGGCCGGACACGGTTGAGGGCCCTGTCAACGACCGTGGGTGGAAAACCTTGGTTAAGGAAGAAGGAGGACATGTCAGAGGAACTGTTTTTGAATGTAGCATCATTGGAACAGATGCGACGGAGGCGAAGGGTCATGAGGACTCGAAACGTCAACTCTTTTCTTCTCCGCCGATGCTGCCAGACCTGCTGAGTTTTTCCAGGTAATTCTGTTTTTGTTTTGGATTTCCAGCATCCGCAGCTTTTTTGTTTTTATATAGTTTTAAAACCTGGATACAGTTACAGAGCAAACTAGCCAAACAGTCTTATGCCCATTTTATATGGCGAGAAGCCAACAATTAAGGCTGCTGTGGGACTTATAACATAACCAGTGAGGTTTGTACAGATCTCCAGGGCAGCATCCCAAAAGCTAGGCAGCAGCTTGCAGCACCACGGATATTCATGCTGTACTTTGTAACCTTTCCTTATCACTAGCAAGGCTCCAAGCTGCCAGTGGATCTTCATACATCAATTAGAGGGTCTGTAATGGGTCAAAAGACCTGTGGAAGAATGCATTCTGCTTGAGATAGGGGGATTCTGTCAATGCAATGAACAGGGTTCAGGTTACAGCACTGCAAAATCAGCCTGATAGGTCCTCTCACAAATTCCTGTATAAGCTGGACCCTCGAACAGGAAGGTATTGAAACTGTCTTAACAATTGAGTTCTAATGCTGCTTCAAACCCTCAACTCCTCAGGCATTTAAACCAATTCCTTCATGTCAAGGCTCCCAGACAAATCTTCATCCACATATATCCAATTAACAGTAAGGAAACCAAATACAAATGATAACTATCCAATTGTTCCTCTCACAGATAAGAACAATTCACAGTTTTGAGTTGAACATACAAAAGACTGCAGTGAAAAAACAGTTATTTTCCATTTAAGGAAATATGTTGCTAATCAATTTAAGGAAACAACCCTATTTGCTTTTTTAACCAAAGCTACAAGCTGATCTTTAAGTAGATTAAGCAAATTTTACTAGACGGATTTTATTAGCTTGTAAAGTCAAACTCATTTCTTCCGACATTCCTTAGATAAATAAGTTAGATATAATTCTCAATTTACAGTGCCTTCCTGTAATGAATTTGTGCCAAAGAGATAAAAACAAAAAAATTGCGGATGCTGGAAATCCAAAACAAAAACAGAATTACCTGGAAAAACTCAGCAGGTCTGGCAGCATCGGCGGAGAAGAGTTGACGTTTCGAGTCCTCATGACCCTTCGACAGAAGTTCTGTCGAAGGGTCATGAGGACTCGAAACGTCAACTCTTTTCTTCTCCGCCGATGCTGCCAGACCTGCTGAGTTTTTCCAGGTAATTCTGTTTTTGTTATGAATTTGTGCCAGTTCCCTCTGACTTGTCATGTAACTTATTTAAGCAAAAAACTAATATTATAATGGAACAAGATGCTGGATACACGCAAGACAGTCAACATCTGCGGAGAGAACAAATCCATTTACTACCTTTCATCAGCCCTTATCTGTTTTCTTCACAGATGCTGACTGACTTGCCGTGTGTTTTCTGTTTTTAATTTTGGATTTCCAACATGTCCAATTCTTTTGCTTTTTATCAGCTTCTGCTGGAACCTGACTCGTGCCCATCCGCCAATTTCTGGTGCAGCTACTTGTAGCCTCTCAGTCGCAAAAGGGCACCACTGGTGAGCCATGTTTGTTGACAGAAGCTAAAGGTATTTATTGTTCATATAAACCAATTGTCACGTGTTCTGGTTTTTTTACCTTTCTCCCCAGTCTCTCTCCTATTCTTCCCACCACCTCCTAAAAACAGGGACTCGTACTGAGGTAACTTAAAGGCAGCCCCACCGGCGCATTGTCCAAATTATCATTCTTCTCCTGTGACCTTAGATAAAAGCAACCTGAGCATAGGAGACATCACAGGTGAATCTGACCCTGTCTCTGCACCCAGTAGTTAAAGAAGTGTACTTTCCAGGCTGTGTCACTGGATAATAATCAGGGAACTTTGGCTGATTTTTCTCCTCAGTTATGAAGCTAATTGATGAGATTCCTCCTCTACTGCCTAGGTGGAGATCAGGGCCGGGATTTTCCGGACGAGGCGGCGCCCCAACCACTGACTTGCGGCGGGGCCAGAAGATCCCGGCAGGGGGCGGATGCGGAAAATCCCGCCCCAGGTATCTCAGCAACAAAAATAGAATAAACATGACATCTTCCTGAATAGTATCTATTTTGTATGTTTTTGCCGTACCCTTCAAATTTTATATTATTTTTAAAGTTTTTCCGTGACACTGCAAACATGCGGTGAACCATTTCATAAGGAGCCATTTCTATTTCAGTTAATATCATATCTAGCTAGACATGTTTTCAATATCATTTACCAACATATATTATCTCAGTTCCTTCCTTTCAGGGGTGAATAACCTATTTAGTCATTGGGTAGTACAGAACATGAGTATTGCTGAAAAAAGAGACATGCCTAAGTTTTTCATCTTGCACTCATCAGAAGGCCTCACAAGAATACCAATATAAGGGGAAAACAACAACGTATACTGTACGTGAAGAGAGTGCTAATTGGTTGGCAAGTGGCGTTGCCATGGAGAATACACCAGTGATGGTGACTGACAGTTAACTGCCAAGTACAGCTTGGAATTTAAACCAGGTAGCTTGAACCTGATTGGTCAAGGCATTGTCCTGAGGAATAAGTCAGCGAATGGCTGTCATTTATTTCATTTGCCTAATTAAGACATAATGTACACGTTCTGTCTGCAAATAAGAGGGGCCCTGTATCCAGTACACGTAAATGTGCCACAATATGAGCCCAACTGAAAATCTTAATTGGTTGTCAGTGTAACTCTTAGCACACTGAGATATTTGTGCTGCAGCACTATATCATGGCAATCAAAACCCACCACCATTGTGTGAATCAGTACTCATTGAACTTATGAACTCGGCAATTCACCCTGTTGAGTTCAGTTTTAATGACACTATGTATTTCCAAATAGATGATATTGCCAAGGGAGCCCAGCTTTCTCAAACACCTTTGTTGGGTTCCATGAGAAACTTGTCTTCGATTTCATACCTAACCTCCTACCCATGGCATAATTCCAATATGTGGATGATATGTTTGCTATGCTTAAAACTGCATGTCTTACTGGGCTCCATCAAATTCACCTTTGAATGGAGCAGTCAAATGAACTCCTCTTCCTTGATGTACTAGTTGAGAAATCTGCCAGGGGATTCTCTACCATGGTCTACCGCAAGCCTACCTTCACTGGTCAGTATAGGCATTGGGATTCTTACAGTTCCACACGCTATAAAAGTTGGTCTTATCGGCAACCTTGTAAATAAGGTCTGAGCCATTTGTTCACCATGCAAGCTTGATGCTGAAATAGGGCACATCAAAGGCATCCTGCGGGATAATGGCTACCCTGATCAGATCATTTTGCATTGTATATTGCGCAAACTCATGAACAGGCCTAAGGCCATCACTTTCAGCCCTGAAAAGTACCCAGTCTACCTCAGATTACCCTGGAAGGGCAAGGTATCTGAAAAATTTGAGCAACAGGTGAAGCTACCTTTCACGCTGCTACTATACAATAGTAGCACAAGTGGTATTCACCACTAACAGGATGCTGCCATCAAGTCAAAAAAATCGTTCTGCCTATCACACAAATGAATAATGTGGTACATGAATTTCAGTGCCAGTGTGATCCTCGGTATGTGGGCCATACGTCCCAAAGACTGACAGGTCGTATCAAACAGCATGTCCCAGGCGCTGGTTGCAATGGGCAGGGTACACACTGTACCTAACCAGCCCATGCTTGCAAAACTCAAAACAGAAAACACAGTGTCACATTAGATGTGATTTTGCAATTGGACAACATTTGCTAAATAATCCTGTGTGCGAAGAATCACGCTGACAACCAATTTAAGATTGTCAGTCAGGCTCTCAGTGTGGCATATTTGCATGTACAGGAAACTACACATATTAATACACACGGCCCTGTTCTTTACAGACAGAAAGAACATGTACATATATTGTGCCTGTTTCAGTTAAACAAAATAAGTGACAGCTATTCACTGACTCATTCCTCAGGGCAATGCCATGACCAATCAGGGTTAAGCCGCCTGGTTTAAATTTCAAACAGTGCTTGGCAGTTAACCACTGGTGCATTCTCCATGGCAATGCCACTTGCCAACCAATCAGCACTCTTTTCACACTCAGTATAAGTTGTTGTTTTCTCCCTTATATTCGTATTCTTACAAGGTGTCCTGATGAGTGCAAGATGAAAAGTTAGACATGTCTCTCTTTTAGCAATACTCAATAATCTATTTCTCCAACCTTTCCTTATAACGCATATCTCGATGTCAGGGATTAGTCTTGTGGCTCTTTAGAAACTCCAGGCTTTCTAGTGTCTCAGAGACCAGAGCTGGAAACAATACTCAAGATGTGGTCTCAGTGGTGCACTGTTCACTTGAAGCAAGACTTGTTCCCAACATTTGTTGTACCTCTGTAAATGAAACAAGAGGATTTTGCTAATTAAGAGGTAATGAGTGCCCCCTTCTGAAAAGGGCACCACTAATAAATGGTAATAAAAAAACAAAACATTTAAGGAAACTTACAAATCAAATTAAAATGGCATTTCTGGGGTGACGATGTATTCCAGTTACTCCAGTCCCCATCAGTCACAGAAGGCCTCAAGCATACTGGCAGACACCACTTGATTCTGCTCCATGGATCTAGGTGCAAATGTAGCCATGGAATAGAGACAGCAGTCCGGCTGAATGAACCACAATCAACTGTGTCCTAGTGTCTTGGCTGTGTGATTCAGTATCCTGTTTGTTTTGCTGATTGCTACTTTTAGATTTGATAGAGGTATTCAAAATCATGAGGGGTCTGGACAGAGAAAAAAGGGAGGAAACAGCCCCCAGTGGTGGAAGGATCGAGAACAAGGGGGGACAGATTTAAAGTAATTGGCAAAAGAAGCAATGACAACATGAGGAGAAACATTTTCACACAGCGAGTGCTTGAGATCTGGAATGCACCACCTGAGGAGGTGGAGGCAAGTTCTATCGAGGCTTTCAAGAGTTAATTGGATTATGATCTGAAAAGAGGAATGTGCAGGGTTACGGGGAGAAGTTGGGGAAATGGCTCGAGGTGCATTGCTTGTTTGGAGATCCAGCATGGACACGATGGGCCGAATGGCCTCCTTCTGCGCTGTAACAATTCTGTGATTCTGTAATGCTATACTAAGCACTGAACGTTTTAATACTTCTGTTCAAAATTACATTGAAACAAAACTAAATTCATGATATTTGTCCCTGGATTCGAATTTACCGATCAAACCCAAGAGGTGCTTTTCTCTTCAAGTCACATCCATATTGCCATTCTGTTGGTCTGAGTTATACAATTTCAATAATATTTCCTTTCATATATTTCAAAAAAACACCTTAAAGGGGTCAAACCTACCAGGAAAATTGAAGCCTTAAGATAAATGCATTGGTAAATAAACAACATATGCAAGTTTCCCCATCACTGGTGATGTCACTTTGGAATAACCTGTATAATAATTATCCTTTCCTTTGGTTTGTAAGGTAGTCATTTTATAGCTTTTCTGTGAGGATAAGAAATTTTAAGATTGACAAAAATCCATGTCGTTGTTAAAAGTTTGTGAACTGACCATATCTGTCTCCATCTCAGACACCAGCCAGGTTGCTGGTTGCATTGAGGAATTTCTGACTTACATGCCAGAAATTCCTGATGACAACAACTTCTTTATTGAAGAAAGGTTACAATTCTTGACCAACTGTGTGAAGAATCTGTCATATGTTTTTGCATTATCTGTAAATATCTGTAAAGAGCTAGGAACTGATTAGCTAGGAACTAATTGTTTTGTGTAAGTTGCCATGGTCTGTTACGGTCTGCTGCCACCATATATGTTACGGGTCTCCATGTGGACCTCAAGGGATCTGCCTCCATGCTATCTATCTATGAGACTGACGAGGGTTCTGGTCAAACACAATTACATGAAATTTATTACTAACAATAACTATATATAGCTCTGCACAGGCCTTGATCTAGCCTGGGTCCTAACAGTTACAAAGACTGATTACTTGACTATATGCCTGACTCATAAGGCATGCATGAAGTCTTACTGATGCAGAGTCACATACATTAGTGAACATCTGCAGTAGAGATCCCAGGCAATAGTGAACATCTAACATAGAAGCTGTACCTTTTATCCTCCAGCCTTACATAAGGTGATGTCACAATGCAGCTTCTGAAAGATACATGTCATTGCCTGCATTGGCATGCATATAATATCGCAACATAAGTGTTCCAGGGGACCACCTTTCACAACTGCAGTAGAGACTCGTGTGAATTATGACAAAGCCAGTTCAATCTGGTCCTTCTTTTGTACCAGACAGCATGGTAAAATTAAACATAAAGAGTTTCTGATCTTTCCAAGCCTAAAGTGTGATTATTAGCAACATCTGGGAACCAAAAGACAACAAGAACACTTGGCAGAATCAGAGATAGAATTTTCCGGCAGCAATTTCTGCAATACTCAATTGCCATCTATTCTTCCAGCCAATATGGCAGGTTTCCATTCGATACCTAGATAAGCAATAATGACATATCACCCAGGAGGCTGCATTTATGAAATAGAGGGTAACCAATGGATATGAAGCTTATTCTGATACTGCCTTTTGAAAAAAAATTCTTGTGATAATCATAAAAAAAATAGATCTCCAAGTTGCACCTGAGTATGATGTTACTGTTATGAATTGGCCTATGGCTGATTAGAGCTCAACACTCCTGGTCCTGTCCAAAGAAGCATGCTTAAAGGAACATAAAATGATAATTGGAATCCAAACCCATTTACTTACAGTTTTCACAAAGATGGACAATTTCCTCTCCTGATCTAGGAAATGGCTTTACTATTAGGCTCTACCCTATTAGCTTTTACTATTATTTGGAACTCAACTTCAATTTATTCATTGTAAGTAAGTGACCCTGATGTTACATTGCATATTACACGGCTTGACACCACTATTGCCATAAAACATTGGCCTGGATTGCCAAAGTGTTGATGGCGAAACCGACAGCATTCACTGCCATTATCCCACTGAAACTGACAGCAACTTCAGCAGTCTGCGCAGGCACAGAATAATCTAAATATTCACAAGTTGCTGTCAGTGATCATACGCTTCTTCAGAGGATGCTGAGGTCCCCTAGACTGCAATCAATGGGAAATCTTTGAACTGACAAGAACTTCTACTCTTACTCTGTTAGTTCCACTGCAAAAAAAAATTGGCCTGAATTTCACACTCCCCCGCCAGCAGGCTTTTAGGCGGTTGGGGTGTGGGGGGAGGGGGAGCGTGAAATTGAAGGAACAAGATTCCTTCTAGGTTCCCACCTGCCCTGACCTCGCAGTGATTTTACACTGCATGGGCAAGGCCTTGGACAGGACGCACACTCATTTTCTATCCAGCATCAATTTTTAGGCTGGTGGGAGGATCTACCTGGCCCAAAAATGAACAGGCTTCAGCTTTAGGCGGTGGGGTGGGTGGCACATTCATCAGAAGCCCCCTTCTAACTTTGGGTGCCTCCCCCATGCTTAAACTCCAATGGCTGCTGGAGGACTTCCCTCCTCCCCCAACCTTTCCTCGACACCCTAATTGCTCACTTTCCACCCCTCCCAGGACATCCCTACCCTCCCCCTCCTGGGACCCCCAAAATGTACCTTGCCATCTGATCCTGGGACATAGGCTCTGGCATGTTGAAGCACTTCCTCTTCTGTCCACTGCAACTCCTGTCACTGCAGGGGCTAGAGAGCTACCAGCCTATCAGATTGGCGGGCAGCTCTCTGAGACCAGACTTCCTCCCGAGTGAGGGACAGAAGTCCCGTTTGCAGCCAACTGATGCTCATTGAAGTGTAAAATGGCTTTGCAGGATAGTCAAAGTCGTTGGGGACATGTTCCCCCCCCAACTCTTTGGATGGCGGGAAGGGAAGTCCCGCCATCCAAAATATTCAGGCTACTGTAAAAGTTGCACATTGTTGAATGAGATATAACTTAGTTTTTAATAGCATGCCTAGTTCATAATTACTGCTAACCACCCTCTCTGGCCTTGAAAAGCTTATTTTATATTCATAAAATATCAAATTTCTTCATTATGGTAAAAAAAATCCCACCTATTTTTACATCATTTTTTTTAAAGGTTGTTTAGTTTCTATCTTACTTCAATGATGATCATTTATTTTGCTGTCTGAAATTTTAAATTAAAAGTAAAAGAATTCAGTGCTTTTAACTTCCTTGTTTACTGTGTGGGAATACTTCAATGTGAGGTGCTTGCCCTGCTTGCTGGCATCACTGCTACTGCATGCTTGAAGATTCCCTCAGCTTGGTGCCAGACTCAAACTGCCATTGGGAAAGCTAAGTCACGCCACAGAGATCACTAGATTCTTGTGGGCAGCTTTCTTCGAGGTCAGTAGCGAGCATCACTGACTGCAAAATCCAGGCCATTCTGTACTTTGCTATGCTACTATGAAAAGTTGGGATTCTCACACCAGCAATCCTTCTCTCTCTTTCTCTGTGTTAATTCAGTAGAAAACTACACTCTACTCCACTTGACTGCAGACAATAAATGTACAATTCTCAAGTGGTGCCGGGGTGGGGAGGGAGGGGTGGGGGGGTGGGGGTGGGGTTGTGGGGGTGGTGTTAGAACCTATCCAAGATAGGATAACATTTATTCCTCTTCAACTACCTGCCTCTTGAAGTCCTTTCTGAGTGAGATCACCAATTTGGAGCTGATTTAAACTTGTTACATGGATGACCCATAGAGTTGGAATAGGGAGAGGACTTTCAGAATTTCATCCAGGCTAGATTTGAACCCAGTTTGTAGAGGTGAAAGGTCAATGTGTTAACCCACAGCAGCATCCATTCAGTAATTCTTTGCTACTTTTTAAATCAAGCCATCACTTTGCTGCTGCACTGTGTGTTCATTTTGGCACAAACCCTGGTGGCATGGCAGATAACAACAGTTAAAGAATTGCCAGAGCAAAATTAAACTCTTTAAATTAAGCTTTTGTTACCAGATGAGTAAAGTAGTGTCCTAGTGACCAGAACTAATCTCCTCATCAGTAAACTCTCACGCCTGCCCACAGGAAAATTCCATTAGAAATGTTTCCACAGACGCAGGTTATAATCACTCTGCCTGCCACACCACTTAATCAAGCAAGCATAGCCGCTTCAAAGTTGACTAGGCGATTCAACTGCAAACATAGGAAACCACTTTGCACAAGTTTCAGGATTTTTAATTAGCATTTGATAACAACCAACAATGAAAACATACGGCAGCTGGACAACATTCTACCAAGATTTGAAAAAGCGGTTTTAAAACCTGACGTATGCCCTTACGTAACCAAGTGCACCACTGTTTCCTGGCTCCTTCAAGAGGCAGGTGGTTGAAGAGGAATAAATGTTATTCTATCTTGGATAGGTTCTAGCACCCCTCCACCACTTGAGAATTGTACATTTATTGTCTGCACTCAAGTGGAGTAGCATGTAGTTTACTACTGAATTAAAACAGAGAAAGAGGGAGAGAAAGTCAGTGGAAACAGCTGTCCTTAGCAATGATGCAGTCTTGGGTGAACTGAAATCTTAACATACGAATATATTCAATTAATTATCCCAAGTAATTGCTTATTTGATGGAAAGATTTTTGAGTGAGTTCCCTGAAAAGACTCTATTAGATATCCCATAATATTTTGCACACATGTTGCCACGTTTAAACTCCAAATTTCTATAAGAAACTTAAATGTTTTCAACAACTTAAATTCCAGACCAGTTATGCCACATTTATATAATTTAATGCAATGCTTTTACAGTGCCCTGGTGATATACAATATTAATATTTTTTAAAAATTCTAAATATGACAATAAGGTAAATTGTGGAGAGATCTTTGTTAAATTTGGTGCATAGGTTGTTTAATGCTGGACTTGAAAATAAATGTCAATTATTTCACATAATTTGACAATGATAACTTTCAATTAACATCACACCATCAGGTTTGCATCTCCAATAGAAGGGTGAGATAAGCTTGGATCAAACATGAACACATGATTGAGTAGCTTGGATGTCTGCAAAAGGTGCAATGTTATCAATAGTGACAAGAGAAGCTGCAATTGGACAGGGAGCCCCAGGAGAAATTGAGTAATTAAAATGTTTTGTCCACTAGTAATGGCTTTAGACATTTTAGCATGATGTACAATTGAAGCAATTGCAGAACAAATGCTTTGTAATATAAATTCACTCTATAAAACATACCTGGCTTTCGATTCTGAAGTGAAGTATTTCTCCTGTGATATCCTTGGAGTAAGAGTGATGATTCTATTTCTAGAGGAACTGTCTCAGGTTTGAGAGATCATACATTTGTTTTTCCTAATTCCCTCTTTACAGTTAGCTCTCTGCATCCAAATCATTCTTCTCAGACCCCTACATTTAAAGTCACAAATTATCCCTCACTTCAGACAGACTCAGAATTGCAACATTTTTATTGTGCTGGATGAGACTGTTCATGTTGCTACTTTAACTACAGAGAGCAACAAACATAGCACTTACTGTGCAGGGATAGTTCAAAATGACACATTCTCATGAACTCATGGGGTCATACATCACAAATTAACTTCATATGATTGAAGTACAAGCTCTTTGTGATCATATCAACCACTTTTTATTAGCTTTTTGGCCACAGTGGTGAGTCCAAGATCTCCCAAATGACTAACCAGCTAATAACATTTTCATAATGTGATATCCAGATTTGATAGAACTCACTGATTGTGGAAAGATACAGCTTGTGTTCCCAAACATCTACTCATCCTTGCCTGTAACTTTGGCCCACAGTGGCTCACACTGGAATTCAAGACCATGCCTTCTGAATCAGACTTATCATAAATATGGTACAATCGCCATTCAAAATAGTTATGGTAAATCAGGTGTAAAATAAATCTTTTCCATATCCATATTATTTCAAAAGTAGTGCAATCGTACATAATTTTGCTGCCTGACTGAGCAATTGAAGTGGTAGAAATTGATGCCTTCATTTCCCTGTAGATGTTTCTGCTATCAGAAGGTCATGGACAAGCATAGATGGTGGGGTGGGGGGGCACAGGGAGAAGAGGTGAGAAGAGCAAGTAATTTATCATGGAGAAGAGGTAAATTAGATGAATTATCTCCTGATAAAAAGATCTTAAAAACAGCAATGACATGCACTGAGAGCAAAATGTTAGTCTCTTTGCCTGACTAGTTAATTGTGTGCTACACCAGACTACCTGAAACTAAGGAAAGTAATAAGATAACTCAAACTTTTCCCCCTTCTACAGAAGCTGAACATTAACTCTGGTGTCTTGGGAGTAATTTTCTAAGAATGAACGGGTGGTGAAGAATCTCACAGCTTGTTCCAGGAAACGTTAAGTAAATACCACAATCCTCTGGTGCGCATTGCCAATGGGTGAGCTTGTCTGCCACCAGCCCAGACTCAAAAATAACTCCACCTGAGGATTAAAATAAGTTTATCTAGCTTTTCTTTAGTGCTTGATAGAACTACAGTAACTTATATTTTGTCATGTACTGTATTCTAAATGATTAAAGAAATTGACTATCATTTGTAATATTGACTATCAGCTTTTGGTCTCCTTATTTAAGGAAGGATGTAAATGTGTTGGAGGTGGTGGTTCAGAGCAGGTTACTAGGTTGGTACCTGGAATGAGCAGCTTGTCTTATGAGGAAAGGTTGGACAGACTGGGCTTGTTTCCACTGGAGTTTCGAAGAGTGAGGGGTGACTTGATTGAAATATATAAGATCCTGAGTGGTCTTGACGAGGTAGATGTGGAAAGGATGTTTGCTCTTGTGGGTGAGCCCAGAACTAGGGGGCACTGTTTTAAAAATCAGGTGTCGCCCTTTTAGGACAGAGATGAGGAAAATGCTTTCTCATAGAGTCATAGAGGTCTACAGCACAGAAAAAGGCCCTTTGGCCCATCAAGTCTGCGCCGGTCAAACATCTGTTTAACTATTCTAATCCTATTTTCTAGCACTAGGCCCATAGCTTTGTATGTCATGGCATCACAAGTGCACATCCAAATACTTCTTAAATGTTATGAGGTTTCTGCCTCTCCCACCCTTTCAGGCAGAGAGTTCCAGATTCCCACCATCCTCTGGGTGAAAATATTCTTCCTCAAGTCCCCTCTAAACCTTCTGCCCCTTACCTTAAATCTATGCCCCCTGGTTACTGATCCCTCCACCAAGGGGAAAAGTTCCTTCCTGTCTACTCTGTCTATGCCCCTCATAATTTTATACACCTCAATCATGTCCCCTCTCAATCTTCTCTGCTCCAGGGAAAATAACCACAGTCTATCCAATCTCACCTCATAACTAAAACTCCCCAGCACAGGCAACATCCTGGTAAATCTCTTCTGCACTTTCTCTAGTGCGATCAAATCCTTCCAGAACTGCACGTAATACTCTAGCTGTGGCCTAACCAGCGTTTTATACGGTTCCAGCATAACCTCCCTGCTCTTATATTCTATGTCTCGGCTAATAAAGACAAGTATCCCATATTCCTTCTTAACCACCTTATCTACCTGTCCCGCTATTTTAAGGGACCGGTGGACATGCACACCAAGGTCCCTTTGATCCTCGGTACTTCCCAGGGTCCTACCATTCATCATGTATTCCCATGCCTTGTTTGTCCTGCCCAAGTGCATCACCTCACACTTATCCAGATTAAATTCCATTTGCCACTGATCAGCCCATCTGACCAGCCTGTCTATATCCTCCTGCAATCTAAGGCTATCCTCCTCACTATTTACCACCCCACCAATTTTTGTGTCATCCGCGAACTTACTGATCAACCCTCCTACATTCAAGCGTAAATTGTTTATATATAACACAAACAGCAAGGGACCCAACACCAATCCCTGTGGAACCCCACTGGGCGCACATATCCAGCAATAAAAACGCCTTGTCCATCACCCTCTGCTTCCTGCCACTCAGCTAATTCTGGATCCAATTTGCCAAATTGCCTTGGATCCCATGGACTCTTACCTTCGTTATCAGTCTCCCATGCTTTCTCTCAGAGGGTTGTGCGACTTTGGAACTCGCTGCCTCAGAAGGCGTTGGAGGTATGGTCACTGAATATTTTTAAGGCGGAGGTAGATATATTTTTGGTAGGCAAGGGAATCAAAGGTTATTGGGGCGGATGGGAATGTTAATTCAAAACAAACAGATTAGCCATGATCTTTATCAATTGGCGGAGCAGGCTCGAGGGGCTGAATAGCCTACTTCTGCTTCTAATTCGTATGTTTGTATGTTGATCGTGAGCACTCAATAAGAATGATTGCTCATACATAAAATTATTTATGTTATGGTTATATTTTTCAGGAACTAATCAAAAGTATTTGCTTCACTGTCTTCAGGCAGTTCTCTTACAAACCTCTTTTCAAATTCATACATTGAACATTGCACGTTTTTACTACTAACACACCACATGACAGGAATCTGCCAGAGATGGTGAAGCAGATAGCGTAGATATTTATAAATCGTTTATTTGTGGTTTAGTAGGTACCACCCCTACCTCTGAGCCAGCAGCTCCAGGTTCAAGTCCCATTCTGAGATTTATTGGCTGCGAAAAGATTGTTCATAACACAGTTCAAACAGGTTGCTAATCCTTCAAACACTTCCCCACTATCTCCCAAAGGAAAAAACGCGTGTGTGTGTGTGTGTGTGTGTGTGATGATATGAAACAATATATTAGATTTTTAAAAGTAAAATGATTAAAGTTACCTGAACAATAGTGCAAGTTTAAAATGTTTCTAAGAAGCACAAGCTCAAGCTTTATAAGTGTATCTGTGCAAAATCTAAAGCTTGAGTTTGGTTTGCTGAGAGCAATCATTGTAGCTGCAGAGACAACAGGTATACCTCCAAACAAGCACCTTTGACTGCCATTTCCAGCATGCTGTAGTCTGGATCTATGCAGGCAATGTGGAGAAAGTTCTCATTATATATCTGTATGATTCTTTGCAGATAATTTGTGAAGTGCAAGTTGAAACAAGAGGCTAACGAGAAATCATTGTTATGCTTCTGATAGCAAGTTGGTGAAGGGAGAATCGAGAGCCAGACTTTACTCGGGATAAATTTATTCACAGAGTAAAACATTACAGGTATATATCTCCTGACTTCATTCAACCCTTATGTCAGTGTCTCTTATGTATGCTCAAGCAGCCATTACTTCAATGCCCTCCAGCTGTATGTACTTAGCTTCAATTAATACAATGGACTGTAGCAACTCACCAAGGATCCTTCAACAGCACCTTCCAAAGCAGTGATCTCTTCCACCTCAAAAGGACAAGGGCAGCAGTTGCATGAGAACATTATCACCTGCAAATTCCCCGCAAAGCCACCACACCATCCTGACTTGGACTTTTATTGCCGTTCTTTCTCTGTCACTGGGTCAAAATCCTGAATTTCCTCCCTAACTGCCATGTGTGTGTACCTACACCATAGGGACTGCAGCAATTCAAGGCAGCGGCTCACCACCACCTTCTCAAGGGCAAGTAGGGGATGGGCAATAAATGCTGGCCTAGCCAGCAACACCCGCATCCTGTGAACAAATAAATCAAACATTAACATCATGAGTTTATTCTTAGTAAATACTTCAATACAAGGTATGAACGTTGGCACATTTTTGAGGTACGTTTTGACAGAAAATATATTTTTCCAGGGACAGAAAGAGGAAGATTGAAATAAAGAGTCAGAAAGAGAGACAGACAGAAAAGGTTAGGAAAAGACAGACAGGAAAAGAGAGACACAAATACAAAAATACTCAAATACTGTCTACAAAAATAGGGAGGTTATGCTTCATTTATACAGAGGATAAGTGAGACCACATCTGGAGTACTGAGTACAGTATTGGTCTCCTTATTTAAGGAAGGATGCATTGGAAGCAGTTCAGAGGAGGGTTACTAAACTAAAATAAAAATAGAAAATGTTGGAAAAGCTTAGCAGGTCTGGTAGGATCTGTGGAGAGAGAAACAGAGTTAATGTTTCGAGTCCATATGACTCTTCTTCAGAGCTAAAAAGAAGTAGAAATGTAATGGATTTTACACAGTTTAAGAGGCGAGGAGCAAGATAGAAAGTAGGGATAGGTGGGAGCTAAGGAGAGATTAACAAAAATGTCATGGGCACAACACAAAAGGAGTGTTAATGGTAATGGTAAAGACTAAAGAAGGTGCTGATAGTGGCATAAAGGTAAGATAGCATAATGTGTTAAATGTGTTAATAAACCAATACCAGGAATGTGTGGGTTATCTTATGAAAAAAGATTGGACGGGCTAGGCTTGTATCCGCTGGAGTTTCGAAGAGTGAGGGGTGACTTGATTGAAATACATAAGATCCTGAGGGATCTTGACAGGGTGGATGTGGAGAGGATGTTTCCTCTTGTGGGAGAATCTAGAACTAGGGGTCACTGTTTAAGCACATTTAAGGCAGAGGTGAGGAGAAATGTTTCCTCTCAGAATGTTATGAGTCTTTGGAACTTTCTTCCTTAAAAGTTGGTGGATGTAGAGCCTTTGAATATTTTTGAGGCGGAGGGAGATCTATTCTTGATAAGCAAGGGGGTGAAAGGTTACCGGGGGTAGATGGGAATGTGGAGTTGAGGTTATAATCAGATCAGCCATGATCTTATCGAATGGTGGAGCAGTCTCGAGTGGCCTACTGTTCCGAATTCATTTGTCCGTTTGTTTGTCTGACAACATTGTTTTTGTGAAGAAAAAAGAAAGATCCTGTCTGCTTGAGACAAATAGAGAACCAGAAAGTGTGTGATATACAGTCATAATGAAAGACATATAGAAAGGGAGAAAAAGATAGAAACTGCATGAGAGGCACACAGAATTGAACAGAAAAAATAAATTCAGTTCTAATCAGTAATGTTTCTTAAAATACATGTGTTTTTATCTTCTCAGTCTGTTTAACAATGGGATAGATTTCCAGCTAGTAAATAATCAAATGCTCAGCTCACTGGCAATGGTTAAATTTCAAGTTTGGATTTAGTTGCTGATAAGCGCAGCAAATGACATCTTTGAGTGGTTGCTCCTGTGATCACCTGGAACCTTCCTTCACTCAGGCAGCTCAAGAGAGGAAGAAACTTTTGCATTTTAAACATACCATGAATTAAAATTAAATTTCATGCCACGTCATTGCAAAACATGCCATTCTCTGACTTCTACCAGACAGCACCATGGATAATAAACTTGTGCCTGGCGTTTCTGTTCATCATACTTTTATAAATATTCCACACACAGTTAGCCCCAGTGGTCCCCAATGATCTATCCTTGGCATCCTCTTCTTTCACTTCCACTTGCTGCCTTATGGTGATGTCATTCGCATACATGGAGTTAGCTTTCACCTGTACACTGACAATACTCAGCTCTAACTCACCACCATTGCTGTCAATCCCTCTACTGCTTTGCTGTTTCCAGACATCTACTTCCCAATTATCTTCAATTTCTTGCCTATAAAATTTGAGAAGATCAAAGTTATTGGTCTCACCACAGGCTCCGAATCACTGCCATCCTTCTTTCTAGCCACTGTCTCAGACCGAAGTAGACTGATCACAGCTTTAGTTTCCCAATTGACCCTCAGTCGATTTTCAAACTCCCTGTACTCTGCACAACACAGTGTTTTTACTTCCATCTTCATCATTGCCTGCCTATGCACCTAGCTAGCCCATTTGCTGGTAAAAACTTTATCAAAGCCTTTGTTCCCTCCCAACTGGACAATTCCAATGCTCTCCTGACTAACCTCCTATCCTCCAACCTCCATAGAGTTTAATGAAAGCAAAATACTGCGGATGCTGGAGATCTGGAACAAAAACAGAAAGTGCTGGAAAAACTCAGCAGGTCTGGTAGCATCCTTGGAGAGAGAGAAAATAGAATTTAGTTCATCCAAACTCTGGTGTTCATAAACTATCCCACACCAAGTCCGACTCTCACATCAGCCCTGGCCCCATGGAGCTAGATTGGGTTCCACCCTCCTAAACCTCTCAAATTTAAATTGTTGAACTCATTTTAAAATTACTTCATGGCCTCATCCCTCCCTCTCTCTGTAACATCTTCCAGTTATGTCACCCCTATTAAAAGCTCCATTACTCTGACTCTAACCTCTATTACAACTCCCCACTTCATCCCAAATTGGCAGCCGTGCCTTCAGCTGCCTTAGCCCAACATTCTGGAATTCCCTTCCTAAATGGCTCTGGCCCTCCACCTCTCTCTCATCTTTTAAGCAGCCCCTTGAAGACTGTAGCATAAGGGGTTAACAGATGGGATATGCTAATGTATGATATAGATAATGATGTACCATTGACATCAGTCAGTCATGTGCTAGACCTAAGAGAGAGATGTTGGAATCATGCCTAGGAACAACATATCTACTCTGTAACCTGTTTTAGAAATAGTACTAATAAACAAGTGTTAAACAGATAGAATATGTCTACAGTCTGCCTATTAACCAAGTGCCATGCCTGGAGTCCAAGATAGGAGGATCTCAGAAAAAAATCCACCTCTTTGACCAAGCTTTTACTCACCAATCCTAATAAATCCTTGCAAGGCTTGTACATTTTTAAATTTTGCCTCTGTGATATGCTTTGGGAAGTTTTTCTACGGTAAAGGCTTTACATAGATGCAAATTATTGTTGTGGAAACCATCAGCTTTAAATGTTAATGAAGCTGATGACTCATGCATTTGGACTGCGGCCAACTGCATCTATTTGAGATGCATAAAAACATTTAGATGCACATCATGCCAACGTATTCAATTGTAAGTAAGGAGTTGCTGAAAATCTTTTCACTCAGAGCAAGCAGTTGCTGATTTGGCAATAATGAAAAAAATAATAACTTGTTTCTGGAAATTGTTTGCCTGTCAGAAAGGTCTGAACTACAGTGAACACAAAGAATGAAATGTATGGATATGATTTCATGAAGATCAACATTTAGCCAAACAGACTTTGTGGATTACCCTTCTCACCTTCTTTCTGAGTGAATTATTTTCATTTATGTTTCTGTTAGTATGTAGCTGCACTGATTGGCAATTCTTTGATATACTGAAAATTAAGGAAGGTAGAACCCAGATTTGTATAAGCACCTGTCATAACCTCAGGCCATCCAAAAGTGCTTTGCAGTCACTGCTGTGCTTATGGAATGTTGTCCCTGTTGTAATATAGGGAAATATGGCAATCAGTGCACAGCAAGGACCCACACGGTAACGTGATAATGACCAAATAATCTGCCTTTAGTCGATTCAGGGGTGAATATTGGTCAGGACACCGGGAGAAACTCCTCACTGCTGTTCTTTGAAAAGTGCAACAGGATCTTTTGTGCCCACTTGAGAGGGTAGATGTGGTTTTGGCTTAACAACGCATCCGAAAATAGCGCCTCCAACAAGCCTGTTCCCTGAATACGGCACTGAAGCGTCAGCTGGATTGGGCCTTGTGCCCACAACCTTCTGACTCCCTGCTGAGTGACTGTGCTACAGCCAAGCCAAGGCCAACACTTCTAAGTTAAGTTCCTAGTCCCTGCAAGAAATGTGAACAAAACTACATCATCACCTTCCTCCTAATAGCCACATGTTTCTTCCTTATTAGGAGTAAAGAAAGCCTTATATTTACATAGCTGCTTTCACGACCAAGTTTGAATCAGCTTTGAGGCATCCCTGAAGTGCTGTCACTGTTGTAATGTGGAAAATACAGCAGCCAATTTGTGGATAGCAAGGTTCACAAACAACAAACCGGGGGATCAAACCTGTTTCACTGATGAGTGCAGGACAGCATGCCAGGAGTAGGTACTAGCTGAATAAAGGAAGGTAACTGACTGAGTTAATGCCATCATCCAGGTATTTTTTATTCATTCATAGAATGTGGGCATTGCTCGTTAATCCAGCATTTATTGCCCATCCCTAATTGACCTTGAGACAGTGATGGGGAGCTGCCTGCTTGAACTGCTACAGTCCATGTGGTGTAGGTACACCCACAGTGCTGTTAGGGAGGGAGTTCTTGGATTTTGACCCAGTGACAGTAAAGGAACGACGATATATTTCCAAGTCAGAATGGTGTGTGGCTTGGAGGAGAACTTGCAGGTGGTGGTGTTCCCCCATGCATCTGTTGCCCTTGTCCTTCTAGATGGTGGAAGTCATGGGTTTGGAAGGTGTTGTCGAAGCAGCCTTGCTTGCTGCAGCACATCCTGTGTATGGCACACACTGCTGGCACTGTGCATCAGTGGTGGAGGGAGTGAATGTCTGTCAAAGGGGTGTCAATCAAGCGGAATCCTTTGCCCTGGATGGTGTTGAGCTTCTTGAGTGTTGGAGCTGCACTCATCCAGGCAAGTGGAGAGTATTCCATTACACTCCTGACTTGTGCCGTGCAGATGGTGGACAGGCTTTGGGTAGTTAGAGGGTGAGTCACTCTCTGCAGAATTCCCATCCTCTGACATGCTCTTGTACCCAAAGTATTTATATGGCTGATCATGTTCAGTTTCTGGTCAATTGTAACCCCCAGGATGTTGATAGTGCAGGATTCAGTGATGGTAATGCCATTGAATGTAAAGGGGAGTTGGTTATACTCTTGCTTGTTGGAGATGGTCATTGCTTGGCACTTGTTACTTGCCACTTATACATAAGTCGCATAAGTCCACCCTCGTTTGATGCACCTTCTACATTAGAATTCCCAACCATTCAGCATTAGCGCTACTAAATGACTTCAATTTTGTCAGCTTTTCCAACACCACCATCCTTGTCCTTTAATGACAAGCTTTTTAAGGGCTGGTGTTGCGCTGGATTTTCTGCTCCCCAGCCAACTGTGTGACAGGACCAGTTGCCTCAGCAAACTTTTCATGGTTTAAATTAGGAGGAGAGGTTCCCACCCCAAAATTCAACATGTCTTGCCATTGAGCTGCTGGAGTTGACAGATGTGTGTCATGGTTCAGCTTATGCCCATTTTTGCCAAACAGAGAAAGTCAGACTGTAGTTTTTGTACCATGCTGTTTTAAATTCCAAAATTCCAAAGTTCCATGTTTTTAAACAATTAAACACTTGTGCCTGACTCTGAAGATAATAAAACATCTAACACTGAAGGTGCAGCTTTGGAGGAACCTCACAGGATAATCAGTGCCACAATGTCTCTCAGCTTTAAGGATGAAGCCTTGAAATAATTGGATCAAGCTTTATGATAATCTCCTCCATCCATGTGTCTCTGCAGATCTGTATTCACCGAGATCAACAGGACTCATCTTCCTTTGTGGGCCTCGCTGGGAGGCAGTTTGAGAATGGCATTGAGTTACAATGGTCCTAACATTATCAAGATTACTGAACTGCTCTAATTGGTTTCCAATATATTTTACAGCGCAATGCACAAGGATGGGAGAAGTAGGGTAGATTCTATCATCACTGATCAAATAATTGTGTACAGAATGGTTACAGTATTACAGGATATGAGCTAATTAACACGATCTTTGATAACTTCAACTTGAGAAGTACAAAACTAGAACTGGAGAATTAAGTTGCACTTATCATCTGTCCTTGCAGTCCAACTTATCAAAGAATGAGCTAGTTTTTACTTGAAATTTGGGGGAAAAAATGAGAACACCTTGAAATCTGTTAAACTCAAGGAGGTAGTTATCCAAACTGACTGGCCTTTCTAGATTGAGAGTTTATTTCCCAGTTACATAACTGACTGTGTTTGGCAAGCTATTCCATTGTGCTTTGAAAGTTAAAGGCTTTGTGGCTAGGGCGAACGCTCCAAAACTCAGCCAACACTGAAATGCAGATTTTCTAGCAGGGGTAACTAGAGAGTGAGCAGAACTGTGGGGGGTTGGGGGGGGGATTTGGGGGGCGCAGTTGATTTTTCTTTTCCTCTACCCCAGAAGCGGGGAAGCCCATTGCAGCCATTGCTATCCAGGTAAGATCAACACAGCCCAGAACCTCCTGGTGTGGATAACTTCATATCACACTGAGTGATGTATTTGCCCACTAAGTCATGGGGGAGCTTGATAATTAAACACTTTTTAATGGGATTCTTTCTCATTCCTAATTATGCACGCCAAAGGGATTTTTGAATGATGTTAAGCCTTCTTGTACACTTTAGCCATCTAAATGTATTCAAAATAGGCAACAGACCGATTTAAAATCTTTTGTCCCATTCATTCAGTCCCGTGTTCCGTCTGCTAATATTGTTTAGATTAACAATTGGGTCTTCTGTACAGACTGGAACTCCTACAAGGAAGTGTTTCTGGAAAATTTGCCCTCCGTTTCCATAATTTAACAGAAATAGATTTATCTTAAGTCTATATATTTTAGCATTGATTAATGAGGTGTCAACATGTGATGGCAAAATCAGGTATTTCTATTTAATTTTAATGTAAAAACCCATCTGTGGGACCCCAACCAATGCTTCAAGAGTAATTTTATTGTCCATTTATAATAACCCATTCCTGTCTTAACCATGTAGAAGGGAAGCGTTTTCTCTGCTGACCTGAATGGATTCCTGGTTTTCACTGAGTATAGAAGTGTCTTTGTTTCTATTTATAGATACCACTTCACTTGGCTTCTTCTGGTTTTTGAGTGGCTCCTGCTGGCCACTTCTATTTTTGGACTTAAACTAAAAGTCTATTCATTCTCAATAAAAGTCCATTTGTTAGGGACAGATCCATTTTTCCTCCAGCTGCAGATGCATATCTCTAGGGCTTTTCACTAACGCTACACAAGAATAACTGAGCAAAGGCATTTAACGTATTGATGTGAAAAAAAACAATAGCTAACAAAATATGCAAATTTAAAGCACACACTTACTCAAAATAATGCTCAAGCACTGGCAATTACCCAAACTAGCATCTGTTTGTCCCTTGTATAAAGGGGCTCCCACGCTGATTAAACACTTCAGCCCAGAAGCCACAGCATCTAATCAAGGTGTAGAAGCTGCTGATTAATAAGGATACTCGAAACAGCAGTTAACAAAACTATATTGAAATTTCAATACCAAAGTCTCTACTTAACAAAAAGAAGTTGAAACTTATTTCCGGGAAGATATTACACCTTCCAGGTAGATTGGAGAATACACAATATGACAAAAAGGTCTCAATAAATCTTTTGTGATCCCCCCCCCCCCACCACCCCCACCGCCCACTTCAGTTAATCCCTTTTGCTAATTCAATGGTTTTATAATGTGATCATTACAGTTACGTACACGTACACACACAACACATATATATACTAAGTACAACTTTCCTGTGCAGTTAAAAAAGTTAAATGACATGAGATGCTTTGGATTGGGAAATTTAAGCCTTGCTCAGATTGGACAAGTGTGACAGAAAATTCATTTTAAAAGAAAGAATAATTAATAGCTCAGAGAATTTTCAGTAAAAATGTTTCAAATCCAATAAGCCTTGTGACAATGCTCACCATTCGTCAAAGGACACACTTCCTCTTAATTATCTTTCTATGACAGATTTTTTTCTCTCTCTTCTGATTGTATGCTCTTCCCTCCTTGTTCTTTTTTTGGATCTCTCTCCTCATTTCCTAGTTTGTCCCTTTCTCTTCATTTCACCTGTTGTGTGAGGTCTTTCTTGGATGGTATGTGTTTCTTAGAATCACAGAATGGTTACAGCACAGAACAAGGCCATTCTGCTGGATGTCTGCGAGTGCAACTCCAGCAGTCTCAGTCCCTGTCCTTTTCCCCATAGTCTTGCAAATCTTTTCTCTTCAGATAATTATGTAATTCCCTTTTGAAAGCAATGATTAAACCTGCCTCCTCTACACTCTCAGGCAGTGCATTCCAGATCCTAACCACTCACTGCATAAAACTGCTTTTCCCCACACCACCATTGCTTCTTTTGCTAATTGCCTAGAATCGGTGTCCCCTGGTTCTCAATCCTACCATCAACCGGAACAGTTTCTCCCTATCTGTTCTGACCCCTCTTCATTTTGAACACCTCCTCTTAATCTCCTCTTTTTCACAGCCTGTCAACTTCTCCAGTCTATCCACGGTTTGGTTAGATAGTGGGCAAGGCAGCATCTTGTGCTTGGAATCTGATGCTTGGTGCGGAGCAGTAAATGGTTGTTTTTTGAGCCGCATCTCATGGACGGGGAAACATTCCAGCCCATTGGGATGAACGCAGACTGACATTGAAACAGGGGTGTAGGCAGGGGCTGGAGGAGCATTGAGAGGGCAATGGAATGGCAACTCATAACAGGGGTGCTAGAAAGGAGAGGATAAAGGGTAATTTGTTTAAAACTTAAGCAATATATTAAATGACAGGCCATTCCCCATTGTTGTTGCGATAAACCTTAAGGGAACGCCATCCTTTCTTCCTTCAAAAACTGGTTTCTGCTGGTGGGCGTGAACTGGCTTTTGAAACATGGCTTGGGTAGTGCAGTGAGCCTTTGCAAAAATTGAGAGAGCATGGGAAATAGGAGAATCAGGGGACAAGAGGAGAGCAGGGGACAAGAGGAGAGCAAGGGACAAGAGGAGAGCAAGGGACAAGAGGAGAGCAGGGGACAAGAGGAGAGCAAGGGACAAGAGGAGAGCAGGGGACAAGAGGAGAGCAGGGGACAAGAGGAGAGCAGGGGACAAGAGGCGAGCAGGGGACAAGAGGCGAGCAGGGGACAAGAGGCGAGCAGGGGACAAGAGGCGAGCAGGGGACAAGAGGAGAGCAGGGGACAAGAGGCGAGCAGGGGACAAGAGGCGAGCAGGGGACAAGAGGCGAGCAGGGGACAAGAGGAGAGCAGGGGACAAGAGGGGAAAAGAGGAGAGAAGGGGAGAAGAGGAGAGCAAGGGACAAGAGGAGACCAATGGAAAAGAGGGCAACAGGGGACAAGAGGAGAGAAGAGGAGAAGAGAAGAGCAGGGGAAGAAAGAAGAGCAGGGGACGAGAGCAAGGGTAGGGGTGGTCATCAAGCAGTTGGGCAGAGTTGTCTGGAGTGGAGAAATTCCAAGCAGGAGGGAAATAGGGCTGGGGAATATCTTAAAACAATACAAATGTATTTAAAAATAAATTGAAAACAAGGGAGGAGAGTGGTAACCTGGCTGCACTCTGCCACAACTAGTAGAAGTCTCACAACTGCACACCAAAGCATTTCAATGATTTCCAGCATTATAAAGAGCATCATATGTAGTGGTCGGGTTATATTCTATCAGAGAAGTATCTACAGCGAAATATTTCAGGTGAGAGTGGAGATTCTAAATGTGGGTATTCTAATCTGAAAATCTTCCAGAAGGCTCAATATTTTCACGTTCAAGAACTAGAGAAATAGTACAATGACAATGTGCCAAGTTTACAGTTTTCATTATAAATGCGAGCACAGAAATTTATAATACAAAAAGTTGACAAAAGGTGTGAAAAGAAACAAGCTTTTTCAAAAAGCTCCCTTGGTGATTCAGTGGATAATGTGGTTCTGAAACAGTGCAGTGGTGGGCGAGGGGGTCAGGCTGGGTGGGTAGCTGGGGTTCAACAGAAAACTGGGAGGGGACAATCCTGTCGTCTGTTATTACAAAATTCCGAGCACTGTTGCATTTGTTATGATCTCCATAGAGACCTATAACTTTTAGAAAGAGATAAGGACTTCTCAGCGACCAACAGAAAATATTGCACAACATTTCATGTTTTAAGACTTTTACTATAACAAACAAAATCAACATTGACTCAACATTACTTAGTAGACAACTAATACACTAAACTACAGATTAGGTACTTCCACCAAAAATACTTCAAGCCCTGTTTATAGGCTCTGTGATGCTCTTGGCAGGTATGTGGCCTTGTAGATTAAACCCATAATTCCTCCTGGCTTTCCGGCAGGATCCTTTCCCCCATACCTGGACAAGTCTTCCTTTCAAAGTCCCTTCGCTCAATTGTCTGAATATCGTCAAACTGACTTCCAGCGGCAAGTCTGATGACTCCTTGTTCTTTGAATCTCTACAAGTCCCATCTCTTCAAATATAGAATCCATTCTCACCAGCATTCTTCTTGATGATTAACAAATAACAGTCTCTTCCTCTGCTTGGCAGAGCAGCAACTGTTTCTCTCCCTTTATAAGCCTGAGCCTATATATCCAGAAAGACAAGTTGCCCATATTTTGTCTCAAGGTATGAAAACTGGCCTCTTTCCCCGTGACAGATCACATGGGTCTGTCTCCAGGTAGGGTTCAGTGTGTGTTCACCATCCCTCATTCCAGAACAATCTGTTTTACCATGAATTAAAGGAGACAGTTTAAAACATAACTGCCTTATAAAGTCTCGCATTCATAACATTATCAATATTTACACAAAGAATTATTTTCATGTTCAAAGTTTAAACATCAGCAAACAAAGGTACTGTAGCTTATCATTGTCCTTTTGAGCTAAACCAATATCTCAGAATTATCAGTCATTGGTAGGATTGCCATTCTTGTTTACAAATCCCTTCATGGCCTCATCCTCCCTTTCTCTTGTAATCTCTTCCAGTCCTATAACCCTTCAGGATTTGTGCCCTCCTCTAATTCTGGCTTCTTGAGTATCTCTGATTTTAGTTGCTGCATCTTTAGCAGTTTTACCCTCAGCTGCTTTGGCCCTAGAATCTGGGATTCCTTGCCTCAACCTCTCTGGTATTCTGCTTCCCTCTCCACTTTCAAGATGCTCCTTAAAACCTACACCTGAGCAAGCTTTTGATCACTTGTCCTAATTGTCTCCTTATGTGGCTAGGCATCAAATATTGTTTGACAATCTCTCCTGTGAAGCACCTTAGGCAGTTTTACTACCTCAGTGTTTGTTGTTGTTGATTCTCCCTTACCTTACTCAGCGAAAGTAAAGAATCATCCATCAACCATCAAATCTCTTTCCCTCCTGTTTGATCTCTTGGTCTGGTGTCCTTGAAACTCTTGTATTGCACGGAACTCAATTCATGTCAATCCAAGAATTTCTGCTACTAACTCTATCAAACTGCTTAGAAATGAATCTGGAATAAACCCCTGTAAGTTATGCAGTCTAGGATCGAATGGCTGTCAAGACTGCTGTGAGAAGAGAAATCAAAATTTGGATATTTGACCTGCAGAAAGAAACAGTTTAAATTTTTAATTCCATTCACAGCCTCAGGAAGTCCAAAGAGCTTTACGAACAATTAGATATTTTCGAATGTAGGAGAACTGTAATTGTCAGGAGAATAAATTTCTATCCAAAAATGAGGAAGATTGTATTCAGGATCCTTAATTGTAAAAAAAAATTACATCAAGAATTGTTTTCACATTCAAACTTTAAACAACAGCAAACAAGGAAAATGACAAGTTACTACTTTGATCCTTAGTTTCCCATGGTGGATATTAAATGGTGACTGCCACCTGGTGGATATGTCCACTCAGTGCATTCCATTTAAACGCTGGTTTTGATGTAAAAAAGGGGTTGACTGAAAACCACAGAATCCTCCTTGTACAGTGAAGCTTATGCTTTTGTTCACCGCACCACGTTCAGAAACAGTATTTTGTGCTATTTTATGCAGTGGCACTGTGTGATATTAACAATTGCAGGGCTGCATCTGATCAGTCTACCAGGAGGGCTGATAAATTTCAAGTTCTATCGATGCAAACGTTTATCTTGTTGCTTAAAAAAGAAAAACCTGCAGGTGCTGGACATCAAGTCGAACTAGAAGGCTTCAGGTCTGCAGTTCGGCTCTGAACTCGAAACATTAACATGTTTGTTTCATTTTACTGGTTTTCCACCTCATGGCTTCTTTTACATGTTAAATCTTAAATTATTTTCCTGCCAAATGTTGTAACTGCCAGGAGGAATGTAGTCCAGAGAAGATTCCCTTTCATCCCGTGTCCTCTGGGTATGGGTCCAAAGTGTTACGAAAACTATTAATTGTAGCACTTATCACCTTACCTTCCCCTCACCATCGCCCCCACATAACCCCCCCATCACCCCCAACCAAGAAAAATCATCCTCTTATAAACTAATGGGGGATAAATTCTGTTACTGACAAAACTCAGTGAATATTTTTAACCTAGAGCCTTTTTATAGCTATACTCAGCTCACAGAGGAAAGCATCCCCGGTCACATAAATCAGGCTATTTGTGAAAAGCCAAACAGGTTAGAAAGGAGTGTCAGATTACCTGAAACAGGGCAATGTGTGAATGGAACATTCTGCCCAAACAGGCAGGAGATAACATTTAACAGGGAGGTAGATTCTATTGAAATACCTTATAATTCTAAATCCTATAAATTGAAATATAGGCATACCTAACAACTTTGAGTTATTGTCCATTTTGTACTTTAAGCTACTGGTCATACCAGCACTTTATGCAGGACTTCTCTTGTTCCTGTCACATTACAAATGGGGAGTTAAGCACTCACAACCTCTGACCCTATTTGCAGAGTGGAATGTCACAATGGGGAGATGATTCTGAAATCTGTGCACAGAGTTTCAGGGAGGTACAGACAGGATTAGCTGCTTCTAATGGAAGACAGGGAATAGCGAACATTAACCCAAGTTTCATCATTCAGAGCTGCAGTACACCAGAGTCAGGCCAACATAGAATTGCCAATCCTCCAGGAATTAAAGATTCCTGGACACCACTGTGAGCAACCCGGGACATAAATCGTAGGGGGTGTTAAAATGAGATTTTAAAAATATTTTCTTTGAGCACTTTCAGTTATTACAAAAGTATTGGTGAGAGTGAGGGGGTGGGTAAAGGATTGTTTGACTGGGATGAAATCTCTAGGCATGTCCAACCAGATTTGGGCATGTCCTTAATTTGAATATTGCCATCTAATAACTTACTATTGCATGAATGATTTTGATACACATATACATGGACACGTGTACATTGCAGTTTTAGAAAGTTTCAAGAATTTGTGTGTTTAAAGTGAAGGTGGTTCGCACCGTGAAAATGGAACACTTCCAAATTTCAAGCTCATAACATCAAACACTTCCACATCAGTTAAATAATTGGACATAAACCTCTCTCTGCACAGTCCCAGCACCCCAAGCTCAGAAGCTCTCCTCCAGTGTGCTAGTGTAAAATTTCTACTTCCTCTATCAGCTACCCCTGTAGTGTCCCTGAATGGAAAGGCTAATTAGTGCTAAATAAGGGATCGTTTTGTGCCATTGGCTCATGGCCAATACAAATAAGACTACAGTACTTCATTTATTTTAACATAGGAGACTGAACAACAGAGAAAAGAAACCTTCATTCCATGATCACAGCTGGATTTAAACCCCAAGGAGAGTGTATCAGTGTGACAACCCCCTCCTGCACCACCAGTCCATTTTTTTAAAAATCACCCTTTCATCTACTGATGATTGCAATATCAGAAGTGGCTAGAAAACTACATGAGTGAAGGTTAAGGAGAGTGACAGTCATTCTTCCATGAATAAAAGATTTCAGTACATGAACAACTTGGCTTGGTGGAGTGAATTGTGTTTAAACATTCACTCCCTCCACCACCAATGCACAGTGGCAGCAGTGTGAACTATATGCAAGATACACTGCATCAACTCTCCAAGCCTCCTTCGACAGCACTTTCCAAACCAGTGACCTCTACCACCTAGAAGGGCAAGGGCAGCTGACGCAAGGGAGCACCACAACCTGCAAGCTCCCTCTAAGCCAGCGATGCTAATATCCTATGAAAGAATTAAAAAATCTTACCTTTGAGTTCAAGGTTCATAGGTTCAAACTCCACACCATGATTTCAGCAGGTCGACACTTAATGGTAATACTACATTGTCAAGAAATGTTCTCTCTCAAATAAGGTAGATAGGGCCAAGTTATGTTGTCCAAATAATGGCGAGGCTAATAACATTCGCTGTTATCCATGCATATATATGGTACAGAAACTGCAAGCATGGACAGATGCACAGTTAAATGGCATTTTGTAAATATTAGTGTGTGAGTTGCATCCCTGCATGGAAATGGAATTTTGTTCAGCTACACCATTGACATGCATTGAATATCATGCAATTCATGTCTTTGCACTCTAGATGGGAGCTAAATTCATCGCAGATATTTAGGGCTACTGATTACAAGCATAAGTACCCTTTTAAAAATGTGATATGTTTCGATCACTGCCAATCAACCTCTGGCACTGAAAATTAACTTTTTAAGTGTGGCATCTCATGCCTTAAGGTTGTGAATTGTTTTGGGTGAGATTTTAGCAATGTAAAATTTTATTTTTCTCTTACTTTTTATTTGTCTCTTTCTCTCCTTAATCCAATCTTCCTTTGTCTATTTCTCTTTGTGTACCTGATTTGATATTGAATTCAGTCTTTCTCAATTCTTCAGCTGTTTATTTTCCAATCTTTGTGGTCCTAGATGCCCTGTTTCCCTCGCTCTGCTGCTGCTATCAGTTCACACTTTCAACATTTTTTGAGCTTTTTTTAATTCTTTCACAGGATGTGGGCTTCGCTGGCTGGGCCAGCATTTATTGCCCATCCCTAGTTGCCCTTGAGAAGGTGGTGGTGAGCTGCCTTCTTGAACCACTGCAGTCCATGTGTTGTAGATACACCCACAATGCTGTTCGGGAGGGAGTTCCAGGATTTTGACCCAGCGACAGTGAAGGAACGGTGATATAGTTCCAAGTCAGGACAGTGAGAGTGGCTTGGAGGGGAACTTGCAGGCGGTGGTGCTCCCATGTGTCTGCTGCCCTTGTCCTTCGAGGTGGTAGAAGTTGCAGGTTTGGGCGGCACTGTCGATGAAACCTTGGTGAGTTGCTGCAGTGCATCTTGTAGAGAGTACACACTGCTGCCACTGTGCATTAGTGGTGGAGGGAGTGAATGCAACTGAAGGATGCTGAGGTAAGATGAACTCATGGAAGGTACATCAAAAGATGTCAACCACAATAGTACAATAGAACACATAGGTGTTAAAGTTAAAGTTGGTGATATTATCTAAACGAATGTGCTAATTAAGAATGGATGGTAGGGCACTCAAGGTATAGCTCTAGTGGGTTTTTTTTATATATTTTTTTTTAAAAAAAAACCCACTAGAGCTATACCTTGAGTGCCCTACCATCCATTCTTAATTAGCACATTCGTTTAGATAATATCACCAACTTTAACACCTATGTGTTCTATTGTACTATTGTGGTTGACATCTTTTGATGATCTGCTTCTATCACTGCTTGTTTGTCCCTACAACCACACCAACCCCCTCCACCTCTCTGTCTCTCTATCTCTCCGCCCCCCACACACACACCTTAAACCAGCTTATATTTCAGCTCTTTCCTGGACTCGAACTCAAGTTCTGTCGAAGGGTCATGAGGACTCGAAACGTCAACTCTTTTCTTCTCCGCCGATGCTGCCAGACCTGCTGAGTTTTTCCAGGTAATTCTGTTTTTGTTTTGGATTTCCAGCATCCGCAGTTTTTTTGTTTTTATCATGGAAGGTACAGTTAGATGCTCTCCTATAACAAAATGCCACTCATTGAAGGGAGGCCCCACTTCCATGTTAAGAGGAACAACAAAAAGTTGGGGTAGAGAATAGTTCCAAGTGCCCCAACTAACATACGTCATCAAAAAGAATCAGTTGCTGGTCATAAAACAATCATATTTTAGAGAGTTTTGGACTTTTTTTGAACAGAAAAAGTTGTAAAACTTTTACATTTAAATGTTGGGTTTTAAAACAATGTGTATTCATTCACAAAAGAAAAGAAAAATAGTTAAAATGTTAAATAATTTTCCTAAAGGCAATTAGTTTGTTAGCTTTTCTCAGTCATCAATAAATGCTCATGTTGGGAAGTCCCTGATCTCAAATCAGCTGAGTCAGGCCCTCCCTCTACTTGTGAGTACAGAGGTAAAGATAAAGGGCAGTAACTACGCAGTGACAGACAGGTTTTAAACACAGAACTGCCAGAGCTGGCTTTGGCCTAGGTTCAGTTGGTTAGTATGGAGGAGAGAGTAGTCAGCAGTTCTTCAGTTCACATCAAGCAAGACAATGGCAGGCGAAGTCAAAATCTGCTCAATATTTTGATTGATTTTAAATGCAATTGTAATTGTTAATCTGCACACATGAAACTTGTGCTGTCCACAAAATAAAACTGCTTAACAATTTCTGTTTAGCTTCATTTCACAGAGTGTATTTTTGGTTTGCATTCAAGAAGAGAGAGGCATATGTGTGGGTATGTGGGAAAAACACAAATTTCCAGTTCCTATCACAGTGGGGCAATGATTGCAACACTCATGGTTTTTTAAAATTCATTCATGGGATGTGGACTTCGCTGGCTTGGCCAGCATTTATTGCCTATCCATAGTTGCCCTTGAGAAGGTGGTGGTGAGCTGCCTTCTTGAACTGCTGCAGGCAATGTGGTGTAGGTACACCCACAGTGCTGTTAGGGAGGGAGTTCCAGGATTTTGGCCCAGCGACAGTGAGGGAACGGTGATATATTTCCAAGTCAGGATGGTGAGTGACTTAAGAGGGGAACTTCCAGGTGATAGTGTTCCCATCTATCTGCTGCCCTTGTCTTTCTAGATGGTAGCAGCCATGGGTTTGGAAGGTGCTGTCTAAGGAGCCTTGGTGAATTCCTGCAGTGCATCTTGTAGATGTTACACACTGCTGGGTTATGCCAATATATAGTTAGAGATTGGCTTGTATGGGCTCAAACCCAACCGTATGATGCTGAAACTGTTTATGGAAGTGACTCGCACTACAGCACCCGAGAGAGTATTTACGGTGACCTGAACTGGCAAATGGGGATTTTATGCATCTTTATGACAACAGTGACCACATTTCACAAAGTTATTAGTTGGCTGTAAAGCAGTTTGAGATGTCCTTAGGACATGATATAGTGTTATATAAATACTTCTTGGGCCACAGCAGGTTGGCGGGGGGGGGGGCGGGGGGGGGGGGGAAGAGAAAGAGTTGGGTGTTGGAGAGGTAATTGGGTAACCAGGGGGAATCAAAAGGGTAGGCAGGGAGAGGGAGGTGTAGGTCCTGTCTGGGTGGGTGGGGGAGGAAGAGGTGGGGAGGGGAGGAAGAGGTGGAGGGGGGAAGATGTGGAGAGCCACCAGTATAGTTACCCAGGAGATAGAAGTGGTTTTAATCCTTCTAACTTTTATTGGGTAACAATTCTGCTAAGAGAGTCAGAACATCTTAAGTCTCTGACTTAAATCAGAGTATTGGACGTTTCCAGGTTCAGAGTAGTTGCCCATCGGCAGTTTAAACTTCCCAGGTAATTTCCGTGTAGACCTTGCGTGGGAACTTCTGGGGGTTGTGGAGTGGGGGGTGGGGGTGCGGGGAGGGGGGGACGCGGTGATGCCCAGTGCATTTTCTGAGGTACCTCCCACCTATGACTCCCCGGGGAATGGAACTTCTGACCAAGTTCTTTTTGTTAAACATGTTGGCTACCAGATCAGACCATCAGAATATAAATCGTGTGTGTCAACAACTGTTATTTCAGTAACAGTGCTGGGAGTCATTCGCAAATTCCAAGGATGGCTAATGTATCGTAACTTCATAACTAATGTATCATAATGTATCATAATGTATCATAACTTCTTGAAGTACATTATGAGCTGTAAGGTGTCACCGCTGTGGCTCCGCAGCTTTGCAATGTAATTTGTTTATTCAAAATTTTGTAGTTTTGTAAAATTTTTCCCTTTGAATATTTTGCCAGGAAGCATGGATTCAAGTTAGTTACAGCTCTGAAGAGTCACACGGATGTAAAACATTAACTCTGTTTCTCTCTCTCCACCGATGCTGTCGGGCCTGCTGAGTTTTTCCAGCCTTTTCTGGTTTTATTTCACATTTCCAGCATCCGCAGTATTTTGCTTTTATTCAAATCAGTTACGTTGTCTTAGTACAGACCATTGTGGCTTTTTAAAAAGTAGAAAATTGAAGGGTGCATGCAGTATATGATTTAAAAATCAATCCCTTGTAATTTTCCTGTCACAATCAGTCTGATCACTGAGTGGGGAATTATAGCAGTGATATCACCCCTGTAGTGTTCAGTCCTGCGGGACATTTGTTCAGCTCTGTTGGTGAGTACTTCACCTGCTGACTTCAGGGCAGCAGCTTTGGGGAGGGCAGGGCCAGGTACCCTCTTGATCCTTTCGTTCAGGGCTCGTACATCTCTATTGTCACAACAGCTTGGGTTTCTTGACATAAGTTGATCCAATGTTTGTTTGCACAGTATCTCCGTCTTTTGCATGGCTGTCTTGGTTACTCTCAGGTCATGCGGCATTTAGCTGTTGGGCTTATGTTGTACCATTATGACAGATGTCATTGCAGCTGAGCAGGACTCGAGCCAATCCTTGTTGCAGGTTCCACCTTTACCAAATGATGCACCATCCAGCTCAGCCCAAATTGCCACAGACAAAGATGTAACCTCGTCCTTCAAGTGTGCAAAGAGATCTCCAGGTCGCTGCTTCTTGCCTCAGGGTTTCACCACCCACCCCCAAACCCTCACTGCTTCGTGGCTCTCCTGATCTGTCCGGCTGTTTTTTTCAAAATCCTCTCAGCTTCCTTTTCCTCCGAGCTCTCCATTAATTGTGACGTTGCTACGATTTGCTCCTTAATTTCTCCTGTTTGATTTGGCTCCTGGTGCCTCCGGCCGGATCTGTTCTCTCTCTCCTCGCTCTCTCTCTCTCACCCTTCGCTGCTGCTACTTCTCTCCGACATCACAAAGATGTTTTTCAAACACGGTCGGTTGATTCTGAACCCACAGGCCTGTGCCCTGCAGGTCTCACTCCTTTCCTGCTCTAAGCTGCACTCATGAGAGTTGGACATCTCCCTGTCCACACATGATGCTCTCCCACAGCTTCTTGTCATGGATAGTTACAAGAACAACTCTCAACAGTTGCTTAAAAGGCCAAAGACTGCCTAGTGAACAGAAGGGCACCCAGCAGGGACAGAATCCCAGCCGCAATGCTCAAACACAGAAAGCCTGTTGCCACATCTTTATGACCTCCTCTGCTGGAAGGTGGGCTCCATTCCACAGGTGAGGTGTGACACCAAAATTATCACTCTACTCAAAAACAAAAGGCGACAAAGGAGGCTTCAATAATTACAGGAGCATCTTATTCCTTAGTATCACAGGGAAACCCTTTGCTAGGGTAGTACTTACAGACCGAGTGTACTCGGGAACATGGTGCAGTTTCCGTGCCAGAAGATCAACTGTGAACATGATCTCCGTATGGCAGCTACAAGAGAGAGAACTGTAGGGAACAAGTTATACCTCAGTTTCATCCAATCCTTCCATGGCAACATGCACTGTACTGTACAATTTTATGGCTCCAATTGCAAAAATTTCAGGGTGAAGAACGGAGTCTGTGTCCTAGCCTTTCCTTTGTTTGGTGTTATTTTTTCCATGCTCCTGGCCTTTACAGACGTGGAAGGAGTCTATTCGCACACTAGGTCAGGTGGCAAGTTCTAAAAATCTATCAAAAGTGAAAGTGGAGATAAAAACACATTGTGTCCTGATCAGAGGCCTCCTCTACACTGATGATGCTGCGCTAATTACTCACACAGAATCTCAGCTACAAAGACTCAGGGACTGACTCTCCCATGTCTGGAATGTGTTCTGCCTGACTATAAACGTCAAGAAAATCATGGTGATTGGAAAAGGTTTTGCGTCTCCATCCTTGAACACATTAAGTAACACCCCACTGGAAGTGGTTAGCAAATTCTGCTACCTTGGATCCATAGCAACAGACAATCTGTTCTTTGGTGTAAAGCTGAATATCCACATTGGGAAAGCAGCTATCACATTTATGAAGCGTGCATGGGATAACACCAAGCTGACCATTAGGACCAAGCTGATGGCTTATACGGCCTGTGTTCTCAGCACCTTGCTCTCTGGCTGTGAAACAAGAGCAACTTACAGTGACCAGCAAAAGAAGTTCAACAATTTCCATCTTTGTGTTGTCTGCAGCATATTTTGGGTATATCTTGGCAGGATAAAACCATGAATGCGGCAGTCCTATCAAAGGCAGAGCTCCCAAGTGTGCTGGCAACAATCAGACAGCTTTGTTGACTCGGGCATGTCCGCAGGATGGAAGATGGTCACAAACCCAAGGACTTTCTGTTTGCTGAGGTACCTGGAGCTAGACAACCAGTAGGACGTCCAAAGCTCTGCTTCAAGGAAGCTCACAAGTGTGACATGAAGGCCCTAAACATAGACGATCGCACTTGGGAAAATTGCAACACATCCTGTGGACGAGCGTGCACTACCACGATGACCAGTGGCTACTAGGCAACAGGTGACAACGCCAAAAACAAAAACCCACAATGTGACTTGAAGGCTTCATGCACAGACTAATGGCAGAACCTGCCTCTCAAGGATTGGCCTTCACAGCCATGTGGACACACCCCACCTCAATGGATTGTTTGCATGTCCATCATCTCTTGTAGATGGAAGGTGCCATGGCATAGCTGTGGGTTCTATCAGAGTACATTAACATTAAGTTAACAATGATGACTCAAAGCTGTGTGTAGAAGTGTAAGAACAGAAATGCCCCAAAAACAGTGAGGGCAGAGAGGGAAATTTGAAAAATGTTTTTGCACCAACACATAGGACACCATTCAAAAGCTTTCTGAACTTCAAAAATCTTTCGTATATAAAATCAAAACACAACTTCCATGAAAACTGTATTTTATTATAAATAGACTTCATACACCAACTTCCCCAGTGTTTCTCACAAAATCCGTCTTCCAGATGAACTTCATTCATTTCATTATAAGTGCACCATATGTATTTACAAAATTGTTTCCATCAGGTCTATTTTCTTGATTCAAATTCTATCCTAAATTATAACTTTAATATGAAAGATAACATTGCATGCATCATATTTTTTAATATTGCAACTATAAAAGTTAGTGGATTATTTTCATAAGATATTTACAAATCTGAAGTGAATATATATTGTGCAGAACACAAATATAATTTAAAGAATATGTACAATTTGGAATCACTATAGTCTGTAATATATACACACATCCTATAATAATCGCCATACACTCTAAGCTATCTTTGAATAGGGGCAATTGTAACAATCAAGCTCTGAAAACAAAATCAGTAATTTAGACCAATTGTTTCAATATTCAGTTCAACTCTTTGCATCCAGCGACTAAACAGGATTAACATATTTTAACATAATGCTTGTGTTTAAACCACCATTCTCAAAAATTCCAATTTGACTGCGTGGATATTCCTCCATGTAATCAGCTTTACATAAACACTTTAATCCATGTAAGAAAATTCAAGTTCAGGAATTGGGTTTAACCGACTATAAACCAATACATTATTTTTTTCTAAAGTGTAAACTTTGTCACATTTTCTCTGTCAGGGTCCATTAACTATTGCCATCAATGTTAAGCTTCATTCTCTTTTTGCAGAAACTTGAAAAATGTCAAGCATATTTAACTGTTTCACCACAGATGTAGGTTGCCTTTTCAACAAAGTCCAATTTACAGGTTCCAACTTTCACTATAAAAAATACAGCATCTCAGAACACAGACATTCCATTCACTGAAACAAGTTAGCTTCTCTGGTTTGTTGGAGTCTAAGGAAGATATTTAACTGAACTTAATTTTTTTTATATAATGTGGTCACAAGGAGAAACTTTTGAAGGATGCGTATTATAATGTCATGTTCCAATATGTAAACATAGCACCTAGCAATTCCTCAGCAGCCTCTTCCTCTTTGCATCAATATAGATAAACCATTAAGCTTGCAAGCATAAATTCTAAAGCCAACACCTGTGGAGTATTAAGTACAGCTTCTGGAATCCTCGAAATGCAAGGTTAATGGTCAAGTGAAAAATACAAGATGGTTTGTGAAAGCATCAGTAATTATAGTCATATTAATTGTAATCACATTTTAACAGGCGCTATTATAACAATTCAAAAGGACTTCACAAATAAACACACAGTCCAACACAAACCTTGTAGCTTGTGAACAAAATTAAATTTCAAAGCGTAAATTTGGCACTAGTGCTTCATCTATCCATTCTGCTCTCCATGCAGTTGTGTTTGCGTTCTACTAAATTCACATTTCAGTAATCTTCCTATTCATTTTACAGAGTTAAGTTTTCAGTAGTTTGTTGAAGCTGAATGAGCCACGGATATCAATTTTAACTCATCATCATAAGGTAAACTTGTGCTACACATCGGTTACCTTAGAGGTTTACCAAGTTAATTATGGCACTAAAGTGACACAACTGCAGTGATTTAACACCACAAACCAGCCTGACTTGACACACAGACTGGGAAAAAAATACAACTCTCAACTGTACAGGAGTGACAGTGACAGGTGAACCAGGTTGTTGAATCTTACATGCACCTTCCTAATTAAGAACATGATAATGGGTGCTGTAAAGAATAAATACTGAACAATACCAAGCATCAGAAGCCTGCACTGCGAGGTCACTGAATTGAAGAGGACTTTTATTGCCTGCATTTAAACCATATTTTAACAATTGGCATTACAAGTATGTCCAGGCAAATCAGCCATATTCAACCAGTTTATAACAAAAAAGCACTACTCACCTGAGCTCCGAAGATGAGAGCTCAGGGAACTGATGTTAATTTTACTGAATACTTAGTCTGTTAGTTATCTATAAGCTCAATAAAAAAGTGACATTTCTTTCATACACAAGACTTAAGCCCAAAACTCCATTTCTGGATAATTTGCTTAACATTCACTGCTAAACCCATATCAGCCAGCTGTGGTCACTCAGTCGACTCCATCAAAACCTTCAGTGTTCTCGATTGCGAGGTTAAGCTTCTCCCTCAATTCTTCAAACGATTCATAAGGTGGCAGATCCAGGCGATTGAAACTGAAAGAAGAATTAACAAGTTGCTTGATTATATTGTGTTCTTTTCTGTGCAATCAATATGGATTTTTACATTCCAGAGTTAGCAACTCGATCCAGTTTTTCTCCCCCCCCCACCACCAACTTAAGTTGTTAAAAGCCAACAGGCAACAACCAAATTATCAAAGTTACCATGTGTGGGCTCTGGGTAATTTTTCAGGCGTTCCCCACTGCTCAATAGTAAATAACTGTGGTCCATTTGATCCTAAGAGTAAAAGACAAGAACAAAGCTTTTAACAGAAAAACAATTATTTGTTTATTCATAGGAATAGGAGTTAGCTCTTAGCCCCTTGAGTCTGTCTGTTCCTGCCATTCAATTCAATCACGGCTAATCTGCAAGCTAACTTCATGTTATCCACCTTTACTCCATATTCCTGAATACCTTTGAATAACAAACAACTTTCAATCTCAGATTTAAAATTAGCAATTGGCCCAGCATCAACAGCAGTTTGTGGAAGAAATCAAGCAGAGTAATCACGGATGCATTATTCATTTCTAAAGAAATTCGTCTAAATTTTGGAGCATCAAGAAAAATACTTGCACTACTTTAAAAAAAAAACTTCATGTTCAACTCTGCTTACCATAGAGTTCAGCAAATCCATTCATAGGTACCCGAGAGGTACCAGTCACAAACTGCAGGAATCGAATACGCTTTTCTGAATCCATCAAGAGCACGGTCTGCACAAGGACAAAAATGATTTTTATTTTTGCAAGTCCTCATTTCTTCTGCTCAATTTTAACCGGACAGTAAATATACTTTCACTTTTGTTCCAATATACACAGAAAAATTTTACAGACCTGAAATGTTCTCTTTTTGTCTCTCCTCTTTTATTCCCTCCTTCACCGCCTATAAGAGCTTCTAATCTTTTTAGGCTAACAGAAAGGAAGGTCAGCAGATATGAAACTGCTTGCTTCATCCTTCTCTTTGTCTGGGTAGTCTTCTTTGTCAAAGGATACTTTTAAAAAAATATATAGCTATTTCGAATAGGGGAGAGAGACTGCGAGGTTCTTGAGCAAGTTGATATAGGGAGTGACAAGATATTGGAAGCATTGGCAGGCTTAAAAGTGGACAAATCTCCAGGTCTGGATGATTTGTGTCCCAGACTCCTGAGGGAGGCAAGGGAGGAGATCGCAGGGGCTTTTATCCAAACTCTCTGGCTACGGGGGAGGCGCCAGAGGACTGGAGAACAGCTAATGTGGTTTCGCTATTTAAGAAGGGTTGTAGAGATAAGCCAGGGAACTACAGACCAGTGAGTCTCACATAGGTGGTGGGGAAACTATTGGAGAAAATTCTGAAGGAGAGAATCTATCTCCACTTGGAGAGGCAAGGTTGGATCAGGGATAGTCAGCATGGCTTTGTCAGAAGAAGGACATACCTAACAAATTTGATTGAATTTTTTGAGGAGATGACCAGGTGTGTAGATGAGGGTAGTGCAGTTGATGTAGTTTATATGGATTTCAGCAAAGCCTTTGACAAGGTCCCACATGGGAGACTTATAAAGAAGGCAAATGTACATGGGATACAGGGTAATTTGATGAGGTGGGTTCAAAATTGGCTTAGTTGTAGGAGACAGAGGGTGATGACAGAAGGATGCTTTAGTGACTGGAAGCCAGTGTTCAATGGTTTACCATAGGGATCTGTCCTGGGTCCCGTATTATTTGTCATTTATATAAACGACATAGATGACTATGAAGGGGGTAGGATTAGTAAGTTTGCGGATGACACAAAGATTGGCTGGGTGGTTAACAGTGAGCTTGAGTGTTTTGGGCTACAGGAAGATATAGACGGGATGGTCAAATGGATAGATAAGTGGCAGATGGAATTTAACCTTGAAAAGTGTGAGGTGATACATTTTGAAGGCGTAATCTGACAAGGAAGTATTCAATGAACAGCATTACACTAGGAAGTTCTGAGTAACAAATGGACTTTGGCCTGTGTAGCCATAGATCTCTGAAAGCGGAGGGGCATGTTAGTGGGGTGGTGAAAAAGGCATATGGGACACTTGCCTTTATCAATCGGGGCATAGATTACAAAAGTAGGGAGGTCATGCTGGAGTTGTATAGAACCTTGGTGAGGCCACAGCTGGAGTACTGTGTGCAGTTCTGGTCGCCACATTATAGGAAGGATGTGATTGCACTGGAGGGGGTGTAGAGGAGATTCACCAGGATGTTGCCTGCGATGAAACATTTAAGTTATGAAGAGAGATTGGATAGACTCGGGTTGTTTTTGTTGGAGCAGAGAAGACTGAGGGGCGACCTGATCGAGGTGTACAAGATTATGAGGGGCATGGACAGGGTGGATAGGGAGCAGCTGTTCCCCTTAGTTGAAGGGTCAGTCACGAGGGGACATAAGTTTAAGGTGAGGGGCAGGAGGTTTAGGGGGGATGTGAGGAAAAGCCTTTTTACCCAGAGGGTAGTGACGGTCTGGAATGCGCTGCCTGGGAGGGTGGTGGAGGCGGGTTGCCTCACATCCTTTAAAAAGTACCTGGATGAGCACTTGGCACATCATAACATTCAAGGCTATGGGCCAAGTGCTGGTAAATGGGATTAGGTAGGCAGGTCAGGGGTTTCTCACGTTTCGGTGCAGACTCGATGGGCCGAAGGGCCTCTTCTGCACTGTGTGATTCTGTGATTAGGAGTTTTCTTTTATTGAAAAGAAGTTTTTTGCAATAAAATCAGTACATTTATATCAGAAAGCTAAAATGTGAGGGAAAACGTGACAACGTTTCAATAGTCAGACAACAGTGACAATGTTTTAAATCTAATTGAACAACAGCAATTAAATGTGTCGCATGAGGATTTCCACTCTTGCATTACCTTCCAAAACCACTGTATGACAGGATGGTTTGCATTGTAACCATTTTTATACTTTGTGTTCTCCCTCCAGTCGTTCACATCCACATCCCCTAGTCCACACATTAACAGCTAGAAAGCAATATACAAATAGCATCAAAACACACAAAACAAAGACATTTAAAATACATTGCACTCAAAAAAAATGAACGAAATGCATAGGTACCTCCAATTCATTCTCATCAAATATTTTTATGAGGTCTTGTGGTATCAGTTCAAAAAAACCCTGAAAATAGAAACAATATGTGGCATAAGTGATAACAACAGTGCTCACTGCAGCAATAGTTAAATCTAGACAACAAATCACTTTAAAATTTGATTTACCAAATTTTATAATGAAGTTGATGTACTTTGAAACTCAAACTAGTTAGCAGCAAACATGTATCATGGCCTCAAAGGCAGTAAGTAATTATCTTATGTACTAACGCAAAGCAATTAAAAGCTTTTTAAAAAACAAGTCAGTGTGCACATTCTACAGTGAATCAATCCTGATTTCACAACAAAGGTTAAACACAAACTTAAAAACTAGTTATTTCATTCAGTGGACGTATAAATGATATATTTCTCTTAATTACATTGTTCACACAAAAATATAAATGATACAAAGCATTAAAAAAAACTGCAAGGACTACATGAACAAGCTTTTGATATCTATAGGTCTGCCAATAAGGCATTGTCCAAGAAAAACTGGGGTGCAGAGATCAATATATTACACAGGATTTTTTGGGAAAAATAATGGTGAGACCATCAGTGCTCACTGTTGGTAAAGTGTAAACTGGGCAGCAATGACCAGCAACTGTACATGTGTAATTAAATGCAGAAATCAGAAGCTGCTATCCCAGTTGTCCTGCTCCTCCAAAAACTTCACTGTAAATGGTATTTAGCTGAGAGACTTGGCATTAAAACACATGAATAACATGAGTTGTGGTACTTAACCCCTACTTACTCACTAAGCACATGAGAAAAAAAGTTACAACTTGCTCGTTCAAATATAAGTAAAGTTTTAATGATGCAACACATCTTAATTATCAACAAAATCCTCTGGTGCTGAAAATTGACATTTCCAAGTGTGGAGCCTCATTTCCTCAGATTTCAATTATTGAAGTTTTTTTTTACTTTGGACTTGTTTATCTTTCTCAATCCCATTTTCCTTTCCCTCTCTTTATTTCACACTCTGTACTTGATTTGGCATTGAATTATACATTATAAATTAAACTTTCAGATGTTATGTGCCTCATTAATTTGATTGGTTAAGGAGAGACATTGCTTGTTGCCCTGTTTACACAGGCTCCAGATCCCCTGTAGGGAGCCATGAGCAAAAATGGATTTCTAGTTTCTGCAAGTTCTAGTGAAAAAGCCTATAGAAAACCAGTGGGCGAGTGAAAGTGCAATGAATGGCCGGCACCATTTGTTTGCTGCTGACTGCAAAATCTGAAGCATTAGGATTACCTGGAAAAGAAACCTCACAACCTTATATAATTTAACACAATGTTCATCTTGAATAAGAAGCTAAACTGCAAAGATGTCAGCCTTTGTTCAGTGGTAGAACTCTTGCCTTCCCTTCCCTTCTAACTTCGTCATATCTGAATGATTTGAATCTTAAGGACATTCAGCACCAAGATTAATCCTATTAGGAAATATCTTATATTAAACAGACCCATACACAACCTAGGCAATGAGATTAAATGAAAACTATCTCTCGTTACCTCTTTAAAAGAATTCATTTGCTCCTGGATTCGATTGACAAACCTCCACTGCATCACAAGGCTAAAATAAAAAAGCAAAATAACAGTGATATACCAAATTGTTAGACCCCACACCACAGGTTTCAAAATTCAGTACACAATTATTTAATAGGATGAGTGTTTGCAAATTGAGTGCAAACTGTATTGAAATATTTTCCCCTCATCCTTGGGACCAGAGTTTGGATTCAGCCTAAACTGAATAAAAATCCATTGCAGTGGAACCTCAAAGCCCCATGTTAAAAGATACCTGCAAAGCCTCAACCCAGTAATAAGCAGACACCAGTTACCAGCACAAAGCTGGTTAGGAATCTCACACAGATAAAGATAACCCGTTGAAGATGAACCAACTTACAATAGGGGAGCATGGAAGTAGACCATTTATTGCTGGACTTTAGAGTTTAGAGTTTATCGCTGGGAAAATAAAAGCAAGCTTTACTCTGCAGCTCTTTCATGGTCTATTTTGCTTGGGATTGCTTAGTGCTCACTGCAGGAGTTCAATGCAGAGAAATTTCTCATAAGGATATTATTCATCTTAATGAATGTAAAAATATTCAGCAAAAGATGCATCTGAATAATTGACACTTAGTTTAAATATCTATCTTTGACTTTAGTTACACAAAAAGGGACATAATTCCAGAAAATTCAAAACACTTACTGAATGTATTCTTTCTTGTTTTTGTTGGTAACCAATATTTCTGATCCTTCAGCTTTTAGCTCATGTTGTTGAGTCTGATGGAAAGGAAAATAAATTCAACATGTTTTACATAAACTATAAAACCATTAGAAGGTGGTTGTCGCTACAGAGAACACATTTATTGTTTACTAAGTTACAAAATGGCATCTTTCAAATGCCATGCAAGACTTTACAACCAGTAGCATGATTTTTAATACGGTCCCATCTAACATTTTAATCCTTTGATTTGACACATCCAAAGCAATTTGTTCAGTTAATTTCTAGCTATTGTTGTGTAATTTTTTTTTAACAGGTAGAGTGTCTCAAAACTGGCAACCTCAGGAGCGATTTTGGATTTCGTTGGTTTTTGGAGGCAAAATGATGGGCTGGCTTCGGCCTTATGCATATTTCCTCATGCCTTGTCCTATGTGCTTATCCCTCCCTTATGAGTCTTGCTTGGCCTGAGAGACTGGCTATTTCCCTCCGCTGTGTTGCTTCTTTTCATTCCAAAGGTCATGCAAGATATAGTTTCCATGGGTGGTTATTGGCTCTGCTTACCTATCAGTAGCAGAGAAAACTGCTGTACAGTACTTTCATTCACCAGCCATGCCTGCAGCGGGGCACTAATGGCGAGACTGGCACTATGTTGTGACCAAGGTTCAGGTTGGGTCAGGCTGAGCTGGGTTGGGTGGGGTGAAGGCTCGCTGCAACCGCTCGAAGTGTGGGAAATGACAGCCACATGACAATGCATGGAAACATTTATTTTGTTTTTCATTCTACTGCTGGCCGGGGACACATTTGGAACTCTGCCTTCTATTCTAGATTTGTAATTTATCAATTAACTAAATAATCAATTAGCTAAATAAAACAAATCTTTTGGAGACTGAATGCTTAAAAGATTAAACTTTCAATTATGCACTTGTCTCCATGGGGTATTCTCGAATGGCCTGCTTAAACAAACATGTCTGGTCTTTGCATTGCCAGATTTGGGGTACTGTACCTGTTGTATTATCAATAATAAATCTATTTAAATACCAACGACTCAAATTGTAACAGCGTTAACACTGTTAAAACAGATAAAGAATTTGAGTTCAAATTGGTTGGTTTTAAGAAGCACTTTCCCAACTAATCAAAGCCTAAGTCTTAAAAGATTGCATCACACATGTAATGAGAAAAACCCTTGTTTTATTTTTGGATCAGTCCATGAATTTGTAAACAAGTATATCAGCTGGTAACTCTATGTCACCTCAAAGGGTCAAATTTAACACTTTTTCAAGCAGCAAGTTAATGTTGGGCCAGTTTCCAATGAGGCTTTTGCTAAAAATTGTGTTACAGAATTATGGCTTAAAATGCTGTTCCTTATCACTAAGCAACAAGATGTCAAAAATCACCTGTGAATGTACTCTGACTGCTACCCATGTGATGTCACAAGAAAAGCAACGATTTCTTGAAAGGTAAATATCTGTTCTTCAACTCCCTAAAGTCAAACTGTTCAGCAATTTCAAGCTCAGCCTATTACTTCTACATCTAACAAATAACAAAGTATCATCCAAATATTACAGTAGTCACTAGTCTTTATTAAAGACACATATTGCAGAGGCACATGGAGCACTGTAAAGTGTCCTCTCAAACAACTAACATTGTAAGTTGTCAATTTCAATGAAATTGTATTTGACAGCTCTTCTCATCTTGCTGAGGTGATGAACAACAGAAGCTCAAATACAATAAAGCTCTGAGAAATGTTGGATGTTAGATGTCTTGCTCTGCACCATTTGTCACACAGGAAAATAACTGACTATCATGGGAGCTTTAATATGCAGCATCTGTTCAGTGAAAGTACAACTGGGACAGTCAATTACTGCACTGCAATGCAAAACCTGGCACTACTGAATACAAAAGCATGCTCCAACTGTTCTACAGATACTTCCAAACTACTAAGCTGTGCTAAACATGGCACCTTGCTTGAAATTAAGGTTTGCGCATCCTGTCCTGTAAAAACAGGATACAAAATTCAATTTTGAAAACAAGCACAGAGTGCTCTGGATATGTATATAAACATATATATGTATGTATAAATATACGTATAAACATGTGTATATAAATATGAAAGTCAATGCAGTAAGCAAACAATGTAACAGTTACACGTTGCTGTACAGCACTCAAAGTCGACTTTATTACAGAAGTTTTGGTCCAGCTACAACTAATCAATGAGTTTCACAGGGCGAACGTTTGCCCTCAAAACAGACACCAATTCAATGCAACAGTTTCACTGTAAGCTAATTTAATTACAGTCAATGCACAAATGCATACTAACCTGACCAAAAAGTTCTTCGTCAACCACAAATCGAAGATCCAAATCAGTTGGATCATTTTCAAGAATCCACATTAGTGAGTTGTAATACTCACTATCCTGTAACATTAAAAATTACTTGTTAGAAGTTCACATTGTTGAATTATGCATCCTCATTTATAAACCTTTTTCTGAATAAATTGCATCACAAGTGTAAGATGCTGTACCATTTACATTTTACAAACTCTCAATTCCGGAAAAAAAAACAGAAGGGAACCTCTTTTCCCAGATTACTTCAATGATTATTGTGTGAAAAAAAACTCGAGCACTTGAAAACTAACCCTCCATTCTAACTCCCATATAAAATATCCAAGCAGCTAATATTGGACTTCAAATTGTTTTTGTTTTTTTCTTTGCTGCTTGAGATTTTTTAGTGTTCCATGGTAACTAGGTTTGCTGAATGGGTTCATCTAACGGAGCTGCAAACCACACTCAAACGTTTGGCACAGGATTTAGGTAAAAATACGAGCCAAGGACAAAAGCTGGAGAAAAGGCTGGATCCCACGTGCCTGTCGAATAACAGAATCTACTTTCAAAAAGGACTTCAGATCGTGCAAATATTTGTGGAAAACTGTGTTTTGGAAGAGGAATTTTCTTCTCTTGCAGTGTAGTGGTAAATGATTGAAAATAAATAGTTTCCTTTGGCTGAAAACTTAAGCATAAAGGACTGAAATGGGAATTTATGATAGGCTAGCTGGAGAACAAAGGCTCAATAACACAGAATAGATTGAAGGTTTAAGAGAATTTAATCCTGATACAGAAGAATTCTCATTCTTCGACAAGACAACAGCTATTCATGTGTATGTGCATCTATCAGTAATATAAACCTCAGAACTGATAGGACACAGTTGGACCGCATGAATCATGTTGAGCTTGGAGACATAGGGCTGAATTTTCCAGTCAGCATGCAGGAGCAGGCCCAACATGCCCACGCATAAAATGATGCACAATGAGCCGGCTGTGTGCCCACCGAGATTTCAACGTCCCATTAAGGCCGTTAAGAAATTAATTGTATTAGTTCAGAACACTGCCATCCAACTTTAAGGTTGGCGGGGGGGCAGGCAAAAAGCCCAAGCAGCCTTCGCGTTTTCCAGGAAACCTCATCCACGGACGGGATGAGGTTTCCTGAAGCTTCTTTAAAATAAATAAATAAAATTTCCCACCTTTGCAAACATGTCCCAGCTCATGTGACACTGCCTCAGGGAGATTGCTACACTCTTCTGTCTGCACAGGTAGTGCTGAGTGCTACCAGCCACATATTATGCTGGGTGGGCCTTAATTGGTCCGCCCGCGTAAAACGGCAGCGTGGAGCCAATTGCGGGCGGCGATCAGCCCCGTGCCCGCCCCTGCCCACTCCCGCCCAGACCACCCGCCATAGGAAAAATCCTGGTCATAATCGTTGCTGTACTCATTGTTAAAAAACCTCCAAGTAACCACTTAGCACATTTATGGTCTGCAACTCATCCTACCAGTTCCTTAGGATTCCAAGTTCCTCCTTCACTATCTGTTTGTTGGTGTCAATGCTGGAAAAAGTATTCCCCACACAAGTATTGTTTTGTACCCCTAACCTCTGTCTAAAGGTCCATCATTTCCTTCTCTTATAAATCTTACTTTTTGTGGATTGCCCACGTAAATATTCCTGTTACTCTATTTTAGGGCATTATTTACTTTGTCCTGTTGCAATTGGGTCTACTTGCTCTCCAGTCCCTTGTAGCTTTTGTAAATTGGAACGTGACATGAAGTTTCATGGAGGCAACCTCATTTTTTTTAGGAAGTTTTAAGTACACAAAATAAAACAAATTTTCTTAGAGAATCACAAGATAACACTTGGATTGTCACCTCTTATCCCTCAGCCAGAACCTAAAACAAATGATTTAAATCATTTAATTGCTGTTTGTGGCGATTTGCTCTGTGCAAACAGTCTTGTGGCAGTTTCTACATTACAACAGTGATCACACTTTACAAAGTACATCATTGGCTGTAAATGGCTTTGCGACATCCTGAAGTCATGAAAGACACTGGGTGGGATTTTCTGGCCCCATCCACTGCCAGGATTGTCTGGTCCCACTGGAAGTCATTGGGCTTTTGACTGGGCTGGTGAATCTCCTGCTGTAGGTTCCACCATCACAGCGCCAGAAAATCCTGGCCATCATGTAAAGTAGAATAGTTTTCACAGCGAGAACAATTTCTTACGCTCCTTGGGTTGTGAAAACTAATAGATGCAACCTTAGTGACTACTTAGGTGTTGACCTCCTTTCAAGTTAAATTATTCAAAAATGACCTGCTTCAAGCAATGATTTTCCAAGTGCAAGGGAGCTCACACCCATTCTATCTCAAACACAAAGATGTATTCAACACTCGATTCAAATCTGATCAAGGCTTGGCAAGTGGCTAATTACTGGGGGTTCCAGTTTGGGTTTAACCTCAAAAGCTATGGGTAAATAACATTTTTCTGCATTGTTTAGTTAATCCAGAATGGCTACCTGCCAATATTGAATGAAAACCACTTTTGTTTATAACCAAGAAGTTTGTCAATGGCCATTACAACTGACTGACTTCCTGGATTCTTCACATTGTTTCAAAGCTACAGCAACGTGCACAACTAACCAGCATCATTGCCAGGCATCTCAGCTGCAAAACTTCCTGGTGTAGCTGATTAGCATTTCAAATTTTCATGGCCATTCCTCACAGGTTTGAGCTCAGACAGCTACTTTGCCATTGTGTACATCGCTGTGAAACCCAGTTCTGCCCTCATTTAACATAGGGACACAGGGCTTAGTAGGAGTAGGTCATTTGGTCCTTCAAGTCTGCTTCCCATTCAATAAGATCATGGCTGATCTGATTGTGGTCTCAACTCCACTTCTCTGTCTGCCCCACATAACCCTCGATTCCCTTGTCTATCAAAGATCTATCCAACTCAGCCATAAGTAAATTAAATTACCCAAGCTTCACTGCTTTCTGGGGAACAGAACTGCACGACATTGATTCAGAACACTTTCAACAAAGGTTACTGGATAGTGATCAGAAACAGGACTCTGACAGCTCCTTCTCAGACCATCACTTCGAACACTGTAATGAGGCCAAGCACAGCACTTCAACTACTGCCCTGACAGAGGAGCTCACTTCCACACAGGACAGTGCGGCTACAAAAGGAACAATTATTCCGTACGCCTACGGCATGAAACACTTACCACTGACTCCATATCTTGCAGTGTTATTGGCTTCTGGAGCATCATCTTATACAGGGGCCTGATGAAGAACCCTGCATAAATGACAAATAAAAACTGAGTGAATTCGTGCAACTGTAGATAATTGGACACCAGCGTTAGGAAATCCTGCCAACTAAAATACATAGCACAAAATCTCTGCCCTGCACACGATTTGTGAAGTTTCCAAAAAATCCTCAGGTTTAAAATAATATTAATGGAAATCTATGTACCTACCATCTAACAATTTTCCATGATAAACTGCCATTCCAGCTACACGGCCTATGAACTTAAAGTAGGATAGATGCTCCTCATTGCAGAGTCCGGAGTTTGGATTTATCTGTAAGGTGTAATTGTCCCTAAAGGAAAAAGGATATTGGATTGGATTAGATGATTAGAGTCCAGTAGCCTGGCAGACATTACATGCAGTGGGCATCTTAGCAGTAGAAGAGCACACAGAATCTAGTTTGAAAACATTAAAATATAACAGAAGGAAGGAGCTTTGCACCAACATTGAACCATTACATGAATGTTACAAGGTCTGCACCTATCTCTGCATTAATGTTGTTTCACTTTGGCACAACAAGAACACTGTAAAATTATTTATATACTGAAGGGTTAATGCTGTTATGCCATGGTGTAAGAGTAATACAACGGGGGAGATGGTGCCCTCGTGGTAATGTCACTGGACTAGTAACCCAGAGACCCAGGCTACTGCTCTGGGGACACGGGTTTAAATCCCACCTTAGCAGCTGGTGGAATTTAAATTCAATTAATAAATCTGGAATTGAAAGCTTGTCTCAGTAATAGTGACCTATCATCAATTGTTGTCAAAACCCCATCTGGTTCACTAATGCCCTTTTGAGAGGGAAATTTGCTACCCTTATACATGACTCCAGATGAACAGCAATGTGATAGACTCTTAACTGCCCTTTGAAATGGCCTGGTAAGGGATGGGCAACAAATGCTGGCCTAGCCATTGACACCCACATCCCATGAAAGAATAAAGAAAAACAAGTGTACAAAATTCCAGCACTCTTAAGCTTAAGGGTTCTGATATGAATATGAAGCAGTGGTTTCAGGGTGGGAAGTATTAACTTACGTGGCAGAATATTCAAACAGTCCATAATATGGATTGAACATCTCCTTGGAGAGGAGGAAAAACCACTCCCTGGCAACGCCACCATAATCCAATCCTTTTTCAGAGTCAAACTCAATCCACAGTCTGGCTTTAAGGAACTCCACTCTCTTCACAGACATTATTTTTCTGTAGGAATCTTCCAAGATTGCATTACGGCGTAACTTCATTTCAAATCGATTTGGGCCATCGGACTGCAAGTAAATTAAAAATCACTCTGGGTGAGGGGCCTATTAACTGATTCGATGATGGCTTGGCTTTGTAGAGACAGCCAGAGGAGAGAGCAAAAATATCAAAAGGATAATTCCAAATACGAAAATTTACATATGAAAAAAACCTTACATTCAAATAATGCCTTCAGCCCATCCCATCGCAATTTACACCAAAAATTTATTTTTGAAGCGTAGTCACTTATTTTCGTGGACGGTCAGTTTGACAAAAACAGGAACAAGACAAGCAGCCAGTTATTGTGTTTTAGTGATTTCGTTTTGGTGAGAAATATTGATCAGAACACAAGTACTCTCTGTTCTTCTGCAAGTCTTTACAGCCACCCAAACAAGTATATGAGCCCTCACTTCAAAGTCTCATCCAGCAGACTGAGGAGAGCCATATCCAGGCATTCTCAGTCTGTGCTGTGATTCTACCCAGGTTAGATGGATTTGAGTGGTACTCAGACTGGCTTGAAGTCACAATTCCCACTGTTTGGAACAGCGCTGGGTCTGTCCCACACACCCTTGCAACTGATCTCACTGGAGGACCCTGGCAGGTCTGATTGATGTGCGCATCAGCAGCAAAAGGTGAAATTTTCCAAACAGAAAACTTCAACTAACTTTAAGACAACTTTCTTCCAGCATTTCCTTGCTTCGTCTCAATTTTTAGCTACAATTGAAGAACTTCAGAGTTAAAGGAAAGTTACTGTAGGCCAAATGGTGAAAGTAGTTTATAAATTGTTGCACTGTCCATAAAGGTTACATAGCCAGACCTGACTTCTCATTCAATAATTTATTTCATTGGTAAATCATGCCGAAGTAAAGCTATAAATTAATGTTGCGATGTTTCAAGTGACACATTTTAGCACATACAATTTTCTGAAGTGCAATTCTTGTGGCTAATCCCAGCGAATAAAATGAATAAATAAATTATATTTTTGATAAACTTGGTTTCCTGTACCAGCTCATATAGGTGTGACTAACAATGCTTCATTGGCTGCAAAGCTTTTTGGACATCCTGAGATTATACAAAATGGTAAACTTTTCTCCGGTGACTCCCTATCATTCCAGTCTTCGTAAGCATCATGTTATAACTACTTCAAAATATTTCAATATTCTGTGCCAGCACCAATGGAAGCCACAGAGGAAAACATTATCTAAGGTTATTTGATTGTAATACTCACAGGCTTCCGCAGTTTTTTCCTGAAATAATCATACTTCTGTTTGTAATCTCTTGAGTAAGGCACAGCCTATAAAACAGGATCAAAATCAACACACTTTTTTAAAATCTAAATTTGCGATCAGCTTGACAATTGAATTTAACTGTTTACTTGATTTACAGTATACAAAATTAGGTGGTGCTTGGAAATGTAGTAACCTGGAGCTTCCAATATTGATAGTTTCAAAATTTGTCTTAATTCTTTCACAGGATGTGGGCATCCCTGGTTAGGCCAGCATTTATTGCCCAATCCTAGTTGCCCTCGAGAAGTTGGTGGTGAGCCACATTCTTGAACTGCTGCAGTCCATGAGGCGGAGGTACACCCAGAGTGCTGTTTGGGACTTCAGGATTTTGGCCCAGCGACAGTGAAGGAACAGCAACATAGCTCCAAGCCAGGACGGTTTGTGGCTTGGAGGGGAACTTGCAAGTGGTGGTGTTCTCATGCATCTGTTGCCTGTGTCCTTCTTGGTGGCAGTTTTGGAAGGTGCTATCGAAGGAGCCTTCATGAGTTGCTACAGTGCCTCTTGCAGATGGTACACACTGCTGCCACTGTGCATCAGCGGTAGAGGGATGAATGTTGAAGGTGATGGATGGAGTGCCAATTAAGCGGACTGCTTTGTCCTGGATGGTGTCAAGGTTTTTGAGTGTTGCTTGAGCTGCATTCGTCCAAGCAAGTGGGGAGTATTCCATCACACTCCTGACTTGTGCCTTGTAGATGGTGGACAGGCTTTGGGGAATCAAGTGAGTTACTCACTGCAGAATTCCCAACCTCTGGCCTGCTCTTGTAGCTACAGTATTTATATGACTGTTCCAGTTCAATTTCTGGTCAATGGTAACCACCAGAATGTTGATAATGAGGGATTCAGTGATGATAATGCCATTGAATGTCAAGTGGAAATGGTTGGATTCTCTCTGGCACTTGTGTGGCATGAATTTAAATTGCCACTTATCAGCCCAAGCCTGAATATTGTCCAGGTCTTGCTGCGTTTAGATATGGACTGCTTCAATATCTGGAGAGTTGTGAATGGTGCTGAACATTGTGCAATCATGAGCGAACATCCCTATGTCTGATCTTATAATGGAGGAAAAGTCATTGATGCAACAGCTGAAGATGGTTGAGCCTAAGATATTGAAATATTATGTAAAATTCTAAACTCTGAAATTGTAGATTTTTTACTCACAGGTCCAGTGATGGCTACATTCTGTAAGCGAGGATCCTCCCACTGGGTAACTTTGGTATCTGCCAGAAAATATTTTCCATTTATGTTCCCTTTATTTATATGAAGAAACTTAATAGATTGAAAGCAACGGCCAGCTAAAAATAACGTCCATGTTTAAAATTGATGCTACCTTAAAAACAATAACACTTCAGAATTATAAGAAATATCATACTCACTGTGGTCTATATAGAAAACTCTACCATCTGAGTGGACTCTCTCCTCCCAGCCAGGCTGTTGCAAAATAGAATTTAAAAAAAGACCAATATAAGAGAAAACAAATCACTATTAGCAATATTATTTTCTTTTCAAAAATAAAGAAACAACTTAATATGTGCAAAGAATATCTTATATGTTTATATATATGCTATCTTATATAAGATATATGTAAATTTGGGAGGCAACGAGCAACAGAGAGCGGTTAACTCACGGGAAGTGGCCCAAGGTCTGAAGGGTCTAAAGATGGTCGGTGCCTCATATGAACTGGAATTTTCAATCTTGGGTCCTCCTGGTTATAAGATTAAAGCATAGGATTAATGAACATCAAACAAACATTCTACTGAACTAGCAAATACAAGAAAAAGCTATTTCACCCTTTCTGTTTAATCCACGTAATTAAATCAATGCCAAAGACACATGAATTAGGAGCAGGAGTAGGCCACGGCCCTTCGAGCTCGCTCCACTATTCAATAAGATCATGGCTGATCCGATTGTAACCTCAACTCCTCATTCCTGCCTACCTCGATTCCCTTTCTCTCCATTGTTAATCAAGACTCTATCCAGCTCTGCCTTTAAAGTATTCAAGGACTCTGCTTCCGGCGCCTTTTGAGGAAGAGTGCTCCAAAGGCTCACGACCCTCAGAAAACATTTCTCATGTCTTAAATGAGCGACCCCTTATTCTTAAACAGTGACCCCTCATTCTAGATTCTCCCAGAGGAGGAAACACCCTCTCCACATCCACCCTGTCAAGACCCCTCAGGTTCTTAAAGGTTTCAATCAAGTCACCTCTTATTCTGCTAAACTCCAGTGGACACAAGCCTAACCTGTCCAACCTTTCCACAAAAGACAACCTGCCTATTCCTGGTATTAGTCTAGTAAAATTTCTCTCAACTGTTTCTAACACATAGGATACATTCTTCTTCCTCCTACCATTTCGGCTGTGATTTAATAGATACATGTCAGATTGAGATTGGGTGCCAGACATGCCTGGAGATTTAAAAAGAACACTTGAAGTGAACCTATCCCCAGTGAGTTGCAAAGCCCATCTTTTGGTCATCCCTCCTGACCTCCTCTGGCTCCCTATCCATTATTGACCCTTCAATCACCTTATTAAAATGTTGTTGTTAGACCTACATTTCAATTGTTCATCTTAAACAATGATTTATTGAAAAGAACGCAAATTCAGTTCATTCATTTTGCCATTTTATGTACTTTGAAAAAATTATGCTTGAGATATTGAGAGGGGAATAATCTGAATTAACTCAACTAACCTCTTAAACTAACGTGTCACCTACTTTCCCTTCTCTGCATGCTCTCCACAATCGAGACCCAAATGAAACAGTATTTTAATTCTGACCAACGCTGCAGGATTTCAGCAGTATTCCATTTGGCTTCTCATCTGAAGGTTCTTGCCACAGACACAATGTAATGCATCAAAACAGCACTGAGCAGCTAAGCTATACAGGTCAAGGTGGTTCATGGTTGAATTCCCAACTTGTGCCGAATCAGCTGATCTCAACCAGGGTGCTGGTGGTAGGGAAGCTACAACTTGTCTGAGTATCACTCATCTTGTGGTAGAAATATAGATGGGAGATTGTGATAGCATTTAAGTTGGTTTGTAATTTATGAATAAAATATCATATCTCTATTGAATTCAGTATACACTATTAAAAATAAATGCCTTTCAATGTACTATACATTGCACATTACTGATAATGTTCTCCCACTCAGCAGAGGAGAATATTGACCAATAAATCTTCATTCAACGCAACTGGTGGGCTTCTCCTTACCCATGTTGTAGTTTTGGTATTGTGATCAATGAAGAAAGGTCTACCATTGGTTACATTTCGGACTTCCCAGCCTGGAGGGAGAAAGCCCAATTCATATTTCCGTTGATGGTTTGGGGAGCTTTGTGGGGAATCTTGAGGAGACACCGTAGGAGGAAGATATGCTGTGGGGCTCCGACAGGGTTTTGGCTGTACTGCTTCACTAGTGGTCTGCGCACAAAAACAAAATACTTTCCATTAATAAGACGTTAAGTACAGAATTGAGACAATTTATTTCAACTTAAACCATTGAACCATGTTGGACCACTGAAATGTAAAATGCAAAAGGGACAAGCAACAGCTTCTTAGGCATCATGATTTTGATTTATTTTGTCATAAACTTATCATTTTGGGACCGATATAAGCAAAGGAAAGTTTCTGCAATTTGTAACACATTTCGCGGGCTAGAGGCAAAAGAAGTTCACTGATTGGGGTCAGAGGTTTCAGAAAGATTTGCAACGTTCAAACTTGTGTTGATAATGGACAGGTTTGGCTTGGAGATCTATTAAAAGGAACAATGCTAGAGGAAGAGAGCAGAAAAATAAAAAGAGCTAAACAATGCGCAGGCACAATAGTGATCGTAAAAAAGGAGCAAGAGATCACTAAAGTAACATTTGACAAATGCAAGGTTTATGAGGCAAGGGAGTCTGCAAGAATCCAAAACAGTGGGGGGCAGGGGGAGAGGGCACGTGGGGGCATGCACAGGGGGAGAGGGAAAGGGAGAGCGTGCGCAGCGAGAGAGGGAGAGGGAGAGCGTGCGCAGCGAGAGAGGGAGAGGGAGAGCGTGCGCAGCGAGAGAGGGAGAGGGAGAGCGTGCGCAGCGAGAGAGAGAGAGGGAGAGCGTGCGCAGCGAGAGAGGGAGAGCGTGCGCAGCGAGAGAGGGAGAGCGTGCGCAGCGAGAGAGGGAGAGCGTGCGCAGCGAGAGAGGGAGAGCGTGCGCAGCGAGAGAGGGAGAGCGTGCGCAGCGAGAGAGGGAGAGAGAGCGCAGCGAGAGAGGGAGAGAGAGCGCGCGAGAGAGGGAGAGAGAGCGCGCGAGAGAGGGGGAGAGAGCGCGCGAGAGAGGGAGAGAGCGTGCGAGAGAGGGAGAGAGCGCGCGCGAGAGAGGGAGAGAGAGCGCGCGAGAGAGGGAGAGAGAGCGCGCGAGAGAGGGAGAGAGAGCGCGCGAGAGAGGGAGAGAGAGCGCACGAGAGAGGGAGAGAGAGCGCACGAGAGAGGGAGAGAGAGCGCACGAGAGAGGGAGAGAGAGCGCGAGAGAGGGAGAGAGAGCGCACGAGAGAGGGAGAGAGAGCGCGAGAGAGGGAGAGAGAGCGCGAGAGAGGGAGAGAGAGCGCGCGAGAGGGAGAGAGAGCTCGCGAGAGAGGGAGAGAGAGCTCGCGAGAGAGGGAGAGAGAGCGCACGAGAGAGGGAGAGAGAGCGCACGAGAGAGGGAGAGAGAGCGCACGAGAGAGGGAGAGAGAGCGCATGAGAGAGGGAGAGAGAGCGCATGAGAGAGGGAGAGAGCGCGCGAGAGAGGGAGAGAGCGCGCGAGAGAGGGAGAGAGAGAGCGCGCGAGAGAGGGAGAGAGAGAGCGCGCGAGAGAGGGAGAGAGAGAGCGTGCGAGAGAGGGAGAGAGAGCGCGCGCGAGAGAGGGAGAGAGAGCGCGCGCGAGAGAGGGAGAGAGAGAGCGCGCGAGAGAGGGAGAGAGAGAGCGCGCAAGAGAGAGAGAGCGAGAGCACGTGAGAGGGAGAGAGAGAGCGCGCAGCAAGAGAGGGAGAGAGAGCATGCAGCAAGAGAGAGAGGAAACACAGCAAGAGGACGCAGAGAAAACACAGCGAGAGAGCGCAGAGAAAGAGAGAGTGTGCACAGCCCAGTCAGGCTGGAACACTGAAGAGCCTCAACACCTGGGAGTGTCTCAGGATGTAGATGTCGTGGGAGCTGCCTGGGTACCTTGTACAGACTTGCAGAATCTGCATCCTGTGATCACACACTATCTGCACGTTCATGGAGTGGAAGCCCTTCCTGTTAACAAAGGCACCGGGCTCACCCACTGGTGCCTTGATGGCCACATGTGTACAGTCGAATGCACTCTGGACGTGGAGGAGCCCAGCAATCGCTGCAAAGGCTCTGGCTCACTCAGCCTGGCTGGCATTGTCCGTATGGAAATGAAGGAAAGTCAATGCCCGCCTGAACAGAGCTTCTGTCACCATCTGTGACTCATCTATGGACAGCTGATTGGGAGACTCCACACAGATCCCCCACTGACCCCTGGAAAGAGCCAGATGCATAGCTGAGGGCTACTGTGACCTTCAGAGCCACTGGCATGGGGTGTCCACCCACACAGTCGGAGGTGATCTCGGGCCCAATCATCTGACAGATGGAGGTCACTGTCTCCGTGGAGAGGCTTAGCCTCCTTCGGCATCGCACCTCAGACGTATTGAGGTAGCTGCGTCGCCACCAGTAAACCCTGGCAGCAGGATAGTGGCATCTTCTGCAGCCCCGAATGCCTTGGACTGCCAGCTGGCCTTGTGCCCCTTGTGCCTGCATCTCTTCTCCCACAGGTGGCTCTTCTGAAGCTGCATAGGGACACCCAGCCTCCTCTCCCTTATGCCCCTCTCTTCGTCAGAGGTGGTGCCACCTGCAGAGACCACAATCCCCATTCCCAGGGTAAGGGAAGGCTGTCTGATACCTGGAAGGTTCCACACGGTCTGAATTCTCCAGGGTCCTTGGAGACACCAAGGAGTCCTGAAACGAAGCCTGGAAATGCTAACAATGAAGCCCTGAACAGAGACGAGGTTGCCAAGTACCAATAAGTCACCAGCAGCAAACTATCTCCCAAACTCCTCACTACTCACACTGGAAATGCTGCTGACCCTTTTTATCCCGCCCGTGGATAAGGTTTTTGGAATAGTTGGCTGGCCGCTTGCCTGTTTTGCCCGTGAGACGAGCGCAAAAATCACAAGGGGCAATGAAAAATCTGCGTCAATTGACTTTTTACTGGCCTGAACTGGCCTCTTAATTAATCGCGGGCGCAGCTCCAGCACCCGTGTGTGGCCGCCGACCGAAATATCATGCGAGTGTGCGATGACATCAGGATGCTCACCCAACGCCATCACGCGTTATTTTACGCTCGAGTATGTCGGGGTGCCCAGCACGCTGAGCGAAAGATTTTGCCCCATGTACCATCCAGTGACATGACCAAAATGTAACACTCGCTTCTAAAACAATTTTACCTCGTAAACAAAATTTAATAGCTCCACATTCTTTATAGCCACTTCTCTAAAATTGTGGGCAATGCATGTGACCAGCTAAGTGCCTGAAAGTATGGTGGAGGTTTGAAGAACAGCTGGTTACATCTGGGCTCTGTTCCAATTGAATACATGACACAGCCCATCAATCACTTAGGATATCATGAAAAATAGCCCAGATCTCTAGCCCAGTAATTCTGGCAGTAGATCATCAAATTTGAATCTCAGTTTCACAAGTTCTTGGCCGGATCATCCATGGAGAAAACAATTACAGTGGCAGAACAATCAATCCACTCTATCTGGCTGGGGTGTGGTGGAGAAAGAGGAGGAGGAGGAGGAAGACGATGTCAAGGCAGGGAATTTTAGAAGCTAAATCCTGAGCTCATATACAGCATTTGATTAGAGGACTGAACTGACAGAAACAATGGTGAAGTTTGTGATTCAGATTGAAACACCTTCTGGTGGGAGGAGCATTATAACATCAATTCGCATCCAAAAAAAATTTGTTTTCAATGTCACAATAGCTGATACGTTTCAAAAATGTGCAAGTGAACTAACAGCAAGCCAGCATTTTCATTCGGCTAACAATCCATCTTCAATCTAAGAAATAAATGTGTACGTGGAATCATTATCAGTTATAAATTTCCTTAATTTCACCAAATTGATAAAACCATAACAAAATTTTCCCCTTAAGCCCTTCAGCATAACAGATTCATGTATAATCTGCCTATCTGTAGTACAACTTGCCTGCATAACAGGTCGTGTCCAGCTGGTGGTTCGGTTATTGTGGTTGACATAATAAGCTCTTCCCTTATCGTCCTTCTTTACTTCCCAGCCAGGTGGCAATCCTGCTGAAGTGGGTAAAATCTAGCACAGGCAAAAGGTTAAACTAAATTAGCAAATGCAGCCCAACGACACAAAGGAATCACCAAAGGTAGAAAGTTTGATTTACTTATATGCTTTAGTATTAAAGTTCTGTTTTAAAATGGGATTTATTCCAAAAAAACAAGAATTTTGTAAGTTTTCTAAATGTGAACATCCATAGTAAAGCCACATAAGGGAGTCACACGCGAGGGGCTTAACCTATGGGTCAAAATCCTGGAACTCCCTCCCAAACAGCACAGTGGGTGTATCTATATCACATGGACTGCAGCGGTTCAAGGTGGCAGCTCATCACCACCTTCTTGAGAGCAATTAGGGGATGGGCAATAAATGCTGGCCCAGCCAGTGATGCCCACATCCCATGAATGAATAAAAAAGAAAATCTCATCTCTTCGATGTGGCACAATGTTAAATTTATGTTTGATAACATTCCTTGAGACGTTTTAGGATATGGGTGTTATACGAATGCAAGTTGCTCTTTTACTTTAACTTTATATGTTTGTAGCAGCAGATTCACCATGGTGCTCACGGGATAGGGACATGGGAACAGGAGTCGGCCATTCAGCCTTTCGAGCCTGCTCCACCATTCAATAAGATCATGGCTGATCTGGTTGTGGCTTCAACTCCATCTTGCTGTCTGGCCCTTATAACTCTGGACTCCCTTGGCTCTCAAAAACCTGTCTAACTCTGCCTTGAATAAATTCAATGACCACTGCTTTCTGGGAAGAGAGTTCCAGAGACTAACGATACTCAAGAGAAAAAAAAAACCTTAAATAATTTATGTTTATGTAGATGGTTTATGTTTAGCTTGGCTTGTCCTTTTAAAACCATTGTTGAAGTAATTCCATTAAGCCTTTGAGGAAGTGGTATGTACAGGTTAGGATATGTGCTGTGACATTGCTCACTGGAAGTCAGGTAATACAGTGCTGACAGTAATGTACCACTGACAAGATTATTATACCATGTAATGCAAACTATATTAGCCTGCTGAATTGCAGCTGTTTTTAAAGCTGGCAAAGTCTAACAATCTGGAAACAAAAGACTTGTCAGTTATTAATTGCTTTTTGGTCAGGGAGTGTCCGAACCAGAATTTATGATTCAAGACACCATTGGGAGGTCTGACTTCTACCAAATTAGGTTGTCAAGATGAATCCTTTTGCTGAGCTTACCAGAAGGCCCACGGTTCTGGAAATGATCCAATTTTAATAGCACATTTGTCAGTCACTGGGAACCTAAACTAATGAGGATCGCAAATTGGATCATTTTTCTGCTAATATTGAAGGAAATTAAAGAGGAGATTCAACCAAAGCTAAGGTTTGTCCAACCCGCATTGAAAACGCTAAACAAGTTACAGTGGGGATGACTTTAGTGGCTAGAGTTTTGTTTGAACTGTATTGATGCAGGCTAATGGTAGAAAAGAAAAAAACGCGGGCAGTATGGGGTCTTGCGGTCAACAAAAATAGTGATGTGAACCTGATCAGGGTGGCTCCAAATATCCTGCACAATATCCTGAAAGGAATGTCCTTGGGGTGTTTTCACCTACTGAGTAATAGAATATTCATCGAAATACTAAGTAGCTGTGCACATTGACAAATTTTATAAGGAAAAAGGCAAAACTTACAACTGGCAGCATGGGCTGTTCTTCCAAAATAGTTTGCGAACTCCCTCGTCTACTGGAATGACTCTTGGGAAAGTAAAATGGGACATGTAAAATTTCAAAATAATTTGCATGGAGATAATTTTTTTTTTCTACAAATAACACTGCTCAGTTTAATTGAATATTGGAAGGGCAAATAGGTGGAGCTGTGACTAGGTTGAACAAGTGGGTATACAAGTTTCCATGGGCAGAGACCAAAATATAATCCTATGGATTATATAATCCTAAACCAAATTATTCTGATTATTCCACATCGCACTGCTCACAGATATAATGTTGAAGTGGGCTGCACATTTATCCCAAAGTTTTAATCGCTTCATGAGCGCGTGCAAACTGTACACCAAGACTGGCCTGGCTAACCGCTGCTCAAATCCAACAAATGGATATGCAACATTCGTTTAATTCAATTCGAGCATTATACAGGAAGACACAGCATTATACAGGAAGACACTGGCAACTTTCACGTGACACTTGAAAGGTTCAAGTGAACAAACCTTTTAATTACGGGAAGGCTGAAACCAAATATTAACATGCATTTAAATTATAAGAGGCTTAAAAATCTGCGTTTTCACTCACTGAGCAGGAGCTGCGCCGATCTGAAACTGTACACCCAGAAGCCTGAAAACGCTTACTAAGTTCCTCCGCAAGTTGGTTTTGCAAATCGAAACCTGCATTCTGTCCTGTAGGTGTATGGGGAGGTGGGGGTGACTGAGGGTTGCAGCTACTGAATGCAGTTTCATCATCAGTTATAACTTCCCAGCTCTGTTAAGAGAGGTTTTTTTTAAAAAAAGTATTACATTTTTTTTTAAAAAACTAATTCTTCATTTCAACTTATTTTTAATATAACACACTCTTGTACGGATTTGTCATTTAAGTGAAAAGCGTTTAAACTCACATCTGGAGAATCTCTGTTGTTTTCAGGAGTTTCAGTTTCTTCTGATATCTGTCTCCGTGTACTATACACACGCTGTGCCTCCAGCTGGATGTTATTTCGACAACGGTTTATGTCAGATGCAGTGTCCCTGTAGGGGAATTATGGATAACTTCTTGTAAAGCCAAGGTTATGGTTGTCTGTTTCCCTCAAACAATGCAAACACACATCTTTTTCCCTTTTAATACCAAATCTTTCACAGATTTGGGCTTTAATCATTCCCAATAAATGTAAAAATGTAACTTTTCAATCACAAGTGATACTCGAGAGTCTCTTGAAACATCAGAAACAGTGCATAACATCCCCTTGCTCAACTTTCAAAGCAGACCTCCTGGTCATATAATTCTTTATTCTTCCAAAATGATCTAAGCTGCATATATCTTTGTGTAAACATGACAACTGTAAGTCAGCCAACAGGAGCCAGATGCTTGCAGTGCATATTCGGTCTCGCACTCTTCATCTTCTGACTCAATGAAGCATTCAGAATTGTAAGGAGATACCATGAGAAACAAAAGCAGAAGGAAAAAAAATTGAAATCACTCATTTTTGTGTTCAGTAACAAACTTCAAAGAAGGGCCATTTGTATGAGAGTCTGAGAATCCACTATTGTAGCTATTGGTTTCCAATTGTTATCTTGTTACATGGGCTTCAAACGCTCAAGTGAAGATGTGCCCATATGCTGTGATTCTGAGCAACTGGCGTCAGAAACGTCACAATTTATTCCTGAATTCAGTCAAGTTATCTCAGGCAGGTAGACAGCTGGAGTACAACAGGTGATGTGTGAAACTATATTGCTGTTCCTTCACTGTCGCCGAGTCAAAATCATGGAACTCCCTCCCTAGCAGCACTGTGGACGTTCCTCCACTACATGGGCTGCAGTGAACCTCAGGGGCAATTAGGGATGGGTAATAAATGCCGGCCTAGCCAGTGACATCGACATCCCGTCAATGAATACATTTTTAAAAAATGACCCCTGCATGTCAAATGACTTAAGGCACAGTTCAAAGCAGTTCCTCACCGGACAGTAACTGGCAGCCGGAATTCAGCAGCCTTTAGGTTGCTGCTTATGTTACATTCGTGCCACCAGGACACTGTCTCTTGCTGCGAGCAGCAAATTGCTGCATTTACTGAGGCCAGCCACCAGCAAGGAGTGCCTGGCAAAAGGCCGGAACACCTGACTACCGATCTTAATGAATCTGGCAACACTGTGTCAGGGTTACAATCAGCTGAGCGAGAGCCGCTCATCAGGAACTGGGAGCACCGGTCAAGCACTGTAACGTAAAAACTCGAGACCACCTGACAATTGGTATAGCAAGTAAAATCGGGCCCATCTCAATACCACAGTTCAGTTTGTGAAGATTTAGTATAGACTGTACAAATACAAAAAAAAAATCCACTGAGTAATAGGGTAAGGAAAGGCAGTACAATAAATTTACAACCCAGGTGGTTATGAAAACTTTACTCCACAGCCACCAATATTTTAAAATATCAAACCGACCACCTTCCATTGTTTGAACCAATATGCTGTTCCATATTGGAAGAGGCCATTTTGTTAGCATTTAGTATGCAAATTAATTTGAATGAATCGCCAAACTCACTTGAGCAAGAACTTCTCGCTCTTACGAATGTGATTTCACTAAACCAGTATCTTCCTGCTGGCACACATTCTAATAATAGGTGAACAGTAATTCACTTTTACTACTTATCATTCTCTTACTTTTCACTCCGCCTGCAAAGCTGGCTAGAGAGTAGCAGTCAAAATGAGAAGTTAAATATGAATCCCTGGATGCTATTAGCATTAAACACCAAATAAATAAATTTTATGCTCTCGGTTTCAAGGTTGATAGAAAACAAAAGCCATCTTTTCCAAGTTGCACTTTTTATATCACCTGTAGGCTGACCCAGTTTTTATATCACCTGTAGGCTGACCCAGTTTCTCTGGCAGTCTATTATGCAGGGCAGTCGTCTCACTTAGTTCTACACCATAGAGGCGAATCTAACAGCTATTTTTGGAAACTGTTAACTATCTGCAAGTGAAGACATTGCAACAGTGAGCAGAATTATTTTTCAGGCCACAGTGAGACTGGACACCAATTCAAGCACTCAGAGTGCCCTCCTTTATAAACGCAGTGAAATTCTGAAGACTTACTGAGAACTTGGTCGAATCCACTGTGTTGTTCTGGTTTCGTGGTTGACAAAATAAGTTCTCCCCAGATTATCCTGCTTCTCTTCCCAGCCACTGGGCAATGCAGGAGGTGGTTGGCTATGGACAGTCACGCTCTGTTGGTCCAAAAGTTCCCAGCCAGGCTGTAGGTAAAAAGCAACACTGAAGTGTGGAAAAGTAATTGTTTTGAGGCCCTAATGTAATGTATCTACATTTGGAAAAATACACAGCAACTTTTATTCAGAGTACAAATGAAAATTATTACAGGTCTTGAGGAACTTAGAATCCACTTTTCTTGTCACATAAGAATGCACACTTTAAAAAATGAAAAAGGAACATATTAAGTGAGCCACTATTGGTTATATCTTAAAAGCTGAACTATAAATTATCTGGCCTTTAGGTTTTATTTAAGTTTGTTACCTTAAGACCAAAATACACAAAGTCGATTACTTCTAATACAATCTGCAATTTGTGTAGGTTAGCATTTTGTGTGTCCATTTAATGCCCTGTGGAAGAGTAGTAAGAAGTAAGCTCTTTGCACAGAAAGTGTATTGGAGTGAGTTGTACAGTTGGAGCAAATCAGCCCAAGAAAAATAAAAAATCAGATGATTCACTCTGGGTTGTTTCTGTGCACTTCCTAGAGCCAAACAGCTATACTGACAGATGTATGCAAGTACATGAAATGCCTGTTGACTAAATTATAAAATGGTGTTTTGCATTTAGGAGGAAATTAAGACGGGAAATGAAAAATGAGTGGGATGGGGGGGTGGTGGTTTGGCGCACGGAGAGAAGAGAAGCAAAAGAAAATTTGCACCAAAGCCCTTGGATTTTTCTACCACATTAAAGGAGCTATATAAATGTAAGTTGTTGTTTTCATTAGGTATCATTCACAAGCAGAACTGCAAAGAGCAATTAGATTTTTTAATAAAATAAATGTACTTATGAAACCTGGTAGATACTCTGGCAGTATGTGCCTGGACCAGTGTTGTGACTTGATAAAAAAAAAAAATTCAATTTATTCAGACCAGATGGTTTGCACAGTAGGGAACATGCATGAACAGTGAAATAGCAACATTCAACAGAACAAACTGATACTTCCGGCAATCCTTGTGCACATTTGTGGGTGCACCTATGTTGGAAACACAAAAAATAGAATTTCAAAGCAGCAATTTAAAAACACTAAATGGAACTTCCATGGTTAAACAATTTTTTTTATGATTCACTCAAAAATGGTCATCAAGAAGAGAAAGAATTTGTACAATGACCAGAAAAAGCTTTTTACACTTACCTCCAATTCATCGGTTTGCTCTGTGCTATCTTCTTCAGAAGCATTACTCTTAGGAAGATAGGTCATCTTTAATCGAAGATGCCCCTTAACCCTGGATTTGTGACTGCAGAAAATACAACAAAAACAATAATTAATAACAATCAAGCAATTTTGGTCCAAGTACAGACAATATTCAAGGGGGAAAAGTAGAATAAATCTTGCTTTTCATAGCTGTGATTTTTTGGAAAAAGTGTGTTTCTAAATATTACTGATAGAACCAGCAAGAGAACCTTTAAGTATCACTATGGATTATGAAGCCTGCCTTTCACAAATCTAGAAAATTATTTTTATCTTGGCAATTCCCATAGCACAATGAAAAATTAAATAAATAACTACCTTGGCTTTAAAATCGCATGTAGAAGCAATTAATCATAGAGTATGCCAAGATTTCAGCCACTGATGTTACTTTGGAGGAGGAGGGCAGATATGAATAATGTCAGTTCAGGCACTGTGCTGAATGGATTCAAAATTCAGAAGTAGGAAGAGAGCAGCTCCTAATAATATTTTAATCTGAAGGCAACTTTTTTTTTTAAAAGGGCAAGTTATCTGGAGTCATAAAGCTAATACCTTGGCCTAGATCCAGGGTTCAATATTGTAATGCATTCTAGTTCAGTTTGTCACAGCCGTATGAATTTAATTCCAAACGTCAAGGTGGAATTTAAGACTTTGGCCAAATGACTGGCTTGGGAGAGAAAGATGACAAAGTAAGTCATTCATGTTATGGTATTCGTCAATGTAAATTATGCATCACATAATTGTGTAATTAGCTTCTTCTACAGTGTCTCTTGCACAGAAGTAAATAAATAATGAATAATTTGGACAAACATTGGTTAAGTTGCAGTTAGGTCACTGATTTAATGACTTTAACCAGTGAAGGGCTAAGCCACACAACAGACCATTGAAGTTTAGAGTTTAATCCCCCTTTTGTGCTGAGTTAGCAGATCTCAGCCAGGGTGGCAGTGGGAATATTACAACGGGCTTCCAATATTTTCCTGGCTCAAGCAAACATAAAAGGCCTCTGGTTTCCACTATCCAAGAACCTTTGCTGGAAGTACATAGGTCAAGGATTGGGCTCAGTAGTGTTGAACGTCAGGTTTAGGATCACACATGAATATCTGGGCAAGGTACAAGAGGGCACCAGTAATTGCCTTGAGGAGAATAGGAAGGGAGACTTGGCGCAAGAACAATTTTCCTTTACAGTTTAAAGCAACCTCCTTCCAGCCCCAGATCTCTGCACTCCTCCAATTCTGGCCTCTAGTACATCCAAGATTTCATTCACTCCACCACTGACAGCTGTGCCTTCAACTGTCTGAGCCATAAGCTCTGGAATTCCCTTCCTCTACCTCCCTATCCCTTTTAAAATACTCCTTAAAACCTTTGACCATATGCTCAGTCACCTGTCTTCAATATCTTGCTGGCCCAGTGTCAAATTTTATCTGATGATGCTCCTGTGAAGGAACATGACATTGAAGGTACTATGTCAATGCAGGTTTTTGTTGAAGGATTCTTGTGGCTGATCATTTCACACAAAGATAGGATAAGGAGCAATAAAACTGGAGCTCACATTCTTTTTTATCTCATACTTGTTGTCAATGCGTGAGAGGACAAAAGCAAGTAGGGAGAGAAGTGGCATGCAGATAAGAAAATCCAGCAATGATAGTCAAGGAAATTCCTCTGGAACAGAAAAGAACAGGAGTTGGTCACAGGAGTTGGGGACACAGTCTAGAGTAAGCCAGTTAGGACTGACATAAGGAGGAATTTCTTCACTCTGTGGGTGGTGAATCTTTGGAATCATCTACCTCGGGGGGCTGTGGAGGCTCAGTCATTGAGTATGTTCAAGACGGAGATCGATATATCTTTAATACGTAGAAATCTAAAGGGATATGGTGATAGCACAGGAAAATGGCAATGAAGTAGGATTTCAACCAAGGTCTAGTTGAATGGCGCAGCAGACTTGAGTGGCTTACTCCTCCTCCTATTTTACAATGTTTCCTATTCAGCACCTTGAACCTGTTCAAACTTTTATTCTACATCGTTAAAATATTGGTTAAGATATATACATTAAAAAAATCAAGCCAAGCACCTCACTCCCCCAATTGTTCAGCTGCGAGTAGAAGTCTCCAGGTTTAATACCTGGCCTGTGTTGAGTCAGCTGATTGAGGGGGAGACAGTGGTCGGGACACTATCACTGATTTCAGTGCCCCCAGATTAAGAGGGAGAAGATAGCTGGGGTTCCCACTTCAGAATGCCACCAAGCAACCACTAGACAGATATTGAGGGTGAACATGAGATGATCACAGGGTAGAGTTCAACCATAACACTCCTAATCTAGGGTCATAGGAACAGTAGGTCAATTGGCCCCTCAATCCCACTTTGCCATTCAATGAAATCATGGCTGATCTGTGACCCAATCCCATGTACCCATATTTGCCTCATATCCCTTAATGGTTTTGATTAACAATAATCTCAGATTTAAAGTTAACAATTGATTCAGCAGGCACTGGTATCTGTGGAAGAGAATTCCAAACTTCTACCGTCCTTTGTGTGTAGAAGCACTTCCTAACTTTACTCCTGAAAGCATTAGGATAACTAGGTACAGGTGAAGTCAACCAGCAATCAAACTAATTCACAATCAAAAACACAATTTATAGGCTATATCCTCTAGTTCCAGGTAGCCCAAACAGCCAAAGTAATTTCTCGCTAGTTAAGCCCATCAGCTCCCCTTAATATAAATAAAGCTTTGATTAAGTTACCCCACAATCTTCTAAATTCTAGGAAATACAAACTTACTTTCCTTGTAGATCTGCCCTTGGAGTTTAGGTATCATCCTGGTAAATCTCTGCTGGACTCCCGCCAAAGCCAATGTATTCTTCCAAAGGTATGGTGCCCAGATCTAAACACAGTATTTCAGGCACAACGGCAACCTTACTTCTAACCCCTGTAATTTAGCCCTCTCAATACAAAGGCCAACATCCCATTAGCCTTTTTAATTATTTTTCTGCCTACGCATGATGACATTTCACTGATCTATGTACATGGACCCCCAAGTCTCTTTGGGCTTCCATTGCTTGTAGCTGTTAACCAAAAAAGTACTCTGATCTAACCTTTATTGATCCAAAAAGTGATGACCCTACATTTGCCTATATTGAAATCCATACAGCACAGATTTGCTTATTCGCATAACCTCTCTGCAATTTTATGCTTTCACCTACACTGCTCTCTACTTTTCATCATTAGCCAATTAGGATATATGGCTCTCTATCCCATCATCTAAGCAGTTAATAATTAATGTGAATACTTGAAGCTCCTACACATATCCCTATGGAACAGCACTGGTCACATTCTGCCTACGTGAGCACAAGCTGACTATCTCTACTCTGTCTCCTGCCACCTGGTCATCTCCCAACTCAGTCAATAATTTGTCCTCAATTCCATGAGATTCAAATTTGGCTAATGGTTGTTCATGAGTGACAATACTGAGTCAATTCCAGAAGTCCATAGGCATTCCGCTGTTCGCAATTGTGGACCATCACTATGCATGAAAAATAGCCAGTTGAGTGAAGTACTGCCTGACACCTGAGGGACAACACCTTTGCAAGAAGTCAACCCTTAAGGTAGGGAACAAACTATCAAGCAAACAAATCAGGCAAAATATCAAATCTCCAAGTTTCTCATTCAAAACTGCTTAATTCAAATTATCTGACAATTTGAACTTTTCAAGCATGAAACTCCCTATTTTTTATGTTATCAACATTGCTTATTTCAAATAGCTATATAATTTAAATGTTTTAGTGTAGAGAAAGGGGCTTGGAATTAATTGTTAGGATTAGATTCTGTTTGTATCTCAATGGACATTCTGAAATGCAAAACTGTGGACTGGAGTCATTTTCTCCCTTGTTCAGGTGGACAGGTGTTTATTGGTTAAGCACTAAGTGTACATATGGAACTGTTCTCGTGCGTCTGCAAAAGTGAATAAGTTTGGGGTAGCGAATGAGACGAGTTTGGATTGACCTCACTTGGGCCAGTGTTTCCAATAACTAACATTTCTTTAGATCAACCTTCAGTTCATTTGGCTGCATTTTCAGAAATACACCTGAAATGTGACTATGCCAAAAAAAAATACCAACACTGACAGCGATAGCAACTTTCAGTGTCCTTATTAACTTTACTGAACGGTCACTAATAGCTTCGGACAGCTTGAAATGTGAGTACCAAAGAAATCTCAGCACAACAAGTTTCACCATGTACAATGCTAAGTTGTGATATGCTATTTTGAATTTTTGCCAGCAACTTCAAAAAATCCAAATTAGTATCTCTGAGTAGATCAGAATTCATGCAATAACTATCAAGTATTTCCTGGAGAGAAGCTGCCCTACGGCTCGCTGAATATCTATGTTAAACTGAATACTTTCACTTACCTTCTAGGATGAAGAATAAAATCCTTGAATGTATATGGCCTCTCCAGGTTTGGATTTTCAGTCTGCAATTAAAAGGGTATCCATTAATTCTGATATGTTTGCTTACATTTCAATTACATTTTTCTACTCCAGTTCTTTTATTTTCTTTCCATCCAATTACTCATTTGCACATATTTTTCTTCAACCAGGAAAACCATGCAATCCAACTTGTGGGTTTCTGCACAAAATCTGCCAACAGTGCTCCAACAGCCAACAGAATGTGCTTAAACCATGAAACAGGCGATGTATTTTGCCTGGTCCCAGGGTACAGTAATCTGGACTCGGTGAAAACTAACACAGTGCGAGGTACATTCTAATTAGTGGTTAAGGGAATCCTTAAGCACCTGCGAGGCTGTCATTATTTACATCCTCCAGTTGAGTTACATATATTAAAATTGCCCACAGTTTGAACAGAACAAGTCTTTATTCCCGTTAATAGTTAAACATCAGGCTTATTTTACCTGCATGGTTAATTACTTTCTTCCCAGACTATTGCTTTACTTGTGCCTCAAAAGTAAGTGGTTAAGCGAATGGCTAAGTTGCCACAGTGAAGGGAATGTGGTGCGCTCGCCAGAAGTTTAGGAAATACAATGTAACCTCAAGAGTCCTGGGCTGCTCACCTCAGTCAAAGCAGAAAGATTTTTCTTCCATTCGGCAGAGAAGTAACAATATCTTAAGCAGCTCAGAGTGGATTAAACATTTTAAGGAAAAATTTGTGCTAGGTGAATGATGGGAGGAGGAGAGGAATACTTTCTCTCTATTTATTGACCCCCATGTCAACAATGAGCATTTTTACGTCTCGTAGAAGTTATAACCCCAGAAAAGCACCTTCACTAGCTGGTCTTCTGGCTTGGCGGGCAAGGGGCTCCTGCCCCCTGGCGGGCAGGGGGCTCCAGAAGCTTCAAGTTCAAGTCTCACTTGAGGGCTTTTTGGCCAGGGAAGGAACGTCATGATGTGATTCAACAGGTTGATAACCAGCCTGCTCATCCTTCCAACACTTCCTGCTCATCCTTCCAACACTTCCTGCTCATCCTTCCAACACTTCCTGCTCATCCTTCCAAAGGGGAAAAAAACTCGTGCGTAAAGAAATGAAACAAACAAACAAACTTCACTGGTTCAGTTTGTTTCACTTCCCACAATAACCCTTTAGCCTCAGGAAGATTGTTATCTTAGTATTAAATTGTAGCTGGAACTTTCTAGACTTTAAAGCTGGGAGGAGGAGTTGGCGTTAAGGACTAAAAGGCTATGATCACTTCAGACTGGGGGATAAGGATGTGATAATAGGACACTTAGAAAATACCAACGGGATTAGACAAAGTCAACATGGATTTATGAGAGGAAAATCATATTTGACTAACCTACTGGAGTTTATTTTGAGGACGTCACTAGCAGAATAGATTAGAGAGAACCAGTGGATGTGGTGTATTTGGATTTTCAGAAAGCTTTTAATAAAAGGTTAGTGTGTAAAATTAAAGCACATGGGATTGGGGGTAATATATTGGCATGGATTGAGAATTGGTTAGCAGACAGGAAACAGAGAGTAGGAATAAAAGGGTCTTTTTCGGGGTGGCAGGCGGTGACTAGTGGGGTACCACAGAGATCAGTGTTTGGGCTCCAGCTATTCACAATATATATCAAAGATCTGGATGAGGGAGCCAAATGTAATATTCCCATGTCTGCTGATGACACAAAACTTGGCGGAAATGAGCAATGAGGAGGGTGTTAAGAGGCTTCAAAGCGATTTAGACAGGTTGTGAGTGGGCAAAAACATGGCAGATGCAGTATAACATGGATAAGTGTGAAGTTATCCACTTTGGTAGGAAAAACAGAATGGCCGAGTATTATTTAAATGGTGGTAGACTGGGAAATATTTATGTGTAAAGGGACCTGGGTGTCTTTGTACACTAATCACTGAAAGCAGGTGCAGCAAGCGGTTAAGGTGGTAAATGGTAAGTTGGCCTTCATTGCGAGAGGACAGAAGCAAGGATGTCTTACTGCAGCTGTACAGGGCCTTGCTGAGACCACACCTGGAGTATTGTGTGCAGTTTTAGTCTCCTTACCTAAGGAAGGATATACTTACCAAAGAGGGAGTGCAGCGAGGGTTCACCAGACTGATTCCTGGGATGGCAGGATTGTCATATGGGGAGAGATTGGGCTGACTAGGCCTGTATTCACTGGAGTTTAGAAGAATGAGAGGGGACCTCATTGAAACACAAAATTCTGACAGGTATGGACAGGCTGGATGCAGGGATGATATTTCCTCTGGCTGGGGGTGGGTCTAAAACAAGGGGTCACTGTCTCAGGATATGGGGTAGACCATTTAGGACTGAGATGAGGAGAAACCACTTCACTCAAAGGCTGGTGAACCGATGGAATCCTCTACCACAGAGGCTGTGGAGGCCAAGTCATTGAATATACTTACGAAGGAAATAGAGAGATTTCTGGACTCGAAAGGCATCAAAGGATATGGGGAGCGTGCAGGAGTACGGCGTTGAGATAGAAGATCAGCCATATTGAATGGCAGAGCAGGCTGGAAGCGTCGAATGACCTCTTCCCGCTCCTATTTTCTATGCTTCTATGTTTCTAATATTTGTTATTGGCCTGGGGTCATAAGTAGAAAAAGTATTCCTTTCCTTAAACTCTCTTAGCTGATTATATTGCTGTTGATCTCCTGCTAAGATCAACAAAAAAAAAAATCTTTGGAAATGCTGCAAAAGCTCAGGCAGCATCTGTGGAGAACCAGGACTTGATTTCTCAGTCTCTACTGAATCTACCCTGATGACGCCAGAGGTTCATGTGCTTCCTTCTATTCAGCCAAGGATTCGTCTCTTCAACCAAGGATTCCCCTCCATAAGTCCTTGATCAAGTCTGTTCCATTTTCCATGTTTCTTTCATAACCTCTTCCCCATCCTGATCCCCACCATCAACTCAGAATCAAGGTAGGGTCCCCTTGTCATCACCTTCCATCTCACCATTTGGTGGATCATCAATACCCCTTTCTCTGCTTCTATACTGAGCCCGCTTGCAGGTGGCTGACTGTCCCAAGCTCATGTCCCACTTCCCTTCCACAGCCTTCAGGCTCCTGACATGAACTAAGCAACTTAGCGCGCCTTGCTGCAAATCGGACGGTTTTATATCCCAGGGAAAGTGGGTTACCCATTTCTCAGGAGTTCACCGAGAACAGAAAGCAACATTTAAAGTAAAAATGGCCACACAACAGGCAGGCGAGAAAACTGGAGTCAAAAACACAAAACCTTGAGGGGTATCAGAAAGATGCCCGGGGGGTGGTGGGGGTAGTGGGCGAGGGAAGGACAGAGCGGACAAAAAATGGGCTAAATCATAAAAGGTCGAACAGTCTTAACTGAAGTGAAGTTGATTTCAAATGCCATATTCCCACACTCCAAAGCATATACACTGTCTCTGTAATAAACAGACGCTATTGAGCTTAAGTTCCAAATGGAAAAACTATATGGAATGGAGATGTTTCCCTTCCTTTCACTGGGACTCAAGACGCTTTTGACCCGAGAACACCAGCTAGTACCCAAACACGTATGGGAAAGGAGATAGCAATAGTGCGAAAGTGGAGCAATGGGAGGGAGAGAAGGAAAGGAAAGAGCATCGCAAGGACAAAATATGAAAAACTCAATATACTTTCAAAATACATAATGCATATTTATGAGATCCGATGAAATCTATAAGGTTACAGACTTTTCATATCAGGTTTGACAAATGAATGCAGGAACCTTAGACATAAAAACATTCACAACTCACTAAAATTTTACACATCTCTTTGCTGGAATTAAAACTTACCGGGATATGTTGAAGGGGAATATCCACCAAGCCCAGAAAATCATCCCTGGTCTACAAAAATTCAAAAGAGAAGAGGAAAAAATGAGAGAAATTAATCATCTGGTTTAAATTAGAGAAACTTTCTAGACTTGGTTGCCTTTACAATACATGATAAATGTTGCTCCAATTAGTCTCAAATGCTGTGAACATTGCTCCACCTTGCATTATACAAGTGAATTCCAAATGTGGTTAAACAGCTTAAGGCAAATAATTCTTCAGGGTTAAGTTATATAGCAGCAACATTGCATGTCCATGCTACTGCTGCACTCCAAATGCTTTATGAGAAAGCCTCTGAACTCACAAATGAAAACATCACCTCATAAGGTCACCTCATCTTTCTGGACAGGAAACGCCTGGACTGGGTGAAATGCCTGTCTTACCCCCCACCAAACAATGCTGCTCAATCTACTTCAATGCAAAGTAGAATCGGGTCGGTTGCAAAACCAGCGTGGCACCCAGCCCACTGCAGATCCCTGATGGGAAGGTTAGTTTAAAATTCCACCTCCCCATCATCTTTTATATGAAAGAACACATGGGGAAGACAGGGGGGGGTGGGGGAGTTCAGGAGTGCGCGTGCCTACGATCGGTGCCCCCGATTGGGGACCAATTAAGGCCCGCCCAGCGTGACGTCCACCAGGAAGCACAATGCGCTCCCTGTGCAGGCAGGGGAGGGGATTCCCTCAGCTGGGAGTGCGCGAAAAAGAGTGCACTCATCTCCCTGAGGCAAAGTGCTCCCTCAGGGAGATCGGCGCCAAATTCAAAAATGGTCAATGCACAAAAATAAAAATTCCCTGACATGTCCCTTTGTGACACTGTCACATGAGTTGGGACATGTCCATCACTTTTATTCAAACTTTTATTAAATTTTTCAAAACCTACATGAACCCTCCTCCCGCCCGTGGATGAGATTTCACACTTTTTCTAATCCCAACCAGGGCTCCCAGCCTGCTCGCCAACCCTTAAGGCTGGACGGGTAGGTCCATTAATTAAAAACAAAAAAACTGCAGATGCTGGAAATCCAAAACAAAAACACCTGGAAAAACTCAGCAGGTCTGGCAGCATCGGTGGAGAAGAAAAGAGTTGACGTTTCAAGTCCTCATGATCCTTCGACCGAATTCCAGCATCCGCAGTTTTTATCTCTGTGTTTAATTGACTGCCACTGCTCTTCAAGAAACGCCTACCTCCTTGAGGAAGTTCTGTTCGTCTCTGCGACAAGATTTCCGTATCTCCCTTTTGCCTTGCTCACCATCATTGCAGGTCCATTAATTAGTTCAATTAGTTTTTAAATGGCCTTAATTGGCCGTTGACAGTTCGCTGGGTGCACAGCTGATTCGGCTGCGCGCCCCCCCACTGGCCTGAAATGGAAATGACGCGGGGTGACGTCGGGTGTTCCGCCTGACATCATCCTGCGTCGGCGAATCAGCCCCGGCCCCCCCAACCCTCCACCCAACCCCACCCCCGCTCGCCAACCTCAATATCCTGCCTATGTAATATCCCATTTGTCATCCTTCAGCACCATTTATTCTGTCTTTATGTGATATCAGAACAGGACTGGAAGCACAATATTCTTGGGTAGAAATTTCAACTGGGAAGTATCACCACTGTTAGTTACAAAAAAAATGAACAAGAATGCATATGTAATATCACAAGGTATATTTCAAATAAATGCATTGGGGTAGCTTCCTCCCTTTGTTGTAAATGCAGCAAGAGGCCATTGTAAAAATAACATGCTATCCATTAAGTGACTGCATTTCTTGCAAAGCATCTGGCAATACTGGACTATCAAATTAATCCATCAGAATTACAAGGCAAAGGTCGTGATAGAGAAATCATGTCGACTTGACATTTTGAAATTGGCAGTTTTAAAATCAAAAGGAAATGGATTGTCCTTTAATGGGAATCACAAAGTTTAACAAAATGGTCCTGCCTTTTATGCCTGGTCAATATTACAGCAAAACTCTTAAAACACTAACAAAACACACAATATCAACCTATACCATTAGCCTAAAGCATTTACGTTTAATACTGCATACTAATTGATCCATATTTTTAGGTTCAACATTAAAACAGTGCAAAAACAGAATTACCTGGAAAAACTCAGCAGGTCTGGCAGCATCGGCGGAGAAGAAAAGAGTTGACATTTTGAGTCCTCATGACCCTTCGACAGAACTGAAGGGTTATGTTGAAGGGTCATGAGGACTCGAAACGTCAACTCTTTTCTTCTCCGCCGATGCTGCCAGACCTGCTGAGTTTTTCCAGGTAATTCTGTTTTTGTTTTAGATTTCCAGCATCTGCAGTTTTTTTGTTTTTATTATTAAGACAGTGCAGTCTGGTTATAAAACTGCCTACACTGGCATAAACTAGCTCCAGTTGATACTAAATTGTCTTTATAATAAGTTATTGACGCAAAGGACAGTCTATACAACTGAATCTCCATTATGCTTTATGGGTGACTTATTACGAACATACAAATTAAGGGCAGGAGCAGCAATAGACATTCGGCCCCTTGAGTCTGCTCCCCCATTCACTAAGATCATGGCTGATTTGATTGCGGACTCAACTCCAGATTCCACCTACCCCCGAAAACCTTCGACTCCCTTGTTAGTCAAGGATCTATTTACCCCTGTCTTAAAAATATTCATAGACCCTGATTCCACTGCTCTCTGGGGAAGAGAATTCACGACCCTCAGAGAAAAAAATTATTTTCATCTCCATCTTAAATGGGAGACCCTTTATTTTTAAAACTGTGTCCCTTAGTTCTAGCCTCTCCCTCAAGATGAAACATCCTTTCAGCATCCACCCTGCCAAGTGCCCTCAGAATTTTGTATGTTTCAATATGATCACCTCTCATTCTTCTAAACTCCAATGGATGCAGGTCTCACCTTTCTTCCTAAGAAAAACACCTGGGATGAATGGGGGTGTGGGTATCAGTCGAATGAACCTTCTGGATATTGTTTTATTCATTCATGGGGTGTGGACGTAGCTGGCTAGGCCAGCATTTATTGTCCATCCCTAATTGCCCACAAGAAGGTGGTGGTGAGCTGCCTTCTTGAACCGCTGCAGTCCCTGTGGTACAGGTACACCCACAGTGCTTTTCGGGAGGGAATTCCAGAATCATGGCCCAGCAACAGTGAAGGAACAGTGAAATATTTCCAAGTCAGGATAGTGAGCGGCTTGGAGGGGAACTTCCAGGTGGTGATGTTCCCATGTGTCCGCTGCACTTGTCCTTCTAGGTGTTGGTGTCATGGGTTTGGGAGGTGCTGTCTAAGGAGCCTTGGTGAATTCCTGCAGTGCATCTTGTAGATGGTAAACACTGCTGCCACTGTGCATCGGTGGTGGAGGGAGAGAATGTTTGTGGATGGGGTGCCAATCAAGTGGGCTTCTTTCTCCTGGATAGTGTCAAGCTTATTGATTGTTGTTGGAGCTGCACTCATCCAGGCAAGTGGGGAGTATTCCATCACACTTTTGACCTGTGCTTTGTAGATGGTGGACAGGCTTTGGGGAGACAGAAGGTGAGTTACTTGTCACACAATTCCTAGCCACTGACCCACTCTTGCAGCCACAGTATTTATATGGCTAGTCCAGTTCAGTTTCTGGTCAACGGTAACCCCCAGGATGCTGATAGTGTGGGGTTTAGTGATGGTAATGTCGTGAAATATCAAGAGGCGATGGTTAGATTCTCTTGCTGGAGATGGTCATTGCCTGACTTGTGTGGCTCGATGTTACTTGCCACTTGTCAGCCCAAGCCTGGATATTGTCCAGGTCTTTCTGCATTTGGACATGGGCTGCTTCAAGATCTGAGGAGCCATTAAATTAGCGTATGGACGATCCAGTTGCAGCAAGTGTTAATAAACCATTGTCGTAAGTCCATGTTTAACATTGCCCTGTTTTACGTCATTTCACTCCAATGATCAGTTAATGGGGCCTGTATTCTCCTTTGGTTTTGGGAGATTCGCTTCATCATTGTTTCCTGCCGGTGTGACCCAATCAGTCTCCTTTTGGAGCAGCCTCTCCCACTCCCTAACACTTTCTCATGCTCCTGGCTCTCTGGGTTCACAGCCTCTGCTGCCCCCTAACCCCTCCACTTGCTGATGACCCTCTGAGCTTGTGGCCTGTGTTGCTCTCTGACTCGCCGTGTCACCGATCCTTGCTCTCGTTGAACCTCCTGCACCCTGATTCCCTCGACTGGACCCTTGCAGTGAGCAAGGGCTCTGGAGATGAGCAGAGACAGGCAGGAGGAGCCCCTTTTTGATCAGAAATCTCCTGGTAACATATCCCTGATCCTGACAATGAGATCAATTTACTCAACAACAGATTAACAATGGATTAAGTATGCTCAGGTCACCAGGCTGCACTTGGACACCACTCATTTCCACCACAGTAAAATCAGCAGGGTAGCAGACTGGCCTACTCCATCTCATGGATGTTGCACCCGGTGGCTCGAAAACCTGGCAGGGATGGACATAAGACCATTAGACAAAGGAGCAGAAATTAGGCCATTCGGCCCATCGAGTCTGCTCCATTCAATCATGGCTGATATGTTTCTCAACCCCATTCTCCCGCCTTCTCCTCGTAACCTTTGATCCCCTTACCAATCAAGAACCTATCTATCTTATATATACAATATATTATCATATTATATATGAGATTTCTGATCAAAACAAAGGGGTGAAGCTGATCACAAACCAACCTGAAGAGAACTTACCATTAAGTAAGGACCAGTTGTACCCTGAGAGGAGTGATGCTCCATATTGCGCTCAAAAAAGCCAGAAATTGGGTGCTAGAGTTGGCAAAGTGATTAACTCCCTGTCTGAAAGCCAAACAGATTCAACCAGGACAGACATCATCTGAACCTAACTGCTAAGCCTAATAAGAGATACAAGCTGCTCCCATGTGCAGAAGACAGTGAATTACAGGAAAAGCAGCACATTGCAGGACCGACTGCTGGTGGCACATGGCAGCAGAACACAGATCATTTGGTCCATTGCCTTCAGATACCATTGTTGAAGGATATGCATTTTCTTTTTTAAAAAAAACACTAATGAAGAGGGTCATGATAATAGCTGATTGTAGTTATGGATTCCAGTATTAGATACTACACAGTACTCTGTACTATATATGGCCACCTGACCTGTGGGTTGAGGGGCAGATAGCATGTGTCTTGATGGAGCTCAGAGGCTGCAAATATGTGCACATGTTAGGAAAACGTGTTATCAATAAAATTAGTTCAGCTATAATATCGATGGCCTGTGAGCATCATTAAAAAAAACAGAAACAAGACAAAGAGCAGCAAAGTATTTGTCTGTTAAGTTACGTTCTCTCCTGCAGCAAGAGTTGCAGGACAAAAGTGTGTCAATTTTTCTTATCTGCATTGACTTGTTGTTAATAAAAGTGTCTATCAGAAAACTGCCCGTTGTTATACCACAGATTACATCAATATCTAATTGAATTTCGAGCCACAGAGGGGCAAGGAGTTGTCCAAGCTCAGTGCAGGGGCCAGTTTTTCACTACTCAGTTTCAAGTACTGCTGTGTTCCACTACTACCTACTTGCTCCAGCCTCTTCTTGTGGCTCCACAACAGCTTCCCAATCTTCCCACCATCAACAGATTATAAATCATTCTGACATTGTGCTGCTCTCAAGTGACGCAGATGTGGATCGCGCCCTCGATTTCAGTAGTCTGGCCATGCATGCTGAACTTAAAAAACACATGCACAGATTTGGCTGTAGTACTATTTCCCACCAACAGATGATGCTAATGTACTTGTGTAAATGAAATCATAATAGCAAATATTTGGCGTGGAACTCTACAAGAAAAACAATGACTGCACCAGTAAAATCCTGGATAGAAAAAGTTATAAATTAAATTATTGATCCAACTTGACTATGAAAAAAACTTCTATGTTGTGCAGTCAGGTAGAAAGTAACTTGATCCATCCAGTGCTTTGACTTAGTTATAATTTAACCAGGGTTTAAAAACACAACTTTAATTCACTCCAGCAACAATCTGACGTGGTAAAACATCCCAAGGCGTTTGCACAGGAGCATTACCGAACAAAATCAGACTGCAAAGTCAAATAAGGGGATATTAGGGCGATGACCAAAATCTTTGTCAAAAAGGAGGTAGGTTTTGAGCATGTCATGAATGATGAAAGAAAGTTAAAGAGACAGGAGTTTGGAGAGGGAATTCTAGATCTCAGGGCTTTGGCTGCCAAAGGTATGGCCACCAATGGTGCAGCAATTAAACTCAGGGGTGCTCAACAGATCAGCATTGAAGAAGCACAATTATCTCGGACGATTGGGTGTCACGAAAGGATTACAGAGATACAAAGGGACCAGAATTCAAATACAAGGCTGAGAATGTTAAAACGGAGGGTAATTAGTTCAGTGAGCACAGAGGGAGTGAGGGGCGAATGAAGCACAGGCAGCATAGTTTTGGATGACCTCAAGTTTATGGAGGGTACAACATAGGGGGCCGGCAAGCAGTGAATTTGAACAGCCAAGCCTAGAGGTAACATGGATAAGGGTTTCGGCAGCAGATGAGGTGAAGCAGGGGCAGAATTGGGAATGTTGGAGTTGGAAATGAGCATAATACAGGATCAAGAACCTCATTCTGGGGTCAAATATGACACTAAGGTTGTGAACGGTCTGGTTCAGCCTCAAGACAGTTGCCAGGGAGAGGGATGGAGTCGATGACCCGGAAGCTAGGGCAATGGCTTCCCAATATTTAGTTGGAGGAAATTTCAGCTTATTCAGTACTAGCTGTCAGGTAAGCAATCTGACATTTAGACACAGTGAGGGTGTTGAAAGAGATGATCATGAAGTAAAGCTGAGCACCTTCAGTGTACAAGTGGAAACCAACGCAGTGCCTTTGGATATCTCCCAGAGATAGCATACAGATGAGAAATAAAGGTGGGGTGGGCACAAGGGTAGATCCTTTGGGGTCACTAGGTGCAACAGTGCACGAGTGGGTAGAGAAGTCATTGCAGGTAATTCTCTGGTCACTACTGGATAGATAAGAATGGAATCAGTTTTTCCAAACAGAAAAGCCATATCTTATCGCACATTTCTGGCCTTGCACACACAGTCAAGTCAACAATGGAATTGCCTGGCATCAGCACTGAGATATTTCAGAATACAAACATGCACTCTGAATATAAAATAATGTTTTCAATCTGTGGACACAAAGGATATGGTTTTACAGTCGTTGTTACCTTCAACAACCACTGGGCTATGCCAGGATTTTAATAACATGTTAAGAAGTTGTGGTGTCTGAATGGTACATTGAGGCATTGGGTTAGTGTAGCATTCATATACAACAGTTTCTTACATGTTACTAAAATTCTGGCTCAACACAATGATGGTATATGGAAGCCAAGACGCTTAAAAATAAGCAAACAATTTGGTCCTTGTTCGCCAATTCAAACATCTTAAACTTAACAAAACAAAATGGGCCTGTCTTGGTAGATTTCATTTGTTCCAAATTCTGTGTAGAGCTCCCACTAGTATCAAACCTGGCAAGTGCCCTACATAAACGTGCAGTGCTGAATTAACATGGCCACTATCCCGTACCTATGGTCCAGTTTCAACAGAACCCCTTTTGTAACCTTCCACACCTGCCAATCTCCAAAACTTGGCAAAGCTGACGAACAGCTTCAGGAGGGTGGACTGAGCCTCCAAACAGCTGATAAGTCAAAAAAAAACCCGATACACAGCTGAAAAGAAAAGCAATGAGTAAAGACCTATGACCACTACCACTGCTTCAATATGACCAAAATAAGCTACTTTTATCCTACATTGGATTTCAACATTGTTATTAGCATTTCAGGGGTCACATTCCAAGAAGCAAATGCAGCATTTGCAAAAAATAGTCTCAATGGGAGTGCAGTGGGACACAAACTTGTCCAAATGTAGTATTCCACCAGTTGTATTAAAGAGGGAAATAAAACTACCGGACACAAAAAGTGTAATTTTTGAAGTACTGAATTAAGGCATTAGTGAAAGCAAAGTGAGCTGATGCTGTAAATTTACTTTGCAAAGAAATCTGGGCTCATTCTCTCTCCCACAACCCCAAGGCAATAAAACCATTACAAAATTGCCTATGGTGGTCGCTACAGTTCTTGCACTCTCAGGAAGTAAGATTTTGAGTAATACTGCCATCCTGCCATAGCTGAAATTATGTCAATAAATAATAATTGCCTGTAGGCTTATAAAGAAATAAACATTGTTAATACAAAAACCACAAAAGTAAAGAGCATTCTATCGCACTTGAGCAGCAAGATGGCTCATTGAACTTTAAACTGGGGGGAGAAACAACAATTAGGTAATACAAGCAAAACACTGTGGATGCCAGAGATCTGAAATAAAAACAAAGTGCTGGAAAAACTCAGCAAGTGTGGCAGCAACTATGGAGAGAGAAAACAGAGTTAACATTGAGTCCAATATGAATCCAAAATGCCGAAGAGGTGTGATATTGGACTCAGTATCTTTACAGTGCAGGAGGCGGCCATTTGGCCCATCGAGTCTGCACTAGTCTCTGAAAGAGTGTTCTGCCTAATATCACTTCCCTGCCTTATCCCCGTAACCTTGCGCATTCTCTCTTTTCAGGTAGCAATCCAATTCCCTTTTGAATACCTTGATCGGACCTCCTCCACCACCCTTTCAGGAAGTTTATTCTAGACTCCAACCACCCTCTGGATGAAAAATTTTTCCTCGCATCACATTTACTCCCGTTGCCAATTATTTTGAAGCTGTGCCCTCTAGTTCTTGATGTTCTCGAGTGGGAACAGTTTCTCACTATTTACCCTGTCCATACCCCTCAGGATCTTGAATGTCTCTATCGAGTCTCTCTCAGCCTTCTTTCCTCCAAGGAAAACAGTCTCAACCCTTCCAATCTATCCTCAAAGATACAGTTCTTCATCCTGGGACTCAAAATGTTAACTGTTTCTCTCTCTACAGATGCTGCCAGACCTGCTTAGTTTCTCTAGTATTTTCTGTTTGTGATTAGGTAATTGTTGTAAAGGCTGCTGAGTTGCTATGATTGATGATGGAGTTGATCAGCAGACACTTCTTGAGTGGAATCATTAAGTTTATTTACAATATACTCAACAGCAGCTACACACGTGCTTTCAACTCCAATTCTATGTATATACCGACTATTAACTAGAAAGGTAGCCCCGCACTATTCTATTGGGTAATGTTCATGTGATCTTCCTTAACAAGCATTAGTCTTAAAGGTGTATTACGCACTAAATAAACCTATAATTACCACAGTAATAAACTTTGAAAGATTTTGAACAGCCACTTTCTCACAATCAAACATTCCCATCCCCTTCAGTTCATTAAAGATCCTTTACCCCATTCTGTTCTTGGTTCACAGGCTACTGCACCTCAACCAACTCTCTTTTACACAAATGTTCCCTTCTCTAACTTTGTTCATATTAGCTCTCTTCCTCCTCACTAGGCAAATCTGGCACTGCTCCTCCTTCCCTAACCGTGTTAATATTGGTGATATTTTTCCCACTCTTCCCTCCACTACCTCATCTAAGTACACGCACCCAGCTCTTTCGGTTATTGACACTCCCAACCAGCTTTCAAGTTCATGTTGGCAGGCTCCTTCCTTCCTTATCCAGAAAGCCAGATTTCCCACTCCCCTTCATTACCATCCACTTCTGTTTACCGTCAACATCAGCGTATAAGTCAATCTTTGAAGCCTCAAAAAGTCCCTCCAAAAACAGGGGCTGACTTATACACCGAGTATAAAAGGGAACCAGCAGTGTGGGTAATCGCCATGTTTATCGTCCACCATGTGGGGCCTGCTCTGTGTGGGCATGTCTTAAACTGCCTCTCATCTTCCCAGCACAGCCCATATTACCTTGCACCCAGTTATAACATACCAGTAAGAAAAACACCCATTTACGGGGTGAAAATTTGAGGCTGACTACTAACATGAGTATAGCATGTTGTGACTGCAAAGGGGGATTGACTTAGATGCTGAGAATGTGCAAAAACATGATTTTTGGGGCCGAAAATTTGGGGTCATTTTATACACCAGGTCGACTTATATGCTGCTACTGACAGTAATGTGCACTGAAATCCATTCAACTCTCTCTCCATTCAGATCTGTTTACCCCATTCTCATGTGCTCAGCACAGTCCCTGCCTGAATCTTACTGAGAGATGATCCATCTGCGTACTGCAGGCAGGAACTGTTCTTACAAGAATTGCTGCCTTTGATATCCAGCAAGCAAAATGTTTGTGTTAACAGGTAGGAGCTGCATTGAGGAAAGTGGGGTTTAGTTCCTGCCTTAAAATAATGTTTTCAAACGGCTTCCACAAAAGTTGCGTCCGCAATTGATGACACAAATCAGCCTGAAACTCTGATAGCTGGTAAATTATGAAGCCAAACAGGCTTGCACTCTCATAGCACCTTACCATACCTGTGCATTGCCCAGAATTAATTACTTTTACATATGACTATTAGATAGACAAAATGGGAGTTATTTTTCATACCCAAGACCCTACAAGCAGCCATGTTGACCAGGGCTAGTACTAGATTTCTAAATTCTCTAATTGGCTTTGGATTACCTTGGTTTCTTTGTGTAACAATGTCTGAAGGTGTGTCTTATGCACAGCAGCCTGGTAAAGGAAAGTGGTATACTTTACCCACTGAATTTCTCGTCTTCACATTGTGACATAGGAAGTGCCACCCAAGCTATCAAAAACTACTAGGCCTGCAGCCAAACATCATCCTGGGACGTCCTGAGACCATGTTATCCAGGGATAGTGTGTGGTGTGGGGAGATCCAAGGTGGGACGATGACCATGTGTCATATACAATATGGATTTATGTTTTGTTTGAACAGTGAAGCGAGACTTGCAAAGTGGCTTTCAAAGCCCCATTACCATGCCTGGAAATATAGGGTGCTACATTCACTGAAATGATCGTCATCTTCCGCTGTTGTATGTGGGCTGCAGAGACATACCAACTTTGTGGCTCCATTAATATTAAGTCAGCCAGCTGAAGCTCATTTTATAATTAGGCAACAAACTATTTTAAAGAGATCACAAGATGGGGCAGTGCGGCTGTGCTTCAAATGGTAAGATGCAAGTTCTAGTTTCAACTAGGCCACTAGGGAGAATACTGAAAATATACCAACCACTTCTCATAAAAGGGAGTAACTGACCTCTGATGCACTCAGGGTTGTGGAGCTACATGTTAAGAGATACATGAGCAATATGCGAGAGATTGACATCACAGCTCAGCTTGGGACTATGGCAAAGAGCCATTAAAAAAAATAGAAAATGGCAAAATTAGATTCTTTACCCCAGGCTTCACTCAAGTATCATCTCCTTCAGTCACCATTTCCATTTGGTTAGTGAACTGTGATTGAATTCTGTGCTATGTACTTATCAGAAGATAGCAATCCAGTCAGAACATACAGGTTTTTAAGGGTAGTTTCTGCATCATGGGAACTTGAACATGACATGTTTTTAAAACAAAAAACGAAACCTAATTTTGCTTGATACTTCCATTCTTCCACATGCTGAGGAGGAGGGTCCTTTGCCTTCAGAGCAGAGAGAACGGTCAGTTCCAAGTGCAAACATTTTTCATTATTAAATTATTTTGTTATTCAATTGTTGTAATTAAAGATTTTCTGTCTGCTGAGCTGACTGGGCTCACAGCAAATAGCAGACTTCCCAGTCCCCAAGTGCACACCACGAACAAGCTTCAGAAAACTACACGTTCATTCAATAAATGCAAGGTTGGCAATTATGTGCTATCCTTAGTATCATCTTAAAATAGGAGCTACTGGGGACAAGTGCCCTCTGTACAAACATGGAGGTGCTTATTACAAAATAAACAATGCTCTCCTCTCTCTCCCACCTCAATTAAACTTCAAGGAAAACAATATACGAGGTGTGGCCCATTGGACCATTTGAAGAGCCAGAGACACAGACAAATTTAAATGATAACTATATTTTACTTTGAACTGCCATATTTCATTCTCCACTGATAAAACAACAAGTCTAATCTGCCAGTTTCAATACCAAAACACAAAAATTCCAAGCACTCAGATCCAAAAGCAGAAAAGGTATAATATTTTGAAAACACATATTCTTCAGTTAAACGAGGGCAGCCAAGCCCTGTGAAATGTTTCCTCTCAGGATAGAGGGTTCATTGTCTCTGAGAGAGAGAGTTTGGCACAACCCTCCCCATTCAGTGTCAAGTGTTAGAACTCATTGTTTTCTGAGAAACCTTATTCGAGCAAAAATTGATATATACAAGCCTTCTCCCTCATCTAATTAAAAGACTTGCATTTCACAACTTCAGAACATCCCGAAGTGCTTTACAGCCAATTAGGTAGTATTGAAGTGTGATCACTGCTGTTATGTAGGAAATGTGGCAGCCAATTTGTCCCACAAATAGCCAAGTGATAACAGCTAGATCATTTGTTTTTAGTGATGTTGGTTAAGGAACATATATTGGCAGGATACAAGGGTAAACTCCCTTGCTCTACTTTGAAATAGTGCCTTGGGATCTTTTGCATTGATCTGAGTGGTCAGACAGGTCCTTGGCTTTGGAAGGCAGCACTTCAGAGAGTGCAGCAGCCCCCTCATTACTGCACTGAAGTGTCAGCTTAATTTTTGTGCTCAAGCCTCTGGAGAGTGACTTGAACCCATGAGAATAACGTTTGCTCAGCATATTCAGAAAATGAAGCACAAAATAAAAATAGATACGGCGAATGAAAGGAGAGGCGAGTCGATGTCTACTGCAAACCAAACCCGCCGGACTTTACAGCACTGAGGCCTGACCATTCTTTTTGATTTGTTCTTGGGCTGTGGGCATCGGTAGAATGACCAGTAATTATGGTCCATCCCTAATCGCCCTTGAGGAGATGGTGTTGAGCTGCTGCCTTGAATAGCTGCTGTCCATGTGACATAGATACACTCAGTGCTGTTAGCGAGGGGATGCCAGGAAGTTGACCCAATAACAGTGAAGGAACAGTAATATAATTCCAACTCAGAATGGTGCATAGCTTGGAGGGGAATTTGCAGGTGGTGGTGTTCCCATGCATCTGCTATCCTGGTCCCTCCAGGTGGTAGAGGCCGTGGGTTTGGAATGTGCTGTCAAAGAAGCCTTGGCGAGTTGCTGCAATACATTTTGTAGATGATACACACTTCTGCCACTATGCACCAGTGATGGAGGGAGTGATATTTAAAGTGATGGATGAGGTGCCAATCAAGCGGACTGTTTTGCCCTGGATGGTGTTGAGTTTCTCGATTGTTGCTGAAACTGCACTCATCCAGGCAAGTGGAGAGAACTCCATCACACTCCTGACTTGTTCCTTGTAGATGGTGGACAGGCTCTGGGAGTCAGGTGGTGAGTTATTTGCTGCAGGATTCCCAGTTTAGAAGAGGAGCCTCAGTTGATATCAGGACAGACAGGTGAATGTGTCTTGCATTTTTGCTTTCTGATCAGAAAGGGTTTGCTAATAAAAAGGGGCATATTCGCCGAGCAAAAAAGAATCATGTTCAGGTGACCACGCCAAATGTGTAATCACATCCATTATAATTTTGAAAATTCAGCTGTACAGTTTCAAGGGCTTAGCTTGTATTTATATAGCGCCTTTAACTTAGTAAAACACAGCAGTGTGTTCAAAGTTTGACACCTTGACAATTAGATATTAGAACAAAAACAAAAATACCTGGAAAAACTCAGCAGATCTGACAGCATCTGCAGAGAGGAACACAATTAATGTTTCGAGTCCGTATGATTCTTCAACAGAATTAGATATTAGGACAGGTGAGTAAAGCTTGATCAAAGAGCTAGGTTTTAAGAGTGTCTTAAAAAGAGGAAAAAGAGTTGGAGAGCCTAAGTATCCATCATACATTGAACTGACTCTAGCCCAGGGTTGTGTACTACTCGAATTCCACAAATATAGTCCTATATTATGTGCAGAGATGAAGGCCAGATACACTAGCTAAAAATCTCAATTTGAGATGCAGAGACGTTGGCATAGTGGTAATGTCACTGGACTAGTAATCCAGAGACCGAGGGGCATCGGTTCAAATTCCACCATGGCAGGTGGTGGAATTTACATTCAATTAATAAAATCTGGAAATGAAAATTAAGGATGTGATTGTACTGGAGGGGGGGGGGGGCAGAGGAGATTCACCAGGACGTTGCCTGGGATGAAACATTTAAGTTATGAAGAGAGGTTGGATAGACTTGGGTTGTTTTCATTGCAGCAGAGAAGACTGAGGGGTGACCTGATCGAGGTGTACAAGATTATGAGGGGCATGGACAGGGTGGATAGGGAGCAGCTGTTCCTCTTAGTTGAAGGGTCAGTCACAAGGGGGCATAAGTTCAAGGTGAGGGGCAGGAGGTTTAGGGGGGATGTGAGGAAAAACTTTTTTACCCAGAGTGGGGGTGACGGTCTGGAATGCACTGCCTGGGAGGGTGGTGGAGGCGGGTTGCCTCACATCCTTTAAAAAGTACCTGGATGAGCACTTGGCACATCATAACATTCAAGGCTATGGGCCACAAGTGCTGGTAAATGGGATTAGGTAGGTAGGTCAGGTGTTTCTCACGTGTCGGTGCAGACTCAATGGGCCGAAGGGCCTCTTCTGCACTGTGATTGTGTGTGTGATTGAGATGAAGTGAAGTTTTTTTTATTCCCACAGCATTGCTGCCACACAGCAACCGAGATCAGGGTGTGGACAGCATTATTTTTTTGGGTGGGAGGTGGTGGCATTGGACACGAGTTTGCCAGACCAAACAGAATTATATCCACAGGTCAAGGTTTTAATAAGAATTTCACAATAAGATTCACATAAAAACATGACTTACATTAATCTAATAATCCAAATGAAACAAAAGTTGAAGCATTGCCTGTTTCTCAGATGATCTTGCTGCTATTGTTCACCGCAAAATCCCAGTGAAAATATATATTTTTAAAAAAAGCATACCCAACTAATCTATTTTCAGAAGTCAAACCGTGGAACAGACAGGCCCCAGAGGAACTTTTGTTGTTTCAGTATTCAATCAAGCGGCCTCAAGACACACAAAACAAACCATCCACTCCTTCACCACAGACTGAAACCGCAAGTTGCCATTATACAATTGCCCAAATAACCCTGTCCAGTCAGGGACAAGCAGGAGATCCTGCCTTGGAAACAGAGCAAAATTCTCAGCAGTTTCAGACCACAGGGCTCAGCATGCATAGGAACAACAACAGACCATCTAGCCCCTGGAGCCTGTTCCGCTATTCAGTGAGCTCATGGCTGATCTGTGAACCTAACTCCATGTACCCCATTTGCTCCTTATCTCTTCATTTTAGCTCACAAAAATATAGTTATCCAAGATTTAAAATGAACAACTGACCTTGCATCAACTGCCATTTTCAGAAAAAAGTTCCAAACTGCTACCAACCGTTGCATGTTGAATTGTTTCCTAATTCCACTCCTGCAAGGCCTGGCTATAACTTAAGGTTATGGCCTCTAGTCCTAGGTTCCCAATAAGTTCTCTATCTACACTATCTGTTCCCTTTGATATCTTGAAAACCTGAGTCAAATTACCTCTTAACCTACTAAATTCCAGGGAATACAACTCTATTTTAACCCTTCGAGTCTAGGTATCAATCTGATAAATCCACACTGTGCTCCTTCCAAGGTCAATATATCCTCCCTATGGTGTGGTGAGCCACCATCACAGCTCTCTTTCTTTTTGCCATCTATGTATACAAAAGCTCCCCAGGCAAATTCCTGTTACTTCCTGCTGCTGACCTCTCAGTGTTTATTCTTTATATGTGTTGGTTGACTGGCAGGATTGGAATGGAAGGAAAGGGGAGGAGGAAAGCAACAGAAACTTACTCTGCAATGGTAGCCAGTTGTTAAACCATGCACTTTGTTTTTTTTTAAATTGGACGAGCCAGAACTACAAATGTAACACATTTACAAAGTCTAGACCTAATAACGACAAAGGAGGCACAAACACTCCTCGCCACCACTTTCTCCTCTACTTTCCTGAAGGCACCAATTGTACTGGGCTATGGTTCTCTTCAAGTTTTATGTTAGTTTTTTAAAAAAAATACATATAAACACTTTCAGGGGCACTCTGCCCCAATTTGCAAAAATCAGTGCCAGCGGAGAAGATTTGACAATATATCTAGTGCAAAAGCAATGTGCTAGTAAGTTATAAGAACACAGAAATATTTAAAAATCTAATGACTTCTTTCATTCTCTCAAGAACACCTCACAGCGCAGTTTGAACATCTGTGTTCCACAGGGGCAATGGGCAGAGGTCAAGAATGACAACCTTCCCAATCCAAATATGCTCAGTCTTGTTATACTTGCTGGACCATCACCCACCTGAGTTCAGCTAACTGAGCAGAGTCGAAGGACAAGAGCCTTTTTGATTTGCACAATTCTTTACCAGGCCAGGTAATACGTTCATTAACTCCAGTTCTTATGGAAGCTTAGAGAAAGAGTGTTTTGTTTACAACAGTAACAACCTACAATAATTTATTGCCTGTGTCGCCTATCCATCATTATATTACCAGTCTGATTTTCAAAAACATACACTAGATGGAGTGTGAGCAATTTCCAGTTTTACACTATTACCCAATAATAAAAATTTATTCAAACACTAAGCCTCCTTACAGTTTATCCAGGTCCAATTCAGGTTTATTTGGCCTTTATGAAAAGAACCTTCATACTGTAAGAAACTTTAAGAAATTAAATGCAATTACTGCAATCATTCATATTCCCAGGAACATGTATAAGCATGCTCTAGTTCAAGTTGTCGACTGGTATTTCTATCATGGCAGCATATTACTGAACAAGAGCTGGCCAGCACTCTACTCCAACACTCTGGGAAAAATTCAGCATTTAATCAATTTAGCAGGTCTTCAATCCACAAAACTTTGCCAGGTATTTTGCCATATGCAATAAGAATTAAAACATTTAAGTCAAACGCTTAAAAGTTTGGGGTTTGTTTTGTGGAGTGGGGGAGGGAAAAGGATTAGAAAAAAAGAGGGGAAATTGGAAAGTCAGATCAGGTTGAGGAAAGCAAGAAATGGATGTAAAAATCCTACAAACATACAAAAGTAAGCCTCAAAACAATCTGCCTTACTTTTCCACTTGCTTTAAAAAAAAGATTGCTCTGAAACTAAAACCTCTTGCATGGTTTGTTTATAAGTCTGACTTGGCAAGGCTGGTGGAGAGATCAAGAGGTTGGAAGTGGATCTGCACTTTCACTGAATTTCCTCTTTTTTTCTTTCCATCATCACACTTTCTCCCTGAGCCAGGAGTGTGTGCAATTGCAGGCACCCATCTGCATTGCTATAATTAGTAGGCAGGAGTTGGACAGGCAATGATAGCATTCCTCCATCCCCTCCTCAAAATGAGCAAACACTACATATGGGAAGATATATTGTTGACAGGTTTGAGGAACAGGCATCCTTGGAACGCAAGTCTGCATCCTTGGGCTGTCGAGTTAGCACTTCGATTAAACTACTGTGCAATATGATTGATCTTAACCTTAATGTTACTCAAATGAGCTGATTTAAAACACTATTCCAAGAAAATTGATACTTATTTTCCACTGGCATTGTACATCTAGTGTCTGTCGATGTATTTATTACTTCGACTTTGTTTGGACTTCATATTTTAGCAAAGTTGCAAAGTACATTCGTAGGAACAGTGCCAAGTGGTGAAGGTTTATGGGAAAGTGCAAGAGTCGATTGCCAATAGAACTGTATGTAGAATTAAAGACAAAATCTGTCACTGCAAACCTGGAACCAGTGACAGCATTTAGAAATCAGGATGATCAAGTATATTTTATTGACTGAATTCATCCATGTATACAATAGCTTCCGTTGTTTTTGAAAGTTATCCCTTGTCAATTTGGCCAACCATTAAAGAATTTGTGCTAAAAGCCAGCCTGCAAAGAATCAGAGACACAGCAACCATTGTATTTTTGAAACTCTATTACAGTAGCCTCACTAAAAATGCATTTGCATGAATAAAGATAATTTCAAGGCCAAGCAGATCAATTATGCAACGCATGGAGCGTTTCACCCTGCTGGACAGCATTGGATCTACCAGCAACTTGCTCTTTCACCTGCACCAAGCTTTGACAAGCCATTCTTTCACAGTTACAACCACCTGGATTTGCTAAAAAGTGAATCTGTAGTTACACTGCATTCCAATACCATCATTTGAAGGATCCTAGCAAAATAGAAAACAAACCCTCCTTCTGTTCAATGCCACAATGGTCTACATTGTGGTTTGGGCATCTAATTGCAGAAATTATGCAAGTACATTTGACAGAGGACTTCACTCACTTAATTCTTGGCTCATCACCACCTTCCTGGTTTTGGGGAGCGGGGGAAAGAGGCAGTTATTGAAATGTCAAAAATTGCTTTCAACTGCTGCTGAATCTTGATGGAATAGTTGAGCAATGTGTAGCAACATTACTTGATGTACAACTGCCCACCCATTGCAGGATCCAATTCGGATTGGAACAACGTTACACTCTGAAAACTGCAATCAACTGGAAATCTGGATGTAGTCTCTCACCTTGGGCTTTTACTGCACTCTGTCATCTGTTGAGTTACACTGCCACTTTGACACTGATGTGCACCCAGTCACTGCTGCAAAGCAAAAATGAGCAGTTCTGGTTGCCATACAGGACTGGAGAATGAGCAATCAAGATTTACTAGAATGATACCAGACCCGAGGGGTTATATCTATCAGCAAAGATTGAACAAGTCGGCGATCTATTCTCTTAAAAAAAAGACCTGATAGAGGTGTCTAAGATAATGAAAATTTTGATAGGGTAGGTGTAAAGATATTTCCATTTGCTAGCAAGACTAGATCTAGGGGCTACAAATATAAGATTGTCATTAATAAATCCAATACAAACATATGAATTAGAAGCAGGAGTAGACCATTTGGCCCATGAGCCTGCTCCACCATTTGATAAGAACATGGCTGATCTGACTGTGGCCTCAACCCTACTTTCTTGCCTACCCCCTATACCCTTTGACTCACATGTCAATCAAGAAACTCAGCCTTAGAAATATTCAATGACTCTGCTTTCACTGCTCTTTAGGGAAGAGAATTCCACAGACTAACAACACAGACAAAAAAATTTTCCTTATCTACATTTTAAATGAGACCCCCCCTCCTAATTTTTAAGCTGTGTCCCCCAGTTCTCATCTCCCCCACAAGGAGAAACATTCTTTTTGCATGCATCCTGTTATATCCCCTCAGGGTCTTATATGTTTCAATAAGATCACCTCTCATTCTTCTAAACTCCAATGGGTATAGGCCCAACCTCTCCAGCCTTCCCTCAAACCAACCTCTTCATCCCAGGAATAGCTGAGTGAATGTTCCCTGAACTGCTTTTAATGTAATTATGTCCTTTCTTAAATAAAGAGACCAAAACTGTACACAGTACTCTCAATGTGATCTCACTAACGCCCTGTACAACTAAGCAAAACATCCCCTACTTTTATATTCCTTTCCCCTTGCAATAAACAACAACAATCCATTTGCCTTTCTAATCACTAGCTGTACCTGCATACTAACTTTTAGTGATTCACATAGTAGGGCACCCAGGTCCCTCTGTACCACAGAGTTATTTACCCTTTCCCCATTTAAATAATCTGCTGCTTTTGCATTCTTCCTGCCAAAGTGGACAAGTTCATATTTTCCCACGTGATACTCCATCTACTAAATTTTTGCCTGCTCAGTTAACCTATGTCCCTTTACAGGCTCCCTACATCCTCTTCACACTTACTTTCCTACCCACCTTGGCGTCATCAGCAAACTTAGCAACCATACATTCAGTCCCTTCATCCAAGTCATTGATGTAGATTGTAAATAGTTGAGGCCCTGGCACTGATTCCTGTGGTACTTCACTCATTACATCTTACCAACCTGAAAATGACCCATTTGTGCCTATTCCTGGTTTCCTGTTAGCTCTGCCCATCCTAATATATTACCGCCTAACCATGAGCTCCTCAATAGGGTTTTTCAGGAGAAACTTCTTTGCCTAGATAATGATTTGAATGTGGGACTCATTGCCACAGGGAATAGTTGAGGCAAATAACAGTTACATTCAAGGGAAGCTAGATAAGCAATGTAAAGGAATAGGATATGTTGACAGGGCTGGATGAAAAAGGGTGGGCAGAGGTTCCTTTGGAGCAGAAACACTAGCTTGGGTCACTTGGGCCAAGTGGTTTTCTGTGCTTTCCAATTGGATGCAGCAGAATGGAAACTTTCATCTGTCCAATCATGTTGGATTCAAACAAAAAGGTCTCAAGTGTAAAATGTACTAACGGACAGCAACAAATAAGCCCTTAAAGTAAAAATCATGCAAAATTGTGAATCTTGCAGACCTCAGTGCTATTTGACTGTGCAACACTATCCTGTTGAAATGGTGTTGGAAACGTACAGAAACAGTTTAAGCAAACTTCCCCTCCCACAATGAAAACCACCTCCCCTGTCACGACACACCAACATCTTGTGGGCAGAGTTTTAGCCTCATCACTTCCAAAGTTCGTAGCATCAAAGTTCACCCATAATATTCAATTTAAATATCACAACTGTTTGTTTAAAAAATCCCCATCTTCTTAAAAGAGTCAATTTACCTGTGCCCACAAATGTACTTTGCTTGGGTGCATGAAAGTCAATTGTTGAGATTTTTGACTTGTTTAAATGGTACTATATAAAGATATATTCTATCTATATGTCTCTATGCAGTTTCAAATAATTGCTTGTAATAATTTGGGTAACTTTGCTGAGTGTATTATTTCCTGAAAGCTGCAGTAGATCTAGAAAGTGTATGTGCCAGACTGCAGATAGAATTTCTTGGCTTTTATTTCAGTTTGTCCAATATTTTGTTTTTCTTTGTCTGTACCTGGAATGTGTGTGGAGGTTTGTGCAATTGAACTGGGGCAGGTTTGGGTATTCCTATGCAATATCTCTTTGATAAGACTTCATTATCCCATTGAACTGTAGGGTTTATTTCTTGATTAGATGCTTTTTTTTTCCTGCAAACTAGGATCTTGGGATGACTTTGTGCAGAGAATGGATAACTTCATATTTTAAAAACTGTTCTCAACTTTGCAATCTTAACTGCTTCACAAAGGAAGGCCTTGCATTTATATTGTTCCTTTAACGACCTCAAGATATCCCAAAATGCTCTGAAGCCAATTCAATACTCTTGAAGTTGTAACATAGTGAACAGAAAGGATCTCATTTTGCCACAACAGATTTATTATTCTACAAAATTACTCAAATATCCTTGTAGCTTCAAGCTGATCACAGAATTGTCTTTTAAAAAACATCACAAGCCTGCTTTATAAAGTTCCTTTAACATTCAGTGCCTTTGGCATTTGTTTTGATGCTTTCATACCTTAACTGAGGTGCAAGATCTCTGTTGTATTTCCGGACCTGTTTTGCCTTAGGGCCAGTGAGCATTTCCTCTGGTTGATGACAATCCAATTTGTATTTAAAATACTGGTGACTATTATATAGCTATAAGTGCAATTTCTAAACTCACTATTTAATTCTTTAACTATCAAACGCATTTAATATTGGTTTTAATGAGGAGGGATGGCATTTGTTTATGCTTTATGTATAATAGTTATTGTTAAAAGAGACTTCTGACCTGAAACAAAACGTTCACCACGATGGTTTGGTTTATCTTTTAACAAAGAGGACCCCCTTATTTTGATGGCCAGACTGAAGCCAATATTTAATCAGAGTGCTGTACTCCATGTACTTGTTTTTTGAAAGGCTGAGGCTGCCTGGAATGCCTTAAGTGTCTCCAATTTGGCAGGTTGCCTTAGTACTACAGACAACCCTTCCTGAATATTGGGAAGTACACACCACAACTATAAAATGCTGCAACCCTTAGGATTTCAAATAGGCCGTTTATTGAAATGGAATCAAGCTGTAGGAATACTGCAGCTTCACTATGTGTCGTGCGCAGTGGTTTTATACATACAGCACGTATAATGAAAATGAGATTATAATTAAATTCTTCAATCCAGGCAGCAGGCAATTCACTGAATGTAATATGAGCACTGCTCAACTTTAGTTTTAGTGCAAAGTAGCTGTGGAGAAAGGCGATGACACTCATCAATAATTGTCATATGTGCCAACAGGCAGCATTTCAGGGGCTTGGTCAGCACCTGCTGACACAAGTTACTGCAGATTAGACATATCTCCCTCCAGTTCAGTGCCTCCTCATATCTGGTGGCTACTGCATTAGAACAATACCCCCTTGCTTCTCAGTGCCAGGCCCTGTGCTAATGGACTTATAGTGCGAGATGCACTCCTTCAACTCTGACTCATTTCTTTCCTCCTCCTTTCAGACAGCTATTTAGATCTATATGGTGCCTTCAATGCAGGAAAATGTTTGAAAACACTTTGCAATTTCTTGAATCCATGTCAGCAAAGAAATGTGGCTCCAAATAACCTGGCCTATTGCACAAACTACATCCTGAAACCACGCATGCCATAAAAAACTTAGAATTTAACTATGTTTGGTCTTGGGAAGTTTAAAAGGAAAATCTAAAGATAATGGCCAAATCAAACATGTACCTACATTCTTGTCTTAGTGGAATAGGATTTTGAGAGAAAGAATTTCAGAAATTTTAGTCAGTCTTTACTGCCCAAGATCAGAAAACTCCAGAATAATAGGGTAATCAAAGAAATGTCCTGCAAGACAACTTCTTATAGTATAATTACTATAGACTATTTCCCTGGACAGTGCCATATTTTCACATGATAAAGCCTCAAGAGGGAGCTGAGGCACCCTACAATTGCAGCAAAATTGGATGCAAGTTCCCTCCAGAGAATGCTCATTTTAATTAATCATAAAAGTGAAGACAAAACATTCTGTTTGTATTTCTAAACGGGTGAACTTAGCAGATATAAATTAGCGAAATGCTGTAACACAAATTGGTGTCCTTCAGACAAGAATCAATATTTTGTGGAACCTAGCAATTAAAAACACTATTGCCATTTTATTTAGGAAATCATAGGCTACTGTATGAACCATGAGAAAGATACCATTTCTATTTACACGATGACCAAGATCTGTTCTAATGTGTTGCATTGTTCTACGATTCTATCAGTGCCACACAGACTACAGGGATTTGCTGGCATTGGGTTCATTCTGTACTCACAGGGAGCTCAAGGTTCAAAACGACAGATCTGCCGACCATCATTGCCCACCCACGAATTTTGATGAAAGGAATATTGTGGGCACATAACCCGTAACACACTGCTTGCTGGTAGAATACTGTATTGAAAAAATGGAATCAATCAATCAGTCTGCTTCCAGTAACTTTTTGCTCTTTGTAATAGTCGAGACTTTCCTTGCACCTAGGGAAACATTTAGCCTCTGTGTTTCTTATTGATAACTTTCTCTCCACCCTTACTACTGTTGTGGTTGGAAGCTACATGGGTTTTTCCAATGTTAACCGCCAAGTAAGAGACTTTGTGGAACTGTAAAACACTTGGCAGGATGCAAACAGAGAAAGTATTAGCAGCATCAGTTCGGATCAATTATGGCATTTGCACTTCAGAGTCAGGTTGTGGGTTCAAGCCCATATCCAGAACTTCAGCACATGATTTAAGTTGAAACTTGGCTGCAGTACTTATGGGGTGCTGCACTGTCGGAAGTGTCATTATTTTAGATAACACAGAGGCCCCATCAACCTATTCAGGTGGACATAAAAATATATCCTAGTGCCATTTGAATAGCAGGGGAATTGTTGGCTAATTGTCCCTCAACCACCATTACCTACTAAACATCAACTAGTCAGTAAATTTCCTTATTGTTTTTGTGGGATCTTGCTTTGTGCAAAATGGTTGCCGCAGAACAGCTTGCTGACGTAACACTGGCAAGTCAAAGTAATTCATTAGCTGTGAAGCAATTTAGAATATCCAAGGATGTGAAAGGTTTTATATAAATACAAGTTTGCACACTTTATAATCATACAAATCCCAGCTTTGCATCTCCAGTTTCAAACCATTACTGATTCAAAATTTTACAAATACAAATTCTTTGACTGACTTAAATTTAACTTGCCAGGGGTCTAATTATTCCATCCTAATCAAACAAACAGTTATATTTTTCTCTATTATGTTGAACAGTTAATGGGGATGCTAATTTCTAAGGCTGCTAAGACACTGCTCTGAAGTGTGAGCTTTTAGAGGTTGTGGGTTCAAGCCTCACTCTAGAAACAAACACAAAACCTAGGCTAACACCTCAGTTACGCAGGGGGGTGGGGGTGCCGGGGTTCTGATGAGATGTTCAACTGAAATCAGTTTGACTGGTCAAATGCACGTGCAAGATCCCAAGCATATTTTGAAGACGAGGTAAGTCTTACCAGTATCTTTGCCAAATTTTATCTCTCAAACATGAAATATCCAGTCACTCATCCCATTGCTATTTGTGGGACATTACTGTCGTATATTCTTTACATTACAACAATAATTACACTTCAAAAGCAGTTCAATGGCTCTAACGTGCTTTGGGATGTCCTGATGAATTGAAAGCGCTATATGAACGCAAGTTCTGTTTTAAATTTGAGGAGGCGTTGGTTCTAACCAATGCCTTATAATCCTTCCATCCATAATCAGACAGCTCATAGATTTGATCATTTAAACAACACTTTTGACTCAAGTTACATTTCAACTCCCTTCCAAACAAAACAAACTCGTTATCAGTTTGCTTTCATCTCTTACATTTCTTTACCCCTATGTATGACAAAAAGACAGCAAACATTTCATTGGAGCCTACATTTAACAATTATTCACACCCCAATAAACTTAGCTCTGTGCCTAAACTACAGACATATGATAGGTCCCATTTGACATAATGTGATGAGAGCAAGAGTGAGCGAGTAACTGATGGGTGTAAGTAAAAAAAGAGCATACAAGATGTATTTTTTTATTGGACAATCGGTAATGATATCAATCAAGGCTGCTATCCTCTCTCTCTAGCCTATCACAGGAATCTGCCCCAGCTTTGTACCACTAATATTTGCTTTCTGTACTACAGAAGTTGCAGCACCAGCTCCAATGTAAGAGTGGCACTGCAGGCAAACATGTAGTATAAATGAACGGTGCATAAGCAGTCAACTCTCTCGGGATGGGTTTCCCTTGTCCCATCCAAAGTGCCAGCTGAACTTTCAAATCTCTCTGTAGACCAGGAAGGTATTTTGAGCCAAGGCATGAAAACACAAATGTACACCAAGCTTGTGTGACAGACACAATCCGAAGGGCTGAAAGAAGAGTTGCATTATTGTAATGATTTAGAATAATTAGCTTAATGCTTCACTGGAATCATAAAAGCATTTCCACAAAAATAAAATTCACAGAAACGTAGAACTAAATAGAAAGCATAAGTACAGACCAAATGACTCCCTAGGTGTAGATAGCCAGATATTCCGTGAAGCTAAAATTGAACAAATAGATTTTTCACACCCTTAACTATTTTAAGGAAACACACACTTGCACTATGGTGTAGACTACTGGATTACTGTGCTTTTAACACTTACTTTTAATACTTAACATTTATTTAGGATCTCAATGCACCATTTACATTTTACTGCCCTACACAGAGGGCAAAGAATGATGCTCTGAGGGAGGACCTCCCCCACCGTCAGTCACATGCCCTGTCAAAGGAAGTTGCTAATTTCTAGACTAGGCCAGGAACCCGCTCTGCATGGGCAGAAATTGGCAATGCATCAGCTCAATCTTCCTTCCAAACCCATGACCTCTACCATCTGGAAGCACAAGGGCAGCAGACGCAAGGGAACACTGCCTCGTGCAAGTTTCCCTCCAACTTACACACATTTCTGACTTGGAACTGTACCACTGTTCCTTCATTTTTGCTGCATGAAAATCCTGGAATTTCCTACCTAATAGCACTGCGGGAGTGCCTGTACCACATCGACAGCACAGGTTCAAGGCAGGGGGTTCACCATCATCCAACTTTGGTGAAAACTTTCAGCAAGAGCCGGTATCCAGTTCCCCGTCGGTCGTATCCACCGGCTGTTGTGCAAGGGTCACTATGTCGAGCATGTCGGGGCCGGAGCCCCCGTGTACCTGGCTGCTGAGATCCTCGAGCTGGCTGGCAACACGGCCCGGGACAACAAGATGACTCGCATCACCCCCACCCCCCCCAACCCACCGCAGCTCGCCACCCGCAACGACGAGGAGCTCAATAAGCTGCTGGGAGGGGTCACCATAGCCCAGGGTGGGGTCCTGCCCAACATCCAGGCTGTGCTGCTGCCCAAGAAAACCGGACACCCCAGCAAGGTTTATGCCTGAAAGGGCGAGATGGGAAAAAGATCACCTTTTCACAAGCAATTAGCAACTCTCACATCCCATGAGCAAATTTAAAAAAAACTCTTGCCTGACTAACATGTTGTACCACCAGACTGAGAAAGGAAATGGGTGAAACCAGCAATGATGCCAGAAATGCGTGGCCATACGTATCAGGAAAAGATCAACAGGCTGGGTGTCTTTTCTCTTGGAAAAAGGTGGCAGACAGGTGACCTAATAGAGGTCTTTAAAATTATGAACAGTTCTGATAAGAGTGGGTACAAAGAGAATGTTTCCTCTAATGGGAAACCTGTTATCATTGTGATGGTCTCAGGTGAGGTTGCCCTTGGTCAGGATTGATAGAGACTGATGGAGCCAAGGCTGTAGGGAAACGTTACCTTTTATTGAACATTCTACTAGCTATGTACAGTATAAGGCTTAGCATGTGGCTTCGCATAGAACTCTCCCTCAGCATACTCTGTTGTCATGTGAACATACATCACTGATGGTGTAGACTGTTTATTTACATATTTAACATTAGCCCTTTACACTAAAGGGAAGAGCAAAACTACAGGTCACTGATATAAGATCGTCACCAAGAAATCCAATAGGGGAATGCAGAAGGAGCTACTTTACCCTAAAGACTGGTGAGAATAGTATAGATGGATCTAAGGGGAAGCTGGACAAGCAAATGAAGGCGAAGGGAACATAGAGTAATAATGATCGATTTAGACGAGGAAAGATGGGAGGAGGCTCAAGGGGAGCATAAACACAGACCTGGACAGTTGGGGCTGAAAGGCCCGTTTCAGTGCCTTATCCTAAGTAAATCAGCTCAATTATCCAGTTTTTCCCTCTCCACTTTTCCCTTCTGTCTGAACTCCTGATATTCACAAAATTTGTTACTGTGGCAACTGACATCTTTTGTCCATAGTGTATTTTTGTAGCTGTTCAGGAACCAATCACTAAAAACCAATCTTCTGGTCTGAGGGCTGAGGGGTGGGGCTGCTCACCGACATGGGGTGATGTCAGGTGTGCATTCAGACATCACCTCACGTCATTTAGATTTTCAGTACAGCAGGCGCACAACTGACTTGGGCGCACCCGCTGAACTGTCAACGGCCAACTGAGGCCTTTAAAGAAGTAATTAAGCCAATTAATGGACCTGCCCATCCAACCTGAAGGCAAAGAGCCCAGTCGGCCTTCAGAAAATACATGAAACCTCATCCACGGGTGGGATGAGGTTTCATGGGGGATTTAAAATGTTTATAAAACGTTGAAATAAAATAAATTGACATGTCCCAGCTCATGTGACAGTGTCAGGAAATTTTTTTTTTGGTACGCTTCCAAAAAATTTTTCAACTTCCACCGATCTCCCCAAGGCAGCGCTTTGCCCCAGGGAGATCTGTGCACCTTTTTGTACACATGTACAAAACAGCGCACTCCCAGCTCAGGAAATTCCCTCCCCCCACCCACACAGGGAGCGCATAGCACTTCCGAGCGGACGTCACGCTGGGCGGGCCTTAATTGGCCTGCCCATGTAAAATGGCGGCGCACTCCTGATCGGGGGCGCCGATCAGGAACCTGCCCACCCATGCCCGCTCCTGCACATCCCCCACAACAGGGGGAAAATGCTGCCCTAAGTATATTGTAGGTACTTGCTGATCTGACAAGATGCTAAATCTAAGTGACACTCTTTCAGTGTTGCAAGGTTATACAGCAGAACATTCAACGCTATTTCATGTCCCTTTTAAAGTGGTAAACTCTGTCCTTTTTTGACTAGATACTATCAGTTATAAACTGAGGCACCACAGCATCACCATTGGCTGAGGCCGAGACGCAAAGTGGGAGGAGGTGCCATTGCAGAGGCAGCGCCATTATAAATGTTCATTATAAACACAATGGAAGAAGTTGACCAAAAGAAAATGAAAAAAACAAAGAGAGGCTTTGTAGACAAGGAGCTTTTTCATATGTTTTAGATATTACACTGATTAGCGTTTAGTACAGATTAGTATGTATATATAGAAATGTCTTCTACTCATTAGGGGAAGACAATCAGCATATAGAGGCTCCAATAATCAGCATTTAAGACTAAATGAAATCTGCATGACAAATACACTGAAAAGACTTCTTAGGATATACATTCCATTGATTAAGAAGTTCAGGTATTTAGAACAATAACAGTAACAATAACAGGCTCCTACTCCAACCCTTAAATATAAAACGGGTGGTTAAATCTTTGGCATCAAGCTAACCAAGGCAAAGGCAAAAAGATGCACTGGCACAATTTAGGCATTGACTGAGAATGAATTAAGCTTGGAATGTTGTAAATAAAAACCTAATTGTTAATTTGCTCAAAAATATCAGTTTTTACTTCTGTGTAAAATAGATGAATTCTAAATGCTCAAACCATTCAATGTCTATTTATGACCATAGAGCTCAATAAATCCTAATTTATAAGGTTTAGATTTGGACTGGGATTAAATTACCTGAAGTCTTTTTGAAAAGATGTCACTCCACATGGGTTTTTCAACCATAACAGAGTAAGACGTTGAAAAAAACAAAAACAAAAAACTGCGGATGCTGGAAATCCAAAGCAAAAACAGAATTACCTGGAAAAACTCAGCAGGTCAGGCAGCATCGGCGGAGAAGAAAAGAGTTGACGTTTCGAGTCCTCATGACCCTTCGACAGAACTAGGTGAATCCAAGGAAGGGGTGAAATATAAGCTGGTTTAAAGTGTGTGTGTGTGTGTGTGTGTGTGTGTGTATGTGTATGTGTTGGGGGGGGTGAGAGAAGTTGAGGGGGTTGGTGTGTGGTTGTAGGGACAAGCAAGCAGTGATAGAAGCAGATCATCAAAATATGTCACAGACAACAGAACAAAAGAACACAAGAACAAAAGATGTTGAAAAGATGCTACAAAGGAGTGTTCTCAAATGAAATTTCACACTGAGCTATCCAAGATGATATTAAGACAGGTGAACAAAAGCTTGGTCAAAGAGGTAGGTTTTAATAGGAGGGAGGTTTGGGGAGAGAAGTCCAGAGTTTAGAGACGAGGCAGCTGAAGGCATGGACCACCACTGATAGGGTAATGAATATCAGGGGTGCACAAGACACCAGAATTAAAGAAATGCACAGATCTGGGAGAGTTATAGGGCTGGAAGAGTGAGGCTTGGAGGGACATGAAAACAAGGATGTGAATTTTTAACGTCAAGGCACTGCTAGCCAATGTTGATCAGGGAGCACAGGGAGAATAGTTTTGATTGAACTGATCAAACTTACAAAGGGTGCAAGGGCACAACAACCTGGAAAGTGCTGGAATAGTCAAGCCGAAAGATAACAAAGGCATGGAAGAGGGTCTGGAGTTGGAAGTTCATCTCAGGGTCAAATAGGACACCAAGTTATGAATGGTCTGGTTCAGTCTCAGATAGTGGCCATGAAACAGGATGTTGTCGGTGCCAGTGTAGAGTAACACCGAGCTAGAAAAGTTTTGTTTCCCCACAAGAGACTCCATTCTTCAAGTTTGAAAAAAACCACCTCTACACAATGAACACTTAAGACTCTTCTATGAAGAGTTTACCCCTACAGCCTTTTACTGCAGTTAATACTCTGAATAATAGCAAAGGAACAAGGAGGGGTTTCACATGAAGCAGCAGAGTACCAAATGATGGCTTCCGAATGCAAAAATGACAACTATACACCAGCAAGATCAGATGTAATTCAAAAATTCACTAATTTCAGCCAATGAGACACTTCAATTTTCAAAACACATTTCATCCTTAAAAAAAAATGGAAATTTTGACAAATATGAAAACAATTCAAGAATGTGGAACTTTTTAAATTCAACTATAAGAGGATGTGATGCTTTTTTAAAAACAGCACTTTAAAATAGTTTTTTTTTAAATCATATACATTTGGGAGAAGTGCATCCCTGAAATTTTATTTAAACACAGAAGGGTCCAATTGCTTGTATGACTGAATACACATTTTTCAAAATCATGAGCTTTGTCTGTCATGCTTCATTGATGTTCATATTTTTTTTAGGGACCTAAAAGCTACAACAGTTCTCAAAATATAACTGCAAATACATCTTGGTAACTTAGGCACTGGACCATATTTAATTTACGTTTCTGGGCTAGACAGTCCAGACTGCAGTATTTTACAACATGCTCTTTCACAGAATCCAGTCATTATGTCCATCCAATGGGGCTTACATTAAGTTAATGCAAAACTAGTCTCTAATGGATATAGACATTTTACAGATGTAAAACGATCTGCAACAGAAATCTGGAATTACTTGGCATGTTTCAAATATCCACACTCCAAACAACTATGATATTTGGCATTCTGAATTTTTGAATTATATTGAGGCAAATTTGCTTATGATAAATGTCTTATCATTTGCACTTACACAAAAATAATCGTACGACAGCTGTCAAGAGAATATGTAGTAAATTAAGCACACAGGCTTCAGTCATCAGCCAAAAACACAGCTTTGTGAATCCAAGTACTATTTAAGTCGCACCCCAGCCACCCACCCCCCCACCCAACCCCCTCACCCCCCACACACAGCTTATCTCCAGCGTTGCTTCAGTGGTGAAATTTTTCTTCCTTGTTCCAATTATACTGGAGTCACATTCCACCAACAGTACTCGGCCAAGTACAACAACGATCAGCTGAGCCCCATGGCCAAAATAGAATGTGTGTTGATTTAATCATAGATTGCTATTACATGTTGAAAAACAATTATTTTACAACGGCATACATTTATGTTTTGCTATATATCAAGTCTGAACAGTAGTTTGCAGGATCACGCCATTTCACTTTGAGTTACACAAACTAGTGGAGGCACCCAGTTGTTCGCAACCAGTGGTCTGCAAACATAGAAGCTGTCTTGCAAAGTCACTAGAAACAATCTTGACAGTGTCATGTGCAGATTGTGTGGATTGACATTCTATGGGGCTTCCCAGGATAAAACGTTGACACCATTCTGACTGACTGATATTTGATGGTTCATCCCATGAAAAAGATCAGGGAGCACCATGAGAAATGGAAGGGCAAGGAGAAAAGAAAGTAAAGGATGGGAAGGGCAAATACTTTAGAAAGTGATTTATTCCATCCTCAAGATAGTACAGTATGTTTCATAAAGAATTGATTACATTCAAAGTGCTGTTATGTAGGCAAAAATGATACACGGTTTGCATAAAAACAAATGAATGGCCAGGTAATATAATTTTGGTGGTTTTGGCTTGGGGAAGAACATTGGCCAGATTACTGAAACCTTTGACCAATGTCCGAAGATATTTTATATCCACTTGAGCAAGCAGAGTTTAGCATATCATCCAGAGGCAGCGCTGTCTTTCAGTCTAGTACTGCAATTAAGCGTTCAGATTATATGCTGAAGTCTAGGACTGGATTTGAACCCATAATCTCTGACTCTAGAGGTAAGTAATACCAACTAAATCAAGACGTGGGGAAATTGGCAGTGAATTGTAGAAAGTAGTATAAACTGCTTAGGTTCCTTCTTTATCTCTGTATGACATAACTTGATTATATTCACCGGGAATATAACAAAGCTACAAATATCTTTTTGACATTCATCTTTAATTTTTATGATATTACTGCTCTATCAGTCCATTCTTTTGACTTGTGGCTCAATTTTCAGCTTCTTTACAACTTTTAAACATGTTGCCAAGTTTAAAATTCCATACATAGGATATACAGAACAGAAACAGGCCATTTGACCCAACCAGTCCATTCCAGCATTTGTACTCCACTTGAGCCTCCTCCCATCTTTTCTCATCTAAACGTATTATTGTAAAACTTACCCTTAAATGCATCCAAACTATTTGGTTCAACCACTCCCCACATTAGCGAGTTCTAGATTCTCACCGTCTTTGGGCAAAGACACTTCTTTTGAATTCCCCACTGGATTTCTTGGTGACTATCTTACATAGATGGTCTTTATGTATGCTCTTCCCCACAAGAGGAAACAAGAGACAGTGTCCACTCTATCATAGCCTTTCATAATTTTAAAGATCTCTATTAGCTCACCCCTCATCATTTTTTTCAACAAAAGACACCCAGTCTGTCAATCCTTTGCTGATAAGCAGACGGACATATTTCTGGTTTCATCCATGTAAATCTTCTCTGCAACTTGTCCAGTGCCTTTGTATCTTCTTATATTATGTTGATCAGAACTAGACGCAATGCTCTAAGGTTAACTTTCCGGCTGACCCCATTTTTCATTCAGCCACTAATTAAAAATAACTTTTTACCAAAATCATATTCTTCAACACACATACTAGCTCAAAAGAGGTCCTGGTGAATTCTATAACACGGAGCACTTTGGAATTATCCTGAAACATCTCATTTAAAAAATTCATCAGAATATAGAATGAAACTTGTTCAACAAATAGAATAGATTCTCCTTTATAGCTCCAAGGGAGAGAGAGGAAGTTAAGAGTTAAGTGAACCTGTTTAAGAGGTATTCTAAAAGCAGTGAGCAAACTTCAGTTTGCACTGAACGTAACAGTTTATTTGATCAGATGCAAGTTCAGCTGTTACCAAACACAAGACTGCAACTCTTATTGAAAGTTATAACAATTTCTGGAGAGAATAGCAAATCAAAAAAAAAACAAAGCACAATCTGAACTAACATAGCTTTAAAAAGTAAGTGGATGTTTTAATAAACACAGCATAAACATCGAAGAAATTAATGCTCTTTATATGATTAAAAGACCCCGTATGTCTTCTAAATAGTCACAGGAAAAGCAACCTCAGCCAGTTTCTACTTTCAAGTTGCAAAAGACCTTTGCATGTTTGAACTGTACCAAGTTGCAGCATCAGAGCTCTATCCTGGCAAAGATATTTCAACAATAAACTATGTTTTTAATCAAGGTTTTGCTGAGCAATTTATAGTAACATATAATACTGGCAACAAAAATTATTCCCTACCTGGTCACATTTTCAAGCTCCATAAAAGGCATATACCCATAGTTTGTTCCTCTTACAGACTAAAGTCAACAGCTAAAATAGCAAAACATGGGTAACCAAAATTAAGGTTAAACAACAAACTAAACAGTGAAGTTACCTGATTTTTTTAAATTAACGATACATAATTTGATAGGATTCAAAACAGCAACTCAAAAGGCAGCATTCAAAAATAGCCCGTTATCTTGGATTCAAATAAGCTCCCATTGCTAGCAGAAGAGATACAAAATAATACTTCAGTATCCAAACGTGTTTTGCTGTTGGCTGGGCCAGTAATGCTTTCATTACAATGTTTTCCTCAAATTTGCTAAATGCCCATCTATTTAAGCCTCACGTGATTTTCTGATAATCTCTCAATTTGTACTGGCAGTTTTACAGTGTAAATTTAATACAGCAGTTGAAGTATCAACTAGGTAATCTGGCATAAAAATGATCGGATAGAGAAGCAAAAATCCACATAACGACCAGCTATAAATTGTAGCAGTTTAACATATTTTAGTGAGAACTTTCAAACAGCTGTGGCTCCAGTCTAGTTTGAAATATGCTACAGTAAATGACCACAGAATTGCATTATTGCTTCACTTACTGAATATTCTTTGCAGACCATGAAATCCTTTGGAATGACTGCCTATCTGAAGTAATTACTAGCTCAGTACCAATTTAAGAAATATAGTCCATTTAAATTTTCATTAACAAATTATATATACATATGCACATAAGCAGCATAAAATATAGACTACAAATTATTCCCTGTGCAATGGTAATTGAGCAAAACAAAATCTATTCCTAACAGTGGAATATGACGGCACTTCTTGTGCTACTGCTTAAAGTGCAACTCATTGTTGCCAGTCTAAATTAATGTAGGCAACATTGCCTGACTCTTGCATGATTTATGTTTTGCACCAGTGGTGGTCTGAAGTTAACCTTGTATTTATTTTTCTTCAAATTATTCAATGGTCTTCTTTATTTCTAGACCTTTATTCTACCAGCTGAACCGTGTCTGACCTCACAACTCTTCTCAACTAGTAGAAAATCTCACCTGTAGTGCAGCCAGAATTGCTCTGTGCTCAAACTGCTCCTGGGTCAACAGCAGTGCCTGACCGAATTAACACCCCATCACAAGTGTCCCTGTAGGACATGCACCCTAGAAAATGGGGGTCAACCCACAGATGGGCCAGAGATGCAGAGATAGTGTCCTCAGTTATTGTAATTTGGCAAAGACATGTTACCCTCAATAAATGCTGTTACTAGGGAGTCACTTTTAGACTTGTTCAGTTAGTCAGAGGAAATATGTCTTGTAGCTGTATTGGTTGCCATGGGAGAGATATTATTGTCACCTCCAGAACAAGCAATAATATTGTGCACTTTTTAAAAAAAGGTTGAATTGCCATCTAAGGCTAAGAATTACAGGTGCAACTATCACTCAAGCAATACCCATTGGTTTCAAATATACTGGGGCATAACTGCTTTATCAATTTAAGCTTAAATATATTTTGTATTTTCAGTTATTCCCTTTTTTTTTTAAAAGTCATTCCTGCGATGTGAGCATCACTGACTCAGCCAGCATTTGTTGCCCATCTCTAATTGCCCTTGAGAAGGTTGCTGCCTTCTTGAATTGCTGCAGGTTGTGTGGTTTGTACACCCACAGTTCTATTAGGAAGAGTGTTCCAGGTTTTGATGCAGTGACAGTGAAGGAATGGCAATATGGCTCCAAGTCAGAATGGTGCGTGACTTGGAGGGAAACATGCAGGTAGTAGCGTCCCCATGTGCCTGCTGCACTGTCTTTTTAGGTAGTAAAGGTCACAGGGTTGGAAGGTTTTGTCATCGGAGGTTTGGTTGCAGGGCATCTTATAGATGGTACACACTGCTGTCATTGTGTGCTAGTAGTGGAGGATGTGAATGTTTAAGGTTGTGGATCAGGTATCGATCAAGTGCACTGCTTTGTCCTTTTTGGAGTATATTGTTCTCAATTGCTCGGTGTTCAACTGTGCGCTGTTAGTCAACCCTGTGGATGTGGTTACCAGAAACTGAAGCCAAGCAGTGAAAGATGAGTCTGCAGTCATTTTGAAGCTTCTTAATAAAATCTCAATTCCACACATAGAAACTAATGAGCGTCAACTCAGCATAGCCCTGAGGTACAAAATACAACAGTGGCAAGCTTCTTGAGGGTTGATGGAGCAGCACTCATCCAGACAAGTGCCTTGTAGATGGTGCAAAGACTTTAGGCAGACAGGGGGTGAGTCACTCATACAGAATTCCCAATCTCTGACCCGTTCTTGTAGCCATAGCATTTATATGGCTGGTCTAGTTCAGTTTCTGTCCAAGATTGCGATAGGGGGAGTTTCAGTGCTGGTAATGCCTTTGAATGTCAAGGAGAGATGGTAAGATTCTCCCTTGTTGGAGATGGTCATTGCCTGGCACTTGTGTGCACAAATGTTACTTCCACTTGTCAGCCTAAGCTCAAATGTTGTCTAGGTCTTTCTGCTTTTGGGTATGGACTGCTTCAATATGCAAGGAGTCATGAATGCACAGTACTTAGTACTGATCATTGGTGGACATCTCTACTTCTGATGGAGGGAAGGTCATCAATGAAGCAGTTGAAGATGCCAGGGCCTTGTGTCATAAACTGTCTAGATCTACAAAACTCCAGTCCATCTGGATAAAAGGCTTTGTTCATCAAGCAAATGATGAATGGGCTGGTGGCATTAACTTCCCCTACATGCAAATAAAATGAGAAAGTTAGCCTGTCCTTCAAGCAAGTAGTTCACAAACACTTTGTGCCAAGATGAGGCTCAGTAAAGCCTTGGGTGAAAAAAAAGTCAGAAATCCATTGAGCCAAAAAGATTATCAAAAATGCACAAGTCATCTCCGCAGACTGACTGCATACCTGAACAAGTCCTTAATGATTAAGATCAGTACTGAAGAAAATCTTAAAAGTGATCCGGTAAGTGATTCTTTGCTCTTTCTCTTCATAGAGGAATGCTGGTGTCAGTGGGTCAAGCTCAGTTATTTCAACCATATCCTTTGCAGCTACGAGACAGAAATGACCCAGATTGACACCTGACACACAATTGAGACTACTTCAGCAGTGCTGCAAAGACTTATACTAATAGGGCTGATGGTGCACAAGCAGTATAGGAGATGTTGTCATTAAACCATAATGAAATAAAAGCAAAGTACCACAGATACTGGAAACTTGAAATAAAAACAGAAAATGCTGGAAAAATTCAGCAGAACTGGCAGCATCTGCGGAGAGAGAAACAGAGTTAATGTTTTGAGTCCGTATGACTTTTTTTTATTGTATATAAATCATAATGAATGTTGGTTTAGAGCCCTGACGGTGGACTGAGTCATCACCAATGTTGTGGAGTTTGTAGGGGGCCCAGTGCCTTCTTGTAGTCCTGACACAGAACGTAATTTGACACGTGCACCTCTGTGATAGTGTCCCCACGGACGTTCCCTACTCATACCAGAATCTGTAGCTGACCCCAGAGTGGCTTCTGTACTGAACTGGATCTAGGTCTCTGCCAAGAGAAAGCAGCAGCACTATTGTAGCTAGGACTGTTCTTCACTGAAACCAGTCTGTCGTATTAAAACCTTGGGCTAAATTTAAAGCAGATTTCATCCTCAAAGATGTCATGCAACAGTGAAGAACAACACAAACAGGTAATATGAATCAGTCACCAGATATATTGTGTCATTTTAATAAGTACTAAAATCAAAAACTAGCACAGGCCAATGGCCAAAAAGAGTCAGGCTAATGACGATAAGTTGTAAAGGCCCACTGTTCGAGGTGAGTTCAAATAAAACAACATGAGAAATTACTTAAATTGTACATGGAACTTCAAGAAGGAAATTCCTTGCGATCAGCACCAAGGCTGTAGGAAACTTTTACAAATAAACTTTTCAAAAATTCTTTAATGGGATGTGGGCACTCGTGGCAAGGTGAGCATTTGTTGCTCAGCCCTAACTGCCCATGAACTGAGTGTCTTGCTAGGCCATTGCAGAGGGCATCTAAGAGTCAACCACATTGCTGTGGGTCTGGAGTCACATGTAGGCCACACCAGGTAAGGATGGCAGGTTTCCTTCCCAAAAGGACATAAGTGAACCAGATGGGTTTTTATGATAAGTCAGTGATAGCTTCATGGTTATCATTATTGAGGCTAGCTTTGTATTTCAGATTTATCAATTGAATTTTAATTTCCACCAGCTGCCATGGTGGAATTTGAATCCGAGTCCCCAGGACATTAGCCTGGGTTTCTGGATCACTAGTCCAATGACATTAGAATTGTAACACCAGGTCCCCAAAAATAAATGTCTAACAGTCTTTGTCAACGCAGGAGGCTAATCTGCTCTCAATTAAAGGAGAAAATGCCCAAAGACATGCTCAGCATTAATCAAGGCATGGTGGAAAGGAGTCTGAAAAAGAAACTAGTTGATTACTTGGGATGAGAATTGCTCACAAGGTGATATGCCAGAGGGGTTTCCCCTGCAAGGTAATGGTAACATCCAATTATATGCAAAGATTGAACAAATCAGTAAAATTGATGGCAAGCTTTAAATGGTTCACCTCTAAAATTACAACTGCTAACCTTGCAGTGCTCAAGTCTCCTATTTACCTCTTTTTACTATTACTGTTGCAGATATGAAATTAGGATGCAGATGATTAAAGGGACAGAGGGCAATAGACTTGTCACAAAATCGTTGTTAAACCTTCCTGCCTAGATTTTAAAAGTAGCCTTTAACAAGCTGTTAATTATAGACAGCAGGACATCTGATATTTTGTTGCTTAAGTCTACTGCCCAAGTGAAAGAGGAACGTGTGGACCTTTCACGTCTGCAAGCACAACAGAACTCAACCATGCTGCTGATCCAATTTCATGTCTGCTGTGTACAGATGGCTGACAGTGACTACCACTACTCTAATATCAAGTTGTTATATTTGAACTCAGATCTTCCATAACAGTATGCGGGGCCAGACTATCTGGAGTCTGATGAAATATTCTGGGAGCAATATATTTAAATCAGGTCTACACTCTGCTATGTTTAGGCAACCTAACTTTGATTCAGTTTATAAAACATATGGGATAACCTAAACTGTCTGCGCATTTCAACAAGCCAGATAATTACTCAAATTAAAGTCAAGTCAAGTGCATTTGCTGCATCAAATGAAATGCAATAAATTCACATGGAAACTAAAAGGGGGAATTTTTTTAAAAATCAGAATAGATTGAGCAGGTTCTAGGTTCTAATACAGCTACAATCAGGAAACATAGACTTGTTTTTAGCCCAAACATGATCATGTCTAACTGACATGTCTAACTTCTAATTCAAGATTGCACTAAGTATTCTAAAAATTTCCAGCAGTGTATGTAATGCTAAATCTAAATGGAGGTTAGCAGGCAGCAACTGAGCTGCTCAAAGGGAAATCATTGATATATAGTTCTTAAGGTTAACTAAACTACAAAGACAAACATTTTGAACCAGCAGAAAATAGATTTGGATGTCCAAAAGTAACTTGCACAGGACACACCTTTCTACCTAAAGGCTGAGTTACATAACTATTTACCAGTGTACCATTAAGTAGCATTCCAAATTCAATGTGCATTTAGTTACAGCATCAACAGGCAGATTGTTTAAATGGAGAATATCAGTGGCTTATATTAAAAGATTGCAATATGATGTTCTTCGCTGAGCATATCAGAGTTTTTACAACGTTGCATTAAGGCACTGCAGAGTTGGTGGTATCTATCTCATTATAAGCAAGATTTAGCCAATGTGCTTTCAAGTATGCTGTATTGTAAGTGGCAAAACCTGAGTACTTTTAAGTTCACACGTGTCTTACAGGATAAATAACTTCTCACCCAGAGATGTCATTTAGCAGCAGTAAAACGCCTGAACTCTATGACTATGCAGATCGAGTAAGCAAAAACTCTTGTGCGTTAAGAGCTGGTTCAGGTAACTAACCTTTGTACAGAAACATCTACCTAAACTAAATCACTTTCCTAAGAGAGATCCACTATAAACTTTCTATAGAGGAGCAAAATAAGTTACAGGGCATGGAGCAAATTTCCTCCACAGCAACAACCAGCTGTTAGAGACGTTCTTTGACCTCAAAACAATTTTACATTAAAGGATTTATACTACAACTTCAAAGATTCTTTAAACTCCCAGATGTAGAGTCCTTAGCTACAGATCTGACCAGTATCATTGAATAGATTAGATTGTCCTTAGTTAAAATCTCAAGCACAAACCAACGCAGGGCCACAGCTTTCTGCAATCATCATTGCAACAAATATTAAAACCATAAAAAATTTAAGTACATTTAATTTTAGGATTGCCTACATTTTCTAGTATTGCACTTGCACCCTGCTAAACAAACCCGTTATTAACTCGATAAACACTATCCACGATTTGGTACTAAAAGTAGGAAGACGGGAGACAAAGTGATGTTATTTTAATTCAAAGTTTTTGGGCAGGTACAGACCTGCAACATAAACCTGATTTTCACAAGTCCAATATCGTAACCTGTCTGACCAATTCATCGAATTATCTTACCTTGCACTCTTTTCCCCAAACAGTTCCAACGGCTTCCTTTTTGTAGTTTCCAGTCATTTCCTCTTCAGAAATAAAGATCTTTTGTTCTGATCTGGGAGCTACATGAATTTGTAAATGAGGGATCCCGGCCTTTGAACAACAATGTTTAGGTTTCGAGTGATAACTGGAAACCAGCTGACAGGGAACTTCAAGCGAATGGCTCCTTTGAAAGATCGGACGCTTGTTTTGTTCATTTATAATTTCCCTTTCTATCACCCCATTAACATTAACTTGGCAGTCTGAAAGCTTGAATGAAGGTAAACATACAGACGTACTCCTTATTAACTTGATGGGATGATGTCGTGTATGTCCAGTATTTAAAGAGCTCTGCTTAAATTCTTTTACAAATGATTCTGGGTGAATTTGTCCTTCCTTGGTCTCTGTTCCTAATACATGAACCCTTTGGTAATTGAAATGTAGAATGTGATTCGAAGGTCTGTGAAGTTTCTTCACTTTTCCCCAGGACTCTGCTTCTTCCTCACTATAATCCATGGCTCGATTTTTGCCAGGTTGCTGCCCGTTACAATGAAGTGATTTAATGTCTCTAACTTCATTAGAAGGACAAACTGGATTAGACAAACGTAGTCCATTAACTGCTGTTGCAACAAAACACGTGCTTGTTTCTTTGGATTTAGACACAACCTGATCTTCATCTTGATTTGGTTCATGGGAGCAAGGGAGGAATCTATTTAATGTGGGATTGCTACTTCCACTTATAAAAGGATCTGGGCTTGTTGGTGTCGCTGGTGGAGTGCTGCACGGACTCTGAGGAAAAATTACCAGTGACGAGCAGCGCCTCAACGGCACCTTCGATTTCCTCAACTTCATTGATGCTTTGGTGGATCCCACCGTACACTCTAAAAGTTCTTGGTCAAAAGAAATACCGGCGTTACGCAAACCACCCTCATTGCTGCTGCTGCTGTTACTAGATTCGCACTGTCCACTGAACTGTTTGGACTGCAGTGATATTTGCAAAGTGGAGCTCTTTTTGCGGAGATGATCACTGTTACTAACCTGCGGTATAAACAACGATGAACTGCGCTGCAGGATACGTTCATCCTGTGATACTGTCTGCACCACCACAGGCTCAAGCATAGTCACTTGATGAACATTCTTTCGTGAATTTATTGGTACAGCCTCAACTGTCATACATATGTTACTCTCCAAGCCCTCTCCTGAAGTTTCAGACAGTGGGTCAGTGTTGCTCCTCCTGGTTGCAAAATGCAATCGCAAACGACGAGCCATCCTTCGAGAAAAGCAATAAGTGTGGTCCTAGGCTGGAATGAATCGGAGCTGGTTAAAAACTCACATTCTGCAGGGAAAGCTGAAGGCAATCATAGCAAGCTCCGTCACTTGGGATACAGTCACCATCAGTAGCTGTAGATAAGCAGAAATAGCTGAAGTGACAAGCAGCATTCCAATCATTATTGGACCATGGTTATTAAGCCTGGGAAGTTAGAAATATCCAGCAGCAAAATCCATGATCGCAGGAATACCTCCCACAAGTCTGAAAATCCATGAATGTCTGTAACAGTGAGAAATGAAGGCAGACTCCCTTCCACAGCAATGAAAATTCAGCAACCTTTGCAAGAAGCTCAGCTGCTGCACACTGTTTGAATTCTAGCCAATCTTGCTTCAATTAAGCCTCCTTTACTTGCATGAATGACTGAATCTAACCCAAAATCAACATCTTCTTGCATTTCGGTTTCATATATTACATCTCGTCCCCAGCAAGCAGCCTAAGTATGTGGCACCGCTCTAGGCACAAGGGCTTCAAACTTTTCTCTTACGCTGAACCAACATCGTATTTTTACCCTATAGTATTGCATTACAGGAAATTTTAAAGAACAACATCCAGCACACTTCTGAATCAAAGGGGTTTCTGAGCATTACCCACAATGTTAAACCTCTGGGATATGGGAAATAGACAGGAAGCTACTGCTAATAACAGCGAGAGTGTTCCACAGCTTTACATTTACAATTGAACACAATTTGCCTTCGGCAGTCCTTCAACGTGATAAGCAAGAATTGGCTTTTCACAGATAGTAATTTTGAACTCACGTTTTCAGTTCTGCTACAGCTGGACACATTGAAATCCAACCATCTAAAACAAACAACTGTTTAGAAGGAGTAAAATCCTCATTAAAAAAAAATAAACAAAAACAAAACTATTATTAGCCTCCCACCAGGCTGAAATCCTACTGGTACTGGACTGCTATTGCTTGTCAAGTCTGTTCAGTGTGGCTACCTCTGAAAAACCTCTCTTCGTACAGAGAAATGCCACATCCTGACATTTGAAACTCATGCCTGTGCCAAAGGAGTTACATTCTTTTCTTCCTGTGGCTTTCCGATCAGCTGCAAAGATTCAAAAGCACTGAATAAGTAATTTATTTTTATGAGGAAGCATTTTTCAAATACTTTATCCTGCATGTTAGAGTGGGACGACCTGGGTTGCTCTTTGAAAGAGTTGAAGCAGGCTCAAAGGGCCGAATAGCCTCCCTCTGTGCTGTACGGTCCTATGATTCCATGATTCTATGTTACAATCATGTAAAAACAGAGACAATCTTAACACATCAGGAATTATTCCTGAGGCATGTGTGCTTTACATCAAAACCACAGACTGTAACACTGCATACAGTTTACAAGACAGGGAAAATTTCCTTTGTGTAAAGTTACAAAGATTTTAAGTTCCAAGCCTTGCAAGATAAAAAAAAAGTTACTTGACATTTTAAAATGTGCAGCCATGACACAAGATGACTAGTCATTTCACACATTCCAGTTAAAACCTCAACATAATACCTTATTAACCCAGCACTCAACAGTTTGCAAGTTTCTATGCAGGAATAGTAGTTCATTCAGCAGAGCCGATGAAATAAAATGTGTAACATTTTTCCACAACCAAACAGCAAGTGTTTGGTAACTGTATAATGGCCATCTTAATGCCCTTAGGGGATAAAAATGGCTACACAATGGAAAAATGTGCTGCTTATAATCAAAAGCTGTAACAACTGCACCATTTACTGCTGGCATTTTAACAGATGCCTTTTATGAAGATTTTCTACCACTGCACAGAAGTGAAAAAGTTATTCTGAACTGCAAATAAAAGTAAAAATGGTCCTTTGAGAATTTCAATTTGCACTCAGTCAAAAAGCAAACAAAATAGCTAACCTAACTAAACAGCGTGCACGAGAGACATAGGTGGTTTCTTTGTATGGAATAAATACGTGGTTAAATTTTTTTATAGCAAAAACATTTATATATTAAAAAATGCATCTGGATAGAACAATGCCCTCTTTGTGGGAAAAAAAAATCTGCATTGTGCCTTTCAAGTCCAGGATTTTTCCTAAATAAAGTTCCAGACGGCCAAACGCACAGGATTTTCAGCTACAGACCAGTTCAGCCCTTTGAATAGTGTACTGAATCAGAATATTTATAGCCATTCCAGCTTCTCATTATCACTATTCAATATGACTTAATTTTGCACTGCCAGTGACAAAATACTGTGTTTTAGATAATAGAATGAATACTTTAAATACCACGTGATTCAAATGGAGCAACACTATATACTACCATTGCCACCATTTTGAAAATGGGCAGTCTAAACAACAGTATTTCAATTTCAATGTCAATAGGAAGAAGTGCACAAACGTTAACAGTTTGCACAGATCCTGACAAAATGAGTATAAATTAAACTTACATTATAAAATTAATTATAGCAGCACGTTGGAAATTCAGTTATGTTGCCAAACAGTGCAATGTCAGCTTGTGGATTGCTTACAGCATTTCCCATCTTGAGGAAGCATGAAATGGAAGCAAGACATTTCCTCTCAGAAAACTGAAGAAAATCAGAGACCCAGTCTAATTCTGCACCCCACTTCACAACCTGCTGTAGACTGCCACTGGCGGGGATGCAGGTATTCAGCACAATTTTTGCAAGAGAAGATAACAGCTCAGAGACGCACATGGGAAGGGAATCAACACGGTAGAATGTAGCTAGCCCCTTTCATCAAATGGTTACTTTAAATCATTTCCTAAGAAACCAATTTCTATACTAAGCCATACGCTGCTGTTATGCGCATTTCAGTTTAGACCAAGTGCGATTACGGTTTATGCTTGCCATAAAAAGACATCACTCTTGGTACGCAGAGCTTTCACACAGGTCTGATCATTTTGAGTCAAACCTTATACAGTATGACATAATCTTATGCAGAACATGACATGCTAAGATACAACAATGACATCCCTTGTATTGAAAGCTGCAATTGAAAACAGGGACTGAATTTATTCACGTTACATATGGCAACACTCTCATTATAATTTTTATTTCCACTTGAACAATTATTCCCAGTTGTTATAGAGTCATCCTTGGTGCACCGTACTTACCAAGCGGTTTTCATCAAACACTTCAAAAAGAATCCGATGCTGCCTTGGCTGAACCTAGCAAAAGAAATAAATATAAAAATATGTTCATGAGAAAGGACACAGGCTTTTTCCCCCTATGTCTACCCAAGTTGTAATTTAACAGAACTAAAATGCGCACTAATCTTACCATGCAAATACACAAAAGTAACTTTACCTGTTCCTCAGAAAGGTCAAGCGAGTTTGCAACCTCCCATTATTTTAATCTGAAGTAGGCAACTATGCCACCAATTAAAAAAGAACCATTGACACCAATCAGAACAGACCAATATATCGGGACTCATGATATTGTTTTCCAGTAAGGCAGTAGATACAAGAATTGTATAAAACAACTCTACAAATACCAAACATCAAAGAAGTGTTGAAATATAAAAGGAACTCAAATCCTAAGAGGCCATTGGTAGCCCTATCAAACTCTCTCCATCAGTCATAACTAATCCAAGGCCCAATTTGCAAACTTCTAATTTTGATGTGAGAATTGAAACTCCATCTGGCCTCCACTCCCTACTCATTGTTTTGCTGAATGCCCAATTTCCCATGTGGCCCACATGAAAACAAGGACTTGAATCTTAAAACTTATATAACAAAGAGCTAAATATGCTATTTTAACCAGAATACACCTTATCACATGACAAATTGCAAATGTTTCTAATTATTCCTCCGTTTTCCCTTCCATTAGCAAACCTCAAATTCATTCTACATGTTTGTCACCTTAGCTGAGAAACTTCCTGATATTAATCTCAAACGTGCCTTTAACTTGTGTTTTCCAATTGTTATATTTCAAATTAAGTAGTGCTCTGGATTTCTTTTTCCTCTATTTTCAATAACCGCTGTTTCTGAAGCGACCACAGCTGCGACCTGAATACTCAAGGGATCTCACATTTCATACGGATAGGAAGAAAGGAAAAGGAGGTTGGGTGCTCTGCTAATAAAGGATACAATTGTGAGAAATGATCTTGGCTCAGAGGATCAAACGTAGAATCAGCTTGGGTAGAGATAAGAAATCCCCAAGGAAATAAGTCACGACTGGGTGTGGTTTATAGGTCCCATGACAGAGGCTCACTGCAGGAGAGTATAAATCAAGAAACAATGGAGGTTTGTGTAAAAAAAGTATACTGCAACATTATAAGGCGGTTGGGGGGGGGGGGGGGGGGGGGGGTGGTGGCTTTGGTGGTATATTGGTAATGTCACTGGACAAGCAATTCAGAGGCCCAGGCCAATGCTCTGGGGACATGGGTTTGGATCCTGCACAGCAGCTGTTAGAATTTGAACTCAGTTAATAATTCTGGAACTCAAAAAGCTAGTCTTGGTAATAGTGATCATAAGACCATTTTCAATTGTCATCTGGTTCACTACTGTCCTTTAGGGAAGGAAACATGCCGTCCTTACCTGGTCTGGCCTACATGTGACTCCAGACCCACAGCATCTGGTTGACTCTTGTCTGCCCTCTGAAATGGCTAGCAGGGCAATTAGGGGTGGGCAACAAATATTGGCCTTGCCAGTGACACGCACATCCCATGAAAGATGATGATAATCTTCATATAGATTGGTGAATCAAATTAGCAAAAGTAGCCCAGAGAATGAGTGCATAGAGAGTGTATTCCATACAATTTCCTAGATCAATATATTCGGGAAACAAACAGAAAACAGGCTATTTTAGACCTGGTAATGTCTAATCAGACAGGATTAATTAATGACCCTATAGTAAAGGATCCTCTAGGTAAGAGTGATCATAACATGGCAGAATTTCACATTCACATTCCGTTTAAGGGTGAGAAAGTTTGGTGTGAAACTAATGTCTTAAAATTAAATAAAGGCAATTTACAAGGGCATGAAGACAGAGTTGGCTAAAATGGAATGGGAATATTGGTTAAAAGGTAAGATGTTAGAGAAACAGTGGTAGATGTTTAAGCAGCTATTTCATAACTCTCAAAGATATATTCCATTGAGAAAGTAGGATGCTATAAGGGTGCACCATCTGTGACTAACTAAAGAAGTTAAGGATGGTGTCAAATTGAAGGAATAGATGTACTATGCTGCAAAGGTTAATGGTAGCCCAGAAGATTGGGAAAATTTTGGAAACCTGCAAAGTGTAACTAAAAATAATAGGGGGAGAAATTAGAGTACGAGAAAACTTCTACTCTGAAGGCAGATACAAAATACTTGTTCAAAGTCTCTGCCATTTCCCGGTTTCCCCATTATTAATTTCCTTGTTTCGCCCTCCAAAGAACCAATGCTTACTTTAGCTGCTCCCTTCCCTTTTATAGATTTGTAGAAGCTTTTACTGTCTGTTAAGCGTCCTAAGGTTAGTAGAAAATCAAGAAGCAAAGGGAGGAAGGAACTTAAAATAATTACAATCACTATATAAGTACTGGGAAAACTAATGGGGCTAAAGGCTGATGAGTCCCCTGGAACAGATGATCTGCATATTCGGATCTTAAAGGAAGTGGCTGAAGAGATACTGGATTCATTAGCTGTCATCTTCCAAAATTCCTTAGGCCCAGGGAAAGTCCAGCAGATTGGAAAGCCACAAATGTAACAACATTATTCAAGAAAGGAGGAAGCCAGGAAGCAGGTAACTATAGGCCAGTTAGTCTAACATCTGTCATTGGGAAAATGCAAGAATCTATTATTAAGGAGGTCATTGCAAGCCATTTCGTAAAGCGTAATACAAATCAGACAGAGCCAACATAGTTTTGTGAAAGGAAAATCATGTTTGACAAATTCATTAGAATTCCTTGAGGATGTAACACAGGGTGGATAAAGGGGAACCAGTAGAAGTAGTGTATTTGGATTTCCAAAAAGTATTCGATAAATTGCCACATCAAAGGTTATTGCACAAGAACTCATAGTTTTGGGGGGTGATATATTAGCATGGATAGAGGATTGACTAACAAACAGTAAAGAAAGAGTCAAGATAAATGGGTCATTTTCAGGTTGGCAAGCTCTAACTAGTGGGGTGCTGCAGGGATCAGTGCCGAGGCCTCAACTATTTATGATCTATATTAATGACTTGGATAAAGGGGCAAACTGTATTGTGGCCAGATCTGCTGGTAACACAAAGATTGATGGGAAAGCAAGTTGTGAGGAGGATACAAAGAGTCTGCAAATGGACATAGATAGGTTAAGCAAGTGGACAAAAAAACTGGCAGATAAGAGTAAAATGTGAGATTGTATACTTTTCCAGGAAGAACAGAAAAGCAGAATGTTATTTAAATAGAGAGAAACTGCAGAAAGCTACAGTACAAAGGGATCTGGGTGCCCTTGTACACAAATCACAAAATCAGGGACAGCGAGTAATTAGAAGGCAAATTAAGTGGCCTTTATTGCAAGGGGGATGGATTATAAAAGTAGGAAACTCTTGCTCCAACTGAACAGGGAATTGGTGGGACCACACCTGGAGTACTGTGTAGAGTTCGATCTCCTTAAGGAGGGATATACTTGCAATGGAAGCAGTTCAGAGAATGTTCACTTGTTGATTCCTGGTATGAAAGGGTTGTCTTATGAGGAACATTTGAGCAGATTGGGGCTATACTCATTGGAGGTGATCTTATTGAAACATATAAGATTCTGAAGGGGCTTGACAAGATAGCTGCTGGGAGGATGTTTCCGCTCATCAGGTAATCTTGAACCGGGGGCACAGATTCAAAATAATAGGTCTCCCGCTTAAGGCAGAGATGAGGAGGAATTTCTTCTCTCAGAGGGTCACTGGTCTTTGGAATACTCTTCTACAGAGAGCAGTGGAGGCTGGGTCATTGAATATTGTCATGCTCCAGTCTTTTACATACTTTCAAACAATACCTTCAAAATTTTGGACACAGTCTGTTAAAATTACCCCTGCAAAGCATGTGACCTTCATCATTTTGGACTCCAGGCAATCCTGAGTCTCAAACAAATCCCTAATTAAAATGGACATTCACAGCCAGATGGGAGATTCACACATCCCTTTGTTTAAGAATGGACAGTCAAGGAACGACATGTTCCTAGCCGAATAGTATTTCTTTATCACCATGGACAAAAGAAACTCAATGCAGGCAAGACGAATGTGAAATGGAACACATCAACCTTTCCCCGTATTATGATGGCTTTTCATCCAACCTAAACAGAATGAATTTCAAAGTGTCAAACGACAGCACAAGATGTGTAATCAAAATACCACCTTGCTTTGGACAAAGGATTTTTGAACTTGTACAAGTCACATGATGAACACAACCATATTTTCAGTCTGCTTTTAAAAAAGCAAAAGCTCCTTGCAGAGATAAAGTTCCAAAGTCCATCAGAGAAGCTATTGAACCAGCTGCATGTCAACTAAACAGCCGAAGGTAATAAATAGCAAACCTGATCTAACTTCAAATTTAGCTGAGAACTAACCTCTCAAAAAGTTGACCACAAGAGGTTTCCCACCTTAGGGAAAATCCTTCACTTACAAGGCCTTCACTTCAACGAAAAGCATCAACTCATCTAAGAAACTGCAGGCCTGTCATGAGAGACAGAGAGAGAGAGAGAGACTGGGACAATGATACTTGTAATTGTACTTATTTTTCCTCTTATCTAATCTGTGTGTGAATGATTGAGTGTGTGAGGTGGGTGAGTGAGACATCACGTTTTAATTCTCCCGAGCAAATGTGGGATAATAAGTAATCACCTTTATTTTAAAACTCTCAAAAATGCTTGCTGCTGGAATTATTTAAATTGGGACAAATCACTCTGAGGGTAAGAAAATATACACCCCTCACATACAAAACACTTTGATCATGGGCAACAAGAAAACACAAATTCTGACCGTGACAATATATTCAAGGTTGGGTTGGACAGATTTTTGATTGAGAAGGGAGTTAAGGGTTATGGGGTCAGGCAGGAAAGTGGAGTTAAGACCGTAATCAGATCAGTCATTATCTTACTGAATGTGGAGCAGGCTCAATGGGCTGAATGGTCTGCTCCTATTTCTGATGATCTTCTGATCTGTAAGTTTCATCCTCTTACAGCAGAAAAGCTCAAATTCCTCCAGACTTCTCTCACAACTTAGTCCTCTGACACCAAAAATGATTCTTACAGCTCTTCCTTACAATACTTGAATACATCCTTTCAATTTCATGAGCCAGAATTGGACAGTCTACTCTTAAGTTTGGCCTGACCTAAAATTCAGTCTGAATTTTCCTCGGTCTTTTGCTCTGTCAAATACTTTAGTGCTTTATTTGATTTGTAGATGGCTCTTTCACAGTGATTTGATATGCTGAACAACAATGAATTTTTCCAACTTCACCTCCAGTTAGTTCAACATTATGTACTTAGGAAGCCCACTTTCCTTTACGCACTTGCATTTACATTAAATTCATCTGTTGTTCTGAACACTTGTCACTATTTTATTTAGTACCCAAACCTGAATCTGCTAATGTCTTGTTCTGTCTTCTCATGGTTAGCAGAGATTTGCATTAAGTAATGCATTAAGGATCACTCGGTACCAAGGCTGCTTGACACTGATGGATGCCTCGTCGCTCCTACAGGAGTCTAATAAACTGATCTCTGAATAATAGGCTTTTTAAGCTCCTCTTCTACATTCCAAAACATTCAAATTGCAAAACAAAGATTTTACATTTTTATATCCTTCACAAAAAAATCAAAGTTCTATCTGTTTCTTTTATGAAATTTGACTGAACTGAAGTAAAAGCTTTCAAATGTTTGTTTTCTGATTCTATATTTTGGTGCATTTTCAGCCTTTGGAGGGTCATCAGTTGAGTTTGAAATTCCTTGCACATTGGACTAAGTGTTGTCAGGGTTCATGGTAAAGGACTCTGTCTCAAGCCTTTGAGTTCACCCAGATTCCTGTGGATGCATCTCTCTGACACATTGCTCAAGTTTTCCCACACTGCATGTTTAATTCACAACCAATTTCAAAACCAACAGAGTTCTTCCATCCACAGAATGTGAAGTAACGCAAGTACAATCTTGGCTACCTCAAGAACACCGTTCCTGGTGCCTAACAAAGCAGAAGCTTCTTGACCAGTAAAGATGTGCAGTTTCTTTGAATGGGCACTAGAGTAGCCCAGAAAGCAGACACTCCTGAATCCTGTGGGTGGAACTCTAAAGTTGATAATGAAACTTTGCTTAATAGACTAACATGAAGCCCTGATCTTGAGAAATTCTTTGGAGAAATTCATTGGTTTTAATTTTCCAAAATTCCCTGGATTTGGGAAGGTGCCATTAGATTGGAAAATAGCAAATGTAACTCTTTTATCAAAAAAGGGAGGCAGAAAGCAGGAAGCTACAGGCCAGTTCACTTAACATCTGTCAAAGGTAAAATTATTAGAAGTTATTATTAAAAATGTTTTAGCAAGGCGATTCAAAAAGATTCAAGGCAGTCAAGTAGAGTCAACATGGTTTTGTGAAAAAGAATCATGTTTAACCAACTCACTGGAGTTCTTTGAAGAAGTAACATGTGCTGTGGATAAAGAGGAACCGATGGATGGACTGTACTCAGATTTCCAGAAGGTATTTGATAAGGTGTCGCATCAAAGGTTTTGTGGAAAAAAAAAGCTCATGGTGTAGGGGTAAACATATTAGCGTTGAAAGAAGATTGGGTATCTAACAGAAAACAGAGAATCGGCATAAATGGGTCTTTTTTCTGGTTGGCAGGATGCAACAAGTAGTGTGCCACAGGGATCAGTGCTGGGGCCTCATTTTTCTTTTACAATTTACATAAATGACTTCGATGACAGGATTGAAGGCATAGTTGCTAAATTTGCTGACGACACAAAGATAGGGAGGAAAGTAACTTATGAAGAGGACATAGGGAGGCGATAAAGGGACATATATAGGTTACGTGACTGGGCAAAGATCTGGCAGTTGGAGAATAATGTGGGAAAATGTGAAATTGTCCAGTTTGGCAGAAAGAATAAAAAAGCATATTATCTAAATGGTGAGAGATTGCAGAGCTCTGAGGTGCAGAGGGATCTGGGTGTCCTAGTTCATGAATCACAAAAGGCTGGTATGCAGGTACAGCAAGTAATTAGCAAAGCTAATAGAATGTTATTGTTTATTGTGAATTGGTTACAAAAGTAGGGAGGTTATGCTTCAGTTGTACAGGGCACTGGTGAGGCCACATCTAGAGTACTGCGAACAGTATTGGTCTCCTTATTTAAGGAGATACATAAATGCATTAAAAGCAGTTCGGAGAAGGTTTACTAGATTAATACCAGGAATGGGCATGTTGTCTTATGAGGAAAGGTTGGACAGGTTAGGTTTGTATCCACTTGAGTTTAGAAGAGTAAGAGGTGACTTAATTGAAACATAGAAGATCCTGAGGGGTCTTGACAGGGTGGATGTGGAGAGAATGTTTCCTCTTGTGGGAGAATCTAGAACTAGGGGTCACTGTTTAAAAAATAAGGGGTCGCTCATTTAAGACAGAGATGAGTAATTTTTTTTCTCTGAAGGTAGTGAGTCTTTAGAACTCTCTTCCTCAAAAGTCAGTGGAAGCAGAATCTTTGACTATTTTTAAGGCAGAGGTACATAGATTGTTGATAAGAAAGGGGATGAAAGGTTATCAGGGACAGGCAGGAATGTGGGGTTGAGGTTACAATCAGATCAGCCATGATCTTGAATGGCAGAGCAGGCTCGAAGGGCCGAGTAGCCTACTCCTGCTCCTAACTCATACGCATGTAGATACTCTCTCGAATATTGATCAAGATAAGGACATCATTGTTGGGGGTGGGGCCACAGTGGTCAGGTGCTTTCTTTTCCAATTGCGTGAGAGACATTACCTATGCCTCCCCACTGACTATACCCTAGCCACCGACCCGGCCTCCCCCACAAACACAGAAAGAGCTCAGTTTGCCCAAGCACTTTACAGCTGTGCCTGGCTGGAAGAGATTTTCTGTTGTGCAGCCTATACTATTCAGTAATTACTAAACTGAAAACAACGCACAAACCAGACATAATCAAAAAGGATTAGGAAAGACTTACAACATAATTTATTCACAAGATAAAATGTTTTGGTAAAAACAGAATAAATGCTGTTTGTACATATAAGGTGGAATTTGTAAAGACCAAATTTATTGCATCTCAATAGCAAATACAACATTTTCACATTGATAACCATCAATGTTCTAAAGTTCGAATCCAATAAAAATAAAGGACATGCTACTATTCTGAAAAAAACTCAAAAAAGTTGCTTCAGAAAAGTACAAACTGAGACATGCTGGGTCTTAGTAACATAATGAAAACAAACTTTCAGAGTTCTCCACGACATGGTATAAAACTTCTCGTTTGCAAAATATATATAAAAATAAAATGGCTTCATTGTTTCAGGGTATGGCATTTTCTCCTTATAGTTTTCCACAAGTAATTTTAATTTATTCCCCATTCTACAGCCAAGTGATCTACTTTGTTTAGTTGTCAGTTTTGATTTCTTGCGGGCATTTTATTTTGAATACTTTACCCTCTTTCACACAACTCCTTCAAATCAGAATTAAGAATACCAAGTTTATGAACATTAACTGCAGCCTTTTATAAACGAACATACCACACGGCTTTTTTGGAACATGCTAGGTCAGAGAATTCCTTCCCCTCAGCACTAGCGAGACTTTGGGACCACTTTGGCAGAGGAATAAATTGTAAATTGTGAAGCAGAACATTTAATAGTATATGAAGTACACACTAAATCTATACTTGTGGCAAAAAATTCAACCTATGTACTGATTCATTATTTATTTGGATTTTATTTCAGTGCCACCAGGACTTACTCAGGTTTCTGCACTATTACTGAAAATGATTGTGACAATGTAGCTCATATTACTGTATTTCTCGCAAATCTCACCAGTAAACATTTATGAATATACTTACAAGTAATTTCTCTCATCTCAATTTTCACTCTCTCCAAATGAAATCTAAAGTGGCCTAACCAAGTCGCTAGGCTGAAAACATGCACCATATTAAATTCAATATCCATCTGCTTTGACCTGCTCTGCAAGTTGCTATTATACTTCGTGCCAACCCGTATCATTCCAGTCTAGTGGAATTTTTCTAGCCCACAGTTTCCACCGGTTCAAATTCATATTCACACCATGGAAAGTTTGCTTGCATACATAAGAAAAACAGACGGGCAGCTAGTTAGGGGATCCACATAAAGGAAGGCTTTAACCTCACTAACCAGAGTTAAAAACAACATAGCTGCAGCAGCAGCACCCACGTACCCAGAGATAAATAGTGCGGGTAATTAAAAGCAAAGAAAAGATAGTGGTTATAAGAATTTTGCAAAGCAAATTATTTATTTACAGATGTTATATGTCCGTGAAAGAAATGGATGGGACTCTTCCTACTTCAGCTGTGTATCTGGGTGTGCATGATATAATGTATATTATATATATTCTTTGTCCTGAATCTTCTATGCTTTTCTATGTTCCCTTGTTCTGGACCACTGGAAAAAAATCATTCCTACCAATCCTTGCATAATTTTAAACAAGTATCAAATCGACAAAAACTGATCCAGATTTTCAATCCCTCAAAAGGAGGGAAAATGATTAATAATTAAGCAGAAAACAAACGTATAACTACTTAATTTAAACCAAGTCTCGTTTGTCCCCATTTGCCATTCAACAGAAAATCTGTAGAGGACCACAGAGGCTAGAACACATCATCCACTGCTCAGGCGTCAACATTTCTCAGCGCAAACACTGTAACAAGTCATTACCCTACAGAATAATAAGACATACCCATATTTTCAGCACACATTTTAATAAGATTTTCTACTTCATTCCTTCAAAAAAACAAAGTCATAACTTCAAGTAATATATAGCATCATCAGTGGCTTGCTTGTTCACAGTAAAATGATAGAGTCACAGCCTTAGTGGTTAATGGCTGACATTAATCTGCATTCTCTCCTTATTGCCTTATCTCTGAGCCCGCTTGACATTTTCCTTCTGTTTATCTGATTGTTTCTAATTAGCCCAAACAAAAATGTTACCCAATAAAATGTTCTTTCCAGAAAACCAGCTGCATCTCCTTTACAAAGTAGACTCATATTCAACTAATTAGTTGTTCACTGCCTAGTTTCCCCTGCATGCTATTTATCCAGTTACAGTATTAGTGCAGAGGCCAACCACTGTTTCTGGCTGGAAACTTGCAGGAACCAAGTGTCAGCAATGTCCATCACTGATACAAAACCATGTTTTGCAACAAAGAGAGAGAAAGGAAAAAGAAAAAGTTGCAGTTATACAATGGCTTTCACAACTTCAGTGCCTGACAGCCCAATTGACTACTTGCGAAGTATATTCACAACTTCAACTCTTCTGAAAAACAAGGGTTTAAATAACAAAGAGGATGTAGTATTTGCAAGCTGGTCACATATTCTACTTTTTCTTTGATGCTGCATATGCAAGTCAACTGATGGGCCTTCATAGGCCCATCAAGGGGCATAATTGGTTACCTGCTTCTTGCAGGCAAGATGACATTACCACCATCCCAACCAGCCTCTTCAAAAATAGTCCCAAGGCGGGAACATGCTGTCAAACCAGCACAATGATTGGCAGTGGGAAATTGTGGGCCTGCCCTCTTCCACAGCCATTTCATAATCCAGCCATTGGGCTTCTTTCATGGGGATGTGGGGAGTAAAAAGAGGAAAGAGTAACAAGAGTGCCGTTACAAATCCTGGGTCTGTTGTAACTCTTTCGAGTACAAACCCATTTCCATCTGTTTCAGATGAAGTTACATTGTTTCATAGTTTGCCATTGTGAGATTTGAACTCTTGATCTTGGGGTTACAAACCCAGTACCATAACCACTTGGCTATTTAGGCCAAGCCCCTGGGTCTGTTGTAGTTGTTCTCTTGCTTCAGTAACCTTGATCATTCCTGTAAACGGACCCCACATCTTAGGGTCAGGGATTCACCCACACTGACCAATATCTAATTATACAATAGTGCAATACGGAGGTGTAACAGTAGGAGCCCCTTGTGATCTGAACTAGATATGTCCCTGGCACATGCACTTCAATAAGCAGATTGATCAACACTTCAGTGAGGTGAAGTCAGACATATATTGTTACTCTTTTTTAAAAAAAGTTAAACAGCAAACAGGTGAACATACAAAGCAAGAGGTTTAACAAATCATTTTTAAACTATTCCCTGAAACTAACTTGTGAGAATAGTCTTGCCTTTCTCTCGAGGACCTCACCAAATGACTTCCAACATGCAGACCTTCACTCTCTAGTTTCCTGTTCCATAGAAAGCTGGGCACTTGATTTGTGCTCCCAGATCTTGCCAGAGGATTAGGTAGAACAGCTTCCAAGTAAACCCACTACCCCGCCTCCTGTCCCTCACCCCTTCATTCAAAAGTAACTTTACGCAAAGCTCAACAGGAACAGATATTTCAATCCCTTAAAATGCAAAGGTTTGCAAAGATTATGTTCAATGAGATAACAACTCATCAACCGTCCCCAGTCATTGTCAATGCCTGGTTCTTCAATATATCAATCCCCTCTTTGCCCAAGTGTCTGCAGCCTGAAGAAGGGCAAGAACGAGCCTTTCAGAGGCGTGCTATGTTAATGTGATCCCATGACGGTCTGGCTCCGAATTTCAGCTCTGGGAATATAATCCAGGAGGCATGTAGTGGAGGGAGAGGGAACATGTTTTTGAAAGCTTCTTGGACGTTTTGTGTGTCTATTGAGCTAGCGCATTGCTTCCTCGCGTACTTAAAGCCAAGCAGTGTTCTTCCTTTAAGAGTTACAGGGGCAGGGTATTAAAATAATAAAGCAGTAAAATTTATATCTGGCATCCATAAATTCAAGCTTGTCCAAAACTCCACTACCCATATCTCAACTCACACTGACTCCTGTTCACACATCAACTGTGTTCGCTGACTGGTTCCTGCTTAAGAAACATCTTGGTTTTAAATCCCTCTCTCTCTCTCTCTCTCACCTCTGGCCTCTTGCATATATTCAATTTTAATCACTCTACCATTTGCTGCTGTGCCTCCAGCTGTGGTCTTAAACTCTGGGATTCCCTTCCCAAGGCTCTGTACCTCGTTATCCTCCTCTTTGATCATGTGTCCTAATATCCCCTTAAATAGCTTGGTGTCAAATTTTGTTTAATAATGTTCCTGTGAAACACCTTGGGAAATTTCACCATTCACCATTAATGCAGTTGTTGTTGCTGGAAGATTTTTAACCTTGGTGAGCTCCCTTTAAGATATAAAAATTAAATCATATCCAAACCTCTCCTTGGAAAAATGGCCAAAACCTCCAAGCAGCATCAGGAGATGAATCTATATTGGTGACTTCAACTGAACCACTGACAAATCTACAACCATTGATATAAAGTGCTTTGTCCAAATATACAGAGTGACCTACAATCATCCCAGTCTGGTTTGGCAGACTACACCTCCTATTTCCAAGATCACGCTGGAAGTGGAAACCAAAAAGAACTCAAGGAAGAAATTAGTTGAATTCCATTATCAAAAGCGTTCGATGGTGTGGCAAGGGTGAACAATAATGTTCTGATGAAAGGCTATTGACCTGAAACATTAACTCTGTTTCTCTCCCCACAAGCTGCCTGACCTGATCATTTCCAGCATTTTTGGTTTTTATTTCAGATTTCCAGCATTCACAGTGTTTTGCTTTTGAACAGTAATCAATGCGAGTAAGCGGCATCCAAAAGATATTCATCAAGGCGAGTTGGGAGAGAGAGAGCAGAATCTCAACAATCTATTTCAGGTCTGCACACTCAATCAAGTTAACTGGGATTACAAAGACTCCAAGCTTTTTAATTTATTCATGGGTTGTCGGCATTGCTGGCAAGACCATCATTTACTGCCCATCCCCAGTTGCCCTCGCGAAAGTGCTAGTGAGTCACTCTCATGAACCAGTGCAGTCTGTGTGGTGAAAGTACTCACAGCAATGCTGTTTGGGAGGGAGCTTCAAGTTCAATAAATCAGCAAAAAGTGAAGGAGCAGCGATATAGTGCCAAGTCAGGATGGGTGTGAGATTTGGAGGAGAACTGCCAGGTGCTGGTGTCTCCATGCATCTGCTAGGGGTCGTGGACTTGGAAGGTGCTATTGAAGAAGCCTTGGTGAGTTGCTGCAATGCATCTTGTGGATGGTACACACTGCAGACACAGTGCACTGATGGTGAAGGAAATGAATGTTTAAAGTGGCGGATGGGGTTCCAATCAAGTGGGCTGCTTTGACCTGGATGGTGTTGAGCTTCTTGGAGTTGTACATCCAGGCAAGTGACTTGTGGCCTGTAGATGATGGACAGGCTTTGGGGAGTCAGGAGGTTAGTTACTTGCTACAAAACTCCTAGCCTCTGCTCTGCTCTCATAGCCACAGTATTTATGTGGTTGGTCCAATTCAGTTTCCAGTTAATAATGACCTAGAAGGTTGAACTCCCATAAACAACAAGACTAAAACTCTGGTTTGTTGGTTAAGAGGCGGATGCTTCCAATGTGTAACTTTGTGAACAAATTTAAAAGCGTGTAAGGATTGACTCCAGTTCTATCCTTCACCAACTACCTTTCTGGAATAGAACACTCCCTGCAGCAAGTAGTGCCACAGGTTTCCCTGCTGCAAGGTTCTATTTCCTCTTCAATTCCAATCAGAAGTATTTGGAGTTACTGAATTCAATGGTTGTTACAAAATAAATTCCAAATAGTTAACAGTTTAGGTTGAGGACTAAAAACGATTCCAAGCAGCATGAAAAATCTATGGACCACTTTGCTCCTGGTAGCCCATAGTGGAGGTGCAACTCAAGAGAAACAGGTATCCAACCAGTCCTCACTGTGGTACTGATAAGATTTGCAGCATCTGAACCCACAAGCAAACTTTAGACAACTAGTCCATGGGAATCAATGTAAACAATCTGGATCAGAAGCTGTGTCAGGTGATCTGAACTTTTCTTGGTTTCTGTTATCATTCTTTAAGCACATGACACACGTGGTATTGCAAAAATATGCAAAACTACATCATAATGGGTCTGCAAGAACTGCCAGTGGAGCAAGTAACCACCAGATTGGCAAGTACAGCTGGTAGAACATGCCATTTTGATGTTTTTGATTAAATATTTTTTAAACTGCAAAAACAAAATAAACGATGTATACTCACTCTGAAGAAAAATTCTTCATTCCACTTTGGATCTAAAGTCTGAAAGAAGAAGATTGCTGTAAATTACTAAGTAAATAAGTTTTATATGAAAAACAAAATTACACCATTCCTAAATAATGCTGTTTTTTTAAAAATTCCTGGTGAACATATACTCAAGGTTATCAATGTCCATTCTGCTGAAAGGATATATTAAACCATTGTTCCCATTTTTATCTGTTCAACCTTCACTTTTACATAATACTTTCATTTTATATTAACTAGCATAAGCACAGTCTTTCAGAAAGCAGGGAAATAAGGTTAGTTGAAACAAAGGAGTTTCTCTGTCAGTTTGGGAAATTCTAACGTGAGGTGTGGCAGTGTTATCACAGATGGAAGAGTGAACTTATACGATGGCAAGTTTACAGAGACAGTTATCATTGCAAATGTCAACACAGAAGGTTTAATGGGGAAAAACTGAAAGTGCACATGAATGCAAGTCCGTTAATGTGTGTGTGTTAAAAATATGAAACTGCACAAAGATACACTAATTTTCAAAGATCAAATCAGTTTTGGCAAAAAGTCCTTGGTTTTGCTCGCAAGCTGAAAGTCGTCAACCGTTGCTAATGAAGGATGACAATATGACTAGTTTTAGGAAATAACAGGCTTCCGCCTGGCCTCAACAAATCCGAAGAATGTCCTTAACATTTCAGCAAGCAATTAAGCTGCATGTTCCTTTGGGCAGTTGCACAGCGACTCCTGGAAATTGTAGCTTCTTACACGGGAGATAGGTACCTGCATATGTACATTTTGTTCATTTATATTGAGGCTGTTGTGTCAAGTTTCAAAAAGTATGAGCAAACTGGCAGGATAGAGGTGGGTGAATATGCAAAGGGAAGTTGTGCCAAACCCAAGGATCTTCATGGGCCCAGTGATGTTTTGCTGTTTGTGGAGGAGAGGCACAATGACATTTGAGGCAAATTTATGGCTGAGTTTAACTTATCTACATTAGCTGTAAACCTCATTTTTAAAAAAAAGTTAGTATGGTTGGGTATACAATAAAAGTGATTTAATCTAAATGTTATTCTAGACATTAAACTCCATTTGCCAAATCTTTGCCCACTCACCCAACCTATCTATATCCATCTGCCTCATTATGTCCTCTTCACAACATACTTTCCTACCTATCTTTGTGTCATCTGCAAATTTAGCTACCATGTCTTCACTCCCCTCATCTAAGTCATTGATATAAATCGTAAAAAGTTGAGGCCCCAGCACAGAACATTGGGACTCCGCTTGCCACATCCTGACAATCTGATAACGACCCATTTATGCATATTCTCTACCTTTTGCCAGTCAGCCAATCTACTATCCATGTTAATATGTTACCCCCTACACCAAGCACTATTATTTTCTGTAATGACCTTTAATGTGGTACCTTATCAAATGGCTTCTGGAAATCCAAGTACAATACATCTACAGGCTCCCCTTTATCCACTGTGCATGTGACTCCTTCAAAAAGCTCCAACAAATTGATTAAACATGATTTTCCTTTCACAAAACCATGCTGACTCTTCCCGATTGCCTTGAGCTCTTCTAAGTGCCCGACTATATCCTCCTTAACGATTGATTCTAACAATCACACGTGTGCTTTCAACTCCAACTTTATCTGTACACTGACTGCAGAGGGAGCCCGTGCTACTCTCCTATTGGTTACTGCAGGTCATGTGATCTTCCTTAACAAGTACTATTCTTAAAAAGTAATTGCACACTAAATAAAACCATAATTACTACAAAGTTATTCAACAAAATTAGGAGTAAAGGGTAATGTATCAGCCTGGGTTGAGAATTAGTTAATGGATAGAAAACAGAGTGGGAATAAACAGGACATTTTCAGGTTGGCAGGTTGTAACCAGCAGAGTGTCACACAGATCGTACTTGGACCTCAGCTACTTACAACATATAACAGGGGGTGGTGGGGTGTCAGAGGTCAGGGTTGGGGGAAATGGAGGTCATGAGTGGGGGGTGTCGGAGGTCATGGGTGGGGGGTGTCCCATGGAGTCAGTCTGAGTCTTTACAATATTTACTCAGAAGTTAGAAGAGGTCTTATTTCTTCTAACTTTTTCTGAGTAACTATTGGTATAACCTTGGGTGGAACCATCCCAAGTTTGCGATTTATACCACGTTTTCGGATGGTTCCCAGCGCAGTGTAATTGTCCACAGGAAGTGTGCACTTCTGGGCAATTGCCATGCAAACCCTTACCTGGGAACTTCCCAGAGGGATTTCCCAGCGCATCTTTGGGATAGCCCCAAATCCAACGCTGAGGAGCTCGGAAGTTACGGGCCAATGACTTACATGAGGGACCGAGTGCAACATATCCAAGTTTGCTGATGATATAAAGTTAGGTGGGAAAGTATTTTTAAAATTTATTCATACACAGGATGTAGGCATCACTGGGTAGGCTACCATTTATTGCCCACACCTCATTGGCCTCGAGATGATGGTGGTGAGCTGCCTTCTTGAACCGCTGCAGTCCATGTGGTATAGGTACACCCTCAGTGCTGTTAGGGAGGGAGTTCCAGGATTTTGACCCAGTGACAGTGAAGGAATTGCGATAAAGTTCCAAGCAGGATAGTGTGTGGCTTGAAGGGGAACTTGCAGATGTTGGTGTTCCCATGCTTATGCTGCCCTTGTCCTTCTAGTTGTTAGAGCTCATGGATTTGGAAGGTGCTGTCGAAGGAACCTTGGTGAGTTGCTGCAGTGCATCTTGTCAATGGTACACACTGCTGTCACTGTGCATGATTGGTGAAGGAAATGAACGCTTAAAGGTTTTGGATGGTGTCAGTCAAGTCTGCAGCTTCGTCCTGGATGGTGTCGAGTTTCTTGAGTGTTCCATCAGGCTCCTGGCTTGTGTCTTGTAAATGATGGGCAGGCTTTGGGGAGTCAGGAGCGGAGTTACGGAATTCCCAGCCTATGTGACCTGTTCTTTTTATATGACTGGTCCAGTTCAGTTTCTGGTCAATGGTAACCCACAGGATGTTGATCGTGTGAGATTCAGCGATGATAATGCCATTCAATGTCATGGGGAGATGGTTAAACTCTCTCTTGTTGGAAACGGTCATTGCCTGCCACTTTTGTGGCGCAGATATCACTTAGCAGTTAGCAGCGTGGAGGATGCTGCAGAGGGATACAGACAGGTTGGGTGAGTGGGCAAGAACATGGCAGATGGAATAGAATGTGGCTAAGGGTTATGTTATCCACTTTTGTTAAGCAAAATAAATGAGCAGCATTTTTTTTAATGAAGGGAGACTGGGAAATGTATGCAGGACTTGTATGTTCTACACGAATCACAAAGTTAACACGCAGGTACAGCAAGAAACTAGGAAGGAAAATTGACTGCCACCTCTCTCCAAGGAAAATGGCATGTTAGCTTTTGTTACAAAGGGTTTAGGGTACAGGAGTGAAGAAGTTTTACTGTAATTATACCAGACATTAATGATGCCACACCTGAAGCAGTGTGTGCAGTTTTGGTTTCCTTACCTGAGAAAGGACATACTTACCCTAGAGAAAAGTGCAACAGAAGTTTACTATAATGGTTCTTAGGATGAGGGGATTGTTTCACAAGGAAAGATTGAGTAAACTAGTTTCCCTGTATTTTGAAGAATGAGAGGTGATCCAATTGAAACATGAAATTCTAAATGGGGTTAACAAGGTAGGTGCTGAAACAGTGAAGTTTCCCCTGACTGGGTAATCTAGAATTGGGGGTTACAGTCTTAGAATAAGGAGTTGGCCATTTAGGACCAAGATAAGGAGAAATTTCTTGACTGAAAACGTTGTGAATCTTTGGAATTCTCTATCCTAGAGAGTCTGTGGATGCTCAGTCATCGAGTATATTCAAGAGACGGGTTGATAGAATTTTGGGTACTAAGGGGTATGGTGATAGTTTGGGGAGATAGTGTTGAAGTAGATCAGCCATGGCCACATTAAATGGCAGAGCAGGCTTGAAGGGACAAATGGTCTACTCCAGCTCTTATTTATGATTTGCTCTAAGTGCTTTTACTTTTATGTTAAACGTTCAGCATTTTCCCCAGCCCCTTAAATGGGACTTGCTTTGCGAGAGTGACTTCAAGTGGGCCAGGTATTTTACTCGCTTAGGTACTGTTCAATTTAACTACATCAACACGCTTAGGATGTGCCCCAGAAAGAAAACACTTACATGATATATCATTTGTACCATAGTTGTGGGGCATAGGCAAGCCAAATACTGAAAGTACATGATGACAATGTGTCTGTAGTAGTATTAACATACCACCATTTTCTCTCTCTCCCTCTTTTCAAAGCTATTAACTCCTCAATTTGATTCCATGGGTGCCGGTAACATTCAATCTCTTTTCTGAGGGGCTATTCTTCCTATTTTTAGTCTACATTTGAATGTCAGCTATCTATTTAACCTCAGGAGATCCTCTCATCACCTGAAATCCACACATGCAGAGTTCCTGACAAAAATTAATGGATGCGATCATTGGCATGGTTGCCAGTGAACTTCCCTCTTACCAAGTCCCTGATATGACTTGCACCCCTAGGTGACATCTGGGAAACTGGGGTTTGAGCAAAGTTCTGGGCAAGTCCCTGATACTTCCCATCATTCAACTTCACTACTTTGCACTGCCTCATCAAATAATTGTATCTATGATCTTTTAAAAATTTCATCAACCTCTTTCCTTTAGTTTCTGGAAATAAGTTTGCAGGCACATGGAAGGGCTTGCTGCTCATAGTGTACTGTCTCAGAAACAAGTGAGCCTAATCTTTTTGCTGGATCCTCTAAGAGTATAAGAAATAAGAGTGGGAGTAGGCCATACAGCCCTTCAAGCCTTCACCATTCATGAAGATCACAGTTAATCTTCAACCTCAAAACTACCTTCCTGCCTTAGCCTGTACCCCTTAAATACCTCTCTCCAGGACTTGAGCACAAATTATCTAGGCTGACACTCCAGTGCAATACTGAGGGAGCACTGCACTGTCAGAGGTGCAGTCTTTCTTTTGGATGAAATTTCAAACTGAGTCTGCCCTCTCAAGTGGATGTAGATGACACAACACCATTTCAAAGAGGAGCAGTGTTCTGGCCAATAATTATCCCTCAATCAACATCATAAATATAGATTGCCTGGTCCTCATCACATGGCTGTTTGTGGGAGTTTATTGTGCATAAATTGGCTGTTGCCTTGCCTACATTACAAAAGTGGCTACATTTCAAAACATCTCATCAGTTGTAAGGCACATTGGGCTGCCCTGTATTTGTGAAAGACACTGTTTAAATGCAAGTTCCCAAAGATCTCAGTCTTGAACATCCACATGGACTGAATACCCACAGCCCTCTGGTGTAGGGAATGCCCAAGAGATTCCTTTGTGCAGATGTGCAGCACAATGCTATTAGTTACCATATAGATGTGTCATTTAAAGCGTGGTTCTTTTCAGACTTCAGTCAACCACGTACTATGATATTACAACTGCAGTTTGATGGGTAATTATTCAATAATTAACTTTTATATAATCATGTATTTTTATATTTATGGAAATCCTGAAATGAAAAGATTAAAAAACAGGCTGGATAATATCTTACCAACCTTCTTGATCGTTTTGGTTTGAACACTGGTGAGCTCTCCATTTATTGGATCGTACAAGGTCACTTTAGCATATGGGTCGCTGTGTAAAAAGCAGAAAAAAAAACAAGTGAAAATCTCTCCTGTTACACTAGCAGTCGGTCACACAAAATGGTGATGCTTTAGATATTGTCATGATGGTATAATTCTCATAATGTTATTGGAATTTATTGTAAAATAGAGTAATAATGGAATGTGTCCATCTGTGTATGAGTGAGAGAGAGATAGAGAGAGGGAGAGAGAGAAAGAGAGAGAGAAAAAGGCTGGATTCTTCCTTTCCCAATAGGGGCTCGATATGCTGGGATAAAATCAGATAATAAACTCCCTAACATTGTTCTCCATTACACTGTACACACTTTAATCATATAAATGCATCGGATAAGCAAATTCCTGGCCCTTCCCTATTACAAGCAATGTTTTCCTGCCCCACTTTAACATATAAATCCAGCTACCGAGATCCAAGTAAAAGTGATTTGTTTGATCTACAGCATGAAACAAGAACAGTGCTTTACAAAATTAAACCTCTTAAAAAGTTGTTCTCTAATTACTCAAAAATCTCTTGCTTCTGATTGAGCAGCTAACATAATTTACAGCCAAACTAATGCTAGAGTAGATTAATACTGTTATCAAGTGGAAGAGATAAATTAAGATCTCAACTTCTGCTGATATCCACCCAGATATATTGACAGGAAACACAGACACTTAACATGGTTATGTTGCTTCTATTTTCTAGTGATATTTTTTGTGCTCAAGGTAAATAATATATGTCCTGTAATGTCTCACATTCAGCATCAGGCACCTCCAAGTATAGAAAGTTTAGCTTCAAAATAAAGTTCCCTCTACTTTCCTCTGTGCCCTAAATTACACCTAAATGAAGGACAACATCTACTGGATCAGTATGAATTTTTCCACCACACACCAGCCAACTTGATAATCTCTCTTTTATAAGATCTGTACCGAGCCAAGCAGTTAAACTCAAGATTTTGTTGGGCAGTTTAGCATAATGAGTCCAAATACCCATGCACAACAGAACAAAGACTACCAAGCTTCAAAGCCAGTCAAGAGGAGTCTTTCATCTCATTGATTTGGCCTGAAGTAAGTCCCCACTTCTAGAAGGGAGAGTGCGCAACCCACACCATATCACTTAAGCAAAGAGGTACATTCAGAAAGATTTCAATAGTAACAGTAGATAATCTGACATTAAATCCAGTGGCAAGAAAGGCAGTTCAACAGCAGTGTCCTATCCCAAGCCAACATGCCCAGCATCCAGGTGTTAATCAGTCAAAACCACCTCCACTGGGAAAGAAATGGCATTCGTATGCCTGACACCAAACTCCCAAAGCATCTGCTCTACTCGAAACTTTGTTGTAACAGTAGGCTCCCAGGAGGGCAGCAGAAATGCTTTAGGAATGTCCTCAGAGCATCCCTGAGGAGGTCAAACATCCTCGCCGATTCATGAGAGTCTCTGGCTTGTGGCCGTCCAAAATGGAGAAGGTTCATCGGGAAAGGCACCGACTGCACTGAGAGACTTCGGAAGGGACACCCTGAGGCGAGAATGGAGGAGTCGGAAAGAGCAGACAAACTTCAGAACAACTCATCTACCCGACCCTCCAAGCACCAGCTGCCTCACATTCGGCAGAGTCTGCAGGTTACATATTGATGCAGCAGCCATCTCAGAACCCATTGAACCGGAATGGAAACAAGTCATCCTCAATCCTGAGAGACTGCCCAAGAAGGAGGATATTAATTACAGGACATCTCATCTCAACTCTAGGGGACTTCAAGAGGTGTTTCATTCAACAATTCTCTAGACGTAACCTGGTTTAGGCCCACATTCCTGCTGTATCTCAGACAGCAGTATAAAATTAGTGAACAGAATGTGTTCCATGGCACAAGCTACTACAGCGATTAAATTATTACAGTTATTTCAACTGAATGCAACTAACATCTCTGGGGTGTTTTGAACATTAACACGACCAACTCATAGTGACACATTGCTCACCTGAATGGAAAACAAGGAAACTGACCAGAAAGCTCTCACCATCACGAATGAAATTATTGTAGCATTGAAGCACATTGAATTAGAAATCTGGGGCGAACGGTGAAAGAAAACACACAGCACCATCTGCAGGACACAGACAAACCAGCCTTCATCAAATTCTACTTCCTACTGTTCTCAATGATTCATCGAGCTGAGGTTCTAACTTGATTATAATCAGCAATAGTTTTGAAACTATCCTGGTAAAAGTAAATTTGCACTTTACAAAGTTACCCTGAACATTCTCTAATTGCATTAAAGGGAATGAGATTTTGATGATGGAAAAAAAATCATACCTAGTGGTTGCTCGCTATGAAGTCCCTCAATTCTACAATTACCAAGTTGTAAGTTTAATGGAGAACGGCGCTGATAGCAAGGTGTAGTCACAAATGCAGCCCATGTAAAGGGCTTAAAACAAACAAAAACAAAATCCCCAGAGAGGCTCCACAAAAAAAATTTCAAAAGTGCTGGCTATTAGACAGCAACTGGAGATCCAGCACAGACATCATTCAGTAGCACTTAAGATAAGCGAGGGGCCAGATTTAAATGCCTTAGTTGCTGTAATCTTCAGCAATCATGATTTCTGAAATTCTGAACTCAAGGTATGTGTGGCATGGGGAAAGGTATAAAGTCACTGAAAATATGCCATAAAGCTCTCTGTACCTGAAGAAGGTTTAACGAAACAGAAATATCTCTGATGTTAATGTTTCATCAAATTACATGGTTAAGGTTAAGAGAAACAGGTGGTGGATATTAATTGAGCATATAGAAATAGAGGGTAGCTAGGACACTGGGTTGTGTGGGAGGAGGTCTGCAAGACTAAACAAGTCAAGAAACTCTCTCAATAAAGAAAAGCTGTGTCTTGGTTTCTGCTTCACTAACCAGCTTGAATCGTGTTAACATCTGATACTGCTAAGACCATTAAGTACATTGTGATGCATTTATTATAAGATAGGTTTCTGCACAATGTCATACAACGTACAGGAATAATGTAGGGACTTTATATAAAAAGATTACTTGCTAATTGATTTGCAGGTAATACATGGACTTTGTAGCAAGATTGTATAATATATTGTTGCTACTTGCTGAACACAGGAACACTTCAGCTTGCTGCAAGTTTAACAAGTCTATGGGAATGGTAGTATAATGGTTATGCTATGGGAATAGTACTCTAGGGAATGTGGGACCTACACCAATAGGACGGTCTACACCTGAACTGTGTTGGGATTGGTGTTCTCGTGAACCGCATAACTAGGGAAGTAGAGGGGGTTTTAAACTAATATGTGGAGGCAAGGGATCAAATTTGGGAAGATGTAGTAAATCAAAGAGTAGAGACAAGGCAGAAGAAAAAGGTATTAATGTGGGAAATGACAAACAGGCCGTGACGGGAAGGGATTGAGAGTACAAAGCTAAAAGAGCATCAGCAGGCAAGGCTAGATGTTACAAAAATAATAAAAGGACAAAACTAAAGGCTCTGCATCTGAATAAACGTAGCATTTGTAACAAAACAGGTGAACAGAGGGCCCAAATAGAAATAAATAAGTATGAACTGATTGCCTAATACAGAGATATAGCTGCAGGATGACAAAGTGGGACCTTAATATTAAAAGGTTTATGGCATTCAGGGAGGACAGGAAACTAGGAAAAGGTGCATGGGTGGCTCTGTTAATTAATAATGGTATTAACACAATAGAGAGGGGTGACCCAAGTTCAGGAAACCAGGATATAGAAATGATTTGGGTACAGATAAGAAACAGTAAAGGCAGAAAGTCACTTGTGAGAGTGGTGTACAGGCCCCTTAACAGTAGCCACATGGTAGGGCAGAGTATAAAGGAAGAAGTAAAGAGAGCTAGTCAGAAAGGTACAGCAATAGTGATGGAGGATTTTAATCTACATACAGACTGGATAAATCGGATGGGTAAAGGCAGCCTAGTTAAAGAGTTTGTTTTCAGGATAGTTTCTTAGGACAGCACGTTCTGGAGCCAACCAGAGAACAGGCTAAACTGGACCTGCTATTATGCAACAAAACAGGATTAATGAATGATCTCATAGTGAAGGCACCCCTGGGTAGCAGCAATCATATTATGATTGAATTGTACATTTCATTTGAGGGAAAGAAGGATGGGTCCATGACTAGCTTTTTAAACTTAAATAAGGGCAATTATGAGGGCACGAAAGCAGAATTAGCTAAAGGGATCTGGCAAATGAGCTTAAGGAATAGTCAACAGAGATGCAGTGGGAGACATTTAAAAGGATATTTCAGAATAGATACATTCCAACAAGAAAGAAGAACTCCAAGGAGCGGATCCACTATCCATGGTGAACTAAAAAGTTCAAGATAGTGTCAAACTTAAAGAAAAAGCACATAATTATGCAAGGATGGGTGGTAGATCAGAAGACTGGACAGAATATAAAGAACAATAAAGAAAGACGAAAAGATTAATAAGGAGGGAAACGAGTATGAGAGAAACCTCGCTAGGAACAAAAAGACAGATAGCAAAAGTTTCTATAGATATTTAAAAGAGAAAGGAGTTAAAGTGAGTATTGGTCCTACAGAAAGCGAGGCTGGGGAATTAATACTGGAAAATAAGGAGAAGGCAGATGAATTGAACAGGTATTTTGCATCAGGCTTCACCATGGTGGATACAAGTAACATCCCAGAAATAGCTGCAAATCAGGAAATGGAGGGGAGGGAGGAACTCAGGAAAATTATAATCACCAGGGTAGTGATACTGAGAAAATTGTTGGAGCTGTGGCCTGATAAGTCCCCAGGTCCTGATGGACTTCATCTTAAGGTCTTAAAAGAAGTGACTGGTGAGATAGTTGATGCATTGGTTTTAATTTTCCAAAATTCACTAGACTCAGGGAAGGTTCCATTAGATCGGAAAATAGCAAATGTAACTCCTTTATTCAAAAAAGGTGGGAGACAAAAAGCAGGAAACTACAGGCCAGTTAGCCTAACATCTGTCATAGGGAAAATGTTAGAAGCTGTTCTTAAAGATCTTTTAGAAGGGCACTTAGAAAAATTCAAGGTAATCAGGCAGAGTCAACATGTAAGTTTGTGAAAGGGCAATTTATTGCAGTTCTTTGAAGAAGTAATATGTGCTATGGATAAAGGGGAACCATTAGATGTTCTTAGATTTCCAAAAGGCATTTGATAAAGTGCTACATCAAAGGTTATAGCAGAAAATAAAAGCTCATGGTATAGGGGGCAACATATTGGCATGGGTAGAAGATTGGCTAGCTAACAGGAAACAGAAAGTAAACCTAAATGGATCATTTTTTGGTTAGCAAGATGCAACGAGTAGTGTGTCACAGGGATCAGTACTGGGGCCTCAACTTTTTACAACTTACATAAAATGACCTGCATGAAGGGACTGAAGGTATGTTTGCAAAACTTGCTGATGACACAAAGATAGGTAGGAAACTAAGTTGTGAAGAGGACATAAGGAGGCTAAAGGGATATAGAAAGGTTAAGTGAGTGGGTGGAGAACTGGCAAATGAAGTATAATGTGGGAAAGTGTGAAATTGTCCATTTGACAGGAAGAAAAAAAAAGAAACAGATTACCCAAACGGTGAGAGGTTCCAGAGCTTTGAGATTCAGAGGAATTTGGGTATCCTACTGCATGAATTGCAAAAGCCTAGTGTACAGCTACAGCAAATAATTAGGAAAGTTAATAGAATGTTATTAAAAACAAAAAACTGCGGATGCTGGAAATCCAAAACAAAAACAGAATTACCTGGAAAAACTCAGCAGGTCTGGCAGCATTGGCGGAGAAGAAAAGAGTTGACATTTCGAGTCCTCATGACCATTCAACAGAACTAGGTGAATCCAAGGAGAGGGGTGAAATATCAGCTGGTTTAAGGTGTGTGTGTGTGTGGGGGGGGGGGGGGGGGGTGTTGGGTGGGGGGAGAGAAGTGGAGGGTGGTGTGTGTGGTTTTAGGGACAACCAAGCAGTGATAGGCGCAGATAATCAAAAGATGTCACAGACAAAAGAACACAGAGGTGTTGAAGTTGGTGATATTATCTAAACAAATGTGCTAATTAAGAATGGATGGTAGAGCACTCAAGATTCAGCTCTAGTGGGGTCGGGGGCCATAAAAGATTTAAAATAATGGAAATAGATGGGAAAAGAAAAATTTATATAAATTATTGGAAAAAACAAAAGGAAGGGGGAAAAAACAGAAAGGGGGTGGGGATGGAGGAGGGAGTTCAAGACCTAAAGTTGTTGAATTCAATATTCAGTCCAGAAGGCTGTAAAGTGCCTAGTCGGAAGATGAGGTGCTGTTCCTCCAGTTTGCGTTGGGCTTCACTGGAACAATGCAGCAAGCCAAGGACAGACATGTGGGCAAGAGAGCAGGGTGGAGTGTTAAAATGGCAAGCGGCAGGGAGGTTTGGGTCGTTCTTGCGGACAGACCGCAGGTGTTCTGCAAAGCGGTCGCCCAGTTTACGTTTGGTCTCTCCAATGTAGAGGAGACTGCATTGGGAGCAACGAATGCAGTAGACTAAGTTGGGGGAAATGCAAGTGAAATGCTGCTTCACTTGAAAGGAGTGTTTGGGCCCTTGGACGGTGAGGAGAGAGGAAGTGAAGGGGAATAAAATGTTATTGTTTATTGTGAGGGGAATTTAATACAAAAATAAGGAGGTTATACTTCAGTCGTACAGGGCACAGAGATGTGAGACCACAGCTGAAGTACTGTGTACAGTATTGGTCTCCTTATTTATTGAAGGATGTAAGTGCATTGGAAGCAGTTTAGAGGAAGTTTATAAGACTAATAGCAGGAGTGGGCAGGTTGTCTTATGAGGAAAGATTGTACAGGCTAGGCTTGTATCCACTGAAGTTTAGAAGAGTAAAAGGTGACTTGATTGAAACGTGCAAGATCCTGAGGGGTCTTGACAGGGTGGATGTGGAGAGGGTGTTTCCTCTTGTGGGAGAATCTAGAACTAGAAGTCACTTTAAAAATAAGGGGTCACCAATTTAGACTGAAACGAGGAGAATTTTGTCCTCTGAGGGTTGAGTGTCTTTGGAACACTCTTCCTCAAAAGGATGTGGAAGCAGAGTCTTTGAATATTTTAAAGGCAGAGGTAGATAGATTGTTGATAAGCAAGGACGTGAAAGGTTATGGGGTAGGTGGGAACGTGGAGTTGAGGTTACAAACAGATTAGCCATGATCATTTTGAATTGCAGAGCGAGCTTGAGGGGCTGAGTGGCCTACTCCTGCTCCTAATTCATATGTTCATATGTTTGTAATCTCAGGGCCAGAGTGAAGGCTCAAAGTCATGAGTTCAAATCCCACTATCACAGCTAGGAAATCTAAATTTAATTAATTAAATAAATCTGGGAATAAAAGGCTAACCAAAGACACATGGCGAAATGAAGAAAATCAGGGAGAGCCACTTAAGAATTAGAGCAGCTGGAACTGTTCTCCATAGGCAAGGGTGAAGGGAGATTTGATACGTGTCCAAAATCATGAACAGTCTAGACATAGTAGACAGAGAGAAACTGTTCCCAATAAACCAAAGGACACAAGAGTTAAGGTCAAAGAACCAAAAAGGTGACATGAGGAAAAACCATTTCAATGCAACAAGTGGTTAAGATCTGGAATGTACTACCTGAGAGTGCAGTGGAGGCTGATTCAATGAGAGTTGGACAACTAATTGGAGAGAAAAAGTATTTGCAAGGCTACAGGATAAAGGTGGGGTAGTAGGACTAGCTGAGTTGTTCTTGCAGAAAGCCAGCATGGACACAACTGGTTAACTGGCCTCCTTGTTTGCTGTAACCATTCTATAATCCTAGAAATGGGAGGAGTAGACCATACTGCCCCTAGAGCTTGCCCCAGCATTCAATAATATTTTGGCTGACCTACTACCTCAACTCAACTTTCCCATTCTATCCTTCGACTCCCTTAGTAAAATGACTCACTACTGCTTGCTAGAAGTAACATACATACATAGACAGGGACCTATTCATACACAGGGACCCATTTTCCACAAACAAAAGGAATATGTTCAAGCTTTGCACCTTTTTCAAATTACCTGAAAGCTTGGGGAGCCTACAGTTCCCCATTGCTTTCTCCATAGCAACACCTCAGCCATCAGCACCCTGTTTTCCTGTTACACAAATTGTTACGATGGTTTGAAATTTGGCATTTCACATTTGTCCAGTTGAGTGCAATGCAAAAAGCTTCAGCAACATGCCTCTCTTTTCAGCAAGATTCCCTTACTGTTCAAGTTGGGCATGAGACCAGGATTGGAGGAATGCAGAGATCTGAAGGTTGTATTAGGAGGAGGAGCAAAGCCATGGAGTGATTTGAAAACAAAGATGAAGATTATTAAAATCAAAGGTTTGCCAGATTAGGAGCCAAATGTAGGTTAACATAGATGGTGATGTTTAGCATTTACTGTTGCCCACTCTTTGACTGACAAGCAAACTAGCAGATGCTACAGCTTTAGAGAAACTCAACTGCTTGGAAGGTCAGTAGCTAGGGAAGGGAGAACTGGTATCTTAGTGCTTTTGCTACAAGCACACATTCAAAGACCATTGATGCAGACACAAAATGTGTAAGCATGCCAATATCTACAGTATGTGCACATTGTAGCTTCCAGCTGAAAGCACAGAATGCAATCCTTATCAAAATAAGTTAATGAAATGTGGCAAGATGCTGTGAACCTAGCAGTTCTTCAGTTAAACTGGTGGAATTAAAATTATCACCGACTCACTGGATAGTCACACAATTAAATCAGCTAGTTTATATTAAATACCAAAGTTACTATGCATAACGCAAACTGAATAATTCCTAGTCCCTTATCACGAGCACAGTATTTCAAAAATGACACACTATAAAGCAATCAAATGGAATCACTTTTTTTTAAAAAGTGATATTCCGGAACACACACTGTGCAACTACATTGTAAGTTAAATACATGTAAAATAGATGATAGCTTGGTGCCTCGACAGGAGGGTGTGTCAAAGGCACTCATTATATGTACATAGGCTTTCAAACAGGCCAGCAATAAAGCCATGACATCAATGCAAATTTAATCTTGCACAATAAATTAGTTGGATCATTTCATCATTTCATTTGGGTTCCTGTGCGTTTATTTTGTGAGAATTGCAGGAAGAGAACTATTTCATTTTGTAGCATTTTGACAGTAATTTTCTATTCACACGATCAGTACTGAACAAACTCCAGGCAACTGAGGTTTCATCATCTTCCTGTGGGAGTGAATGGGTCAAAATTGCACAACAACTTAGGCCCTGAGGCTAAAAGGATGCAGGTGCCAAAAAATAAAGGGGAAAAAGCTGCTTGTTTGACGAGAACCTCCAGATGGAAAAGAAAATTCCCACATACCGCTCCATTTAAATTTTTTCAAAGGGAAAATTTTTATGCATTTATAATTCCTATGATTCTATAAAAAGGCTTAACTCTAAATACACTAAAGATGAATACATGTAATACTAAAGGCAGGATGGGTACACCAACTGATTATATAAAAGTTTGTACACTGGGAGGGAGGGGTGGTAAATGAACATGATTGTGGGACTGCCATTCTGTAAACTTGCAAACAGGACAGCATTGTATTTATTAATCTCCGTCTGTTATACTTATGACTATTTCAAACCAAGAAAGAACAGAAATACAATGGAGTCAATGGCAAAATAACTATTATGGTTTCTGCTCCTCTTTTCTGTTCCACCAGAATGCCAGCCTTTCCCACAGAAATCTGCATTCCCTAAACATGACCCAACTTTGTATGTTACAAATGCTGCGGCAGTCTCCTGCAGCGTTCAAACACTGTTCTTTCAGCTTCGACTCCTGTCCCTCCACTTTCTGGTTAAAATTCACAAGTCATTTAGAGACAAAGTTAGAACTGCAATGCTGAGTTTAATGCTGCTCAATCCATATGTTTGTATTTGAAAATAATAAACTTGCATTTATAAAGCACCATTCAAATCCTTATTTAGCTGGCTTAATAGTGTAAGAAATACCTGCCCTAAATACTACTCCCTCAGGTGCTAAGAGTGTCCAATATTTAAACCAGCTAAGTCAGGCAAGGTCTTGCACTACAGGTGCACATTGCAAAGCTAGACAGTCTGAAAGAGTGGCCAGCGGATACAGGGCAACTCAAGATTAACAACACTGGTCCAGGCACAGACAAATACAGCTGGGGGAGCCACTAAATTACTTTGATACAGCTAACCTCCCATAATATTGCTCACGGACAGACCAAGATCTGTAGCGTATGCTTGCTACATTTAGTTGCTTAAGTAATGCCGTGCAATGCTGGGCTGTTCCTTCAAAGGAACAGCTACTCCCTGTATGTAAATGGGCTGAATGGACAACACATGAGATCAATTAAAGTTTAACTGACGTTGCTCAGGAAACTTTATTTCTAAATTGGCAACTACTTGTAAATTTCCATCTCCTCCCTTTGGGAAAGGGCCAAATTATCAAAATCAAAAGGAAGTTAATGCTTTTCTCAATTTTTTTTAATTGTTTGATTATGACATTGCTGTTTTATGACCCAAGATGTAAGCCAATACAACAGTGTAATAAATACAAGACTGATCTTTAATATAATTTCATACCAGGGGCAAAAAACATTCCAAAACTTTTGCACATCAACTTTCTATATCAAGGCTTTCCGGCTAAATGCTTCATAGGAATGTTAAATCTGAACTCCCAAGATAAAAAGGTTTCACTTCCTGCTGTTATTGTTTCCAATACACAGATTTTAGTTGAGATTTAAAGATTAAAAAAACAAAATGCTGAAAAAATGGGAGAGAAACACAAAGTTGGCAGCACAAAGCAGTCTAAGTGTGGAAGTGTGGAAGCAAATAGGCTGATGACAAGGCAGAATTAAGCCAAAGAGGCATCATGTATAGGATTAATAAGTTAGGGCCTGACTAAATTAAAGATAGGTGCAAAAAGGTGCTGGATCAAGAATTCTAAAAGGGTTAACATCTTTAACTGAACCCAATGGGTTCAAGTGCCTAATAACAAACATTAAAATGCTGGGGGAGTGGTGGTTGGTAGGGAATAACAGTGTGCAGTGCTATACAATAAGCATGGGTTAGTTGTGCAGTATCCTGAAGTTGAAGATGTGAGAATGGACTTTTTAAAATATATTTTGGGGAATATTGCGTTATTCTGCAGAGAAGGCTTGGTGTATGTGTGTGTGAAAGATTTAATTAAGCTGGGCAAGAGTTTGGCAGGAGTCGGGTCATCTGGGGGTTTGGAAACATGAAAAGGATAGAGGTTTAAGTTGAGGTACAAGTAAGCATTTGCATTTTTAGATGAATATCAAAGGTAAGTCAGAGATAACAAAGAAAATGTTCGCATCTTGCAGGAGTTCCTAGGTAAACTAATAGTGGAATATGATATTTTACTGATCCAAAAGAAAAAACAAATTGGAAACATAAAAGATCATATATTTGGAACGGTTTGAGTTTCAAAGAGGTGCATGAGAACAACGGAACTAAGATGAAAGGGAAAAAAGGTATAATAGTAACTGTGGATAGCTATTGGGGAGAGAGAGAGAGAGAGAGAGAGATAAGCTGCCTGTAGATAGCTGGACTTGTTTGAGCTGTTGAGATAGTTGGAGAGCTGGGCTGGAGGTACAGTTTGAATCACCAATCCAATCAAGCCAGAAAAGCCTTGGGCTGCAGCAAGCAGTTTTATTCTGAGTGAATTCCACCGCAGGTTGGAAGAGGGTAAAGGTCATGTGGTAGCCCTTTATTGAAACTACAGCAGTTTTCCTTGTGTAATATTACTGGGTTTCTTTTATAGTTAACATATATAAGGAAGGATTACCTGGAAGGTGTTTACTTGTGGGTTTGACCAAGTAGACAGTTTGAGGGAATATTTTTGTAAAACTAACCTTAATTGCGTAATTGTAATCATGTGTGCTTAAGTTTTCTTTTATTTTTGTGAATAAAAGTTTTAGTTTTTAACTTTAAAAAATCCCAAAAGTGTTACCAGACCTCTTACTGCTGAGATCGGAACGTCATCTTCTTGATTTCAGAATACAAACAAAAAGGTTATGGTCCGGAAGCCAAGTTTCTGGCTGGGATTTGGCTTGTGCAGCAATTAAACCCTGGCTGTGGTCATGAGAAAGGCCTTGGAAAAATAAGGGCAAGCATGACCCAAAATGGGAGGAAACACAGCACAAGATGAATGGCAATTTGAGAAGAATCCAGCAGGGAAAGAAAAGACAGCAGCTGTCATGCGATATTCTGTCAACATCCAGGTTACATGCAGACAAATTACCAGGAACAGGATTCAGCAGCACTGACCCTCAAGCATGCAGTGAGTTTGGTTGGAGCAGTACCACTGGAAAGATCAGAGTGTGAATGGGCGAAACAGCAATCCAGATGAAGGTTAGTATCATGCTATTGGTTCAGCTCAAACTGGTTCACCAACTAAAACAAAATCACAGAATCACAGAACAGTTTCAGCACAGAGGGCAGCTCTTCAGCCCATTATGTCTGCACTGGTTTTGGCAAGGAGCATTTTTCCTAGTGCTCCATTCCCCTAGCCTTCTCCCCACAGCCCTGCACATTCTTCCATAGAATCCAACACACCGAAACCCACACAACTTTTGCAGGCTCTCCAGAATCAGATGAATAGGCATTTTGAAACTATTAATGAAATTTATAACAATTAACTAATCCTCTCCTTGCCATTGTACCTTCATATAGCTCCGCGCTTTTCCCACAAACCATTGCTTTGCTCCTTCAGTTTCAGCTCAGGAGCCAAACTGCCCATAACTGCCAACGTTTCTTAGCATTAAACTAACAGGAGAAATGCTCCCCACTTCCCCTCGCTGTCACAAATAAAAATAATTGTTATTAAATTAATCCACTGATTCACCAAATGATGAGTTTATTTGGTCTACACACAGACTCAGATTGAAAACATCCTTTCTCCGATCCTCCTCAGGATTTGCAAGGATGTAGCTCCCCATATTGGGCCACCCTGGAATCATGACCTTTTTTAATTTAAACTCACCTTATAAGAGAAATGAAATCTTTAAAACGGTTTCTGGTAGAATTAATGTTTTTTTTAAAAAAAGCAATAACCCTTCAATCACTTTAGGCAAGTTCATAGCATACAAAACTAATGAAATTAATCATTTGCACTTTCATCACTAAAATGTAGGGTCAACCTCAGTTCCGTCTTGCAAAATCTTTACATGTTTATTGGTGTTTTAAGCAGAACAAGTTTAGAAACTATGAGAGTTTGCTCCCAGCTGATCAAATATTCCTCCAAAAGCAGATTTTTTTTTCTCTGGTGATTGTTGTTCTCACAGGCAAGTTCTATTGCCTCCTGCCTACTAGGTGATATTTTCATTATTACCTCCGCCACTGAAGATGGGCAGAGGTATCGTTTTCGGCCATGTTTATTAGCCTGTAAACAACAGATCTAAAAAAAACTAATGGACGGATTTCAATGAAACTTGGTACACAGAGAGGGTATTGCCCAAGGAAGAACCAATTAGTTTTTGGCAAGGATGTGGATCCAAACCATGGAAGTATTTAAAAGATCCATTTACATTGGAAGGTGGGGCAAATTGACCTTTTTAAAAAGAATGTCATGGGCTGCTTTAGTTAGAATGTTGTGGATTGTCTCAGCTGCTGTGGTGGAATTTGTCATGGCTGTCAAAATGTGAGCAGAATTTTCAGAGCAAGCTGTTGGAAGTAGATTGGCCCTAAATGAGATGGGAGCTCTTAGTAAAAATATTTATTTTTTCAGCTTTGTAGTTACAGGGCATCAACCAGCCAAGAAAAAGCCTCAAGGAAGAGCTACATAATTGTAACAATGTTGAATTAACTGCGTGGCAGAGATATGCGTCGAGTGCCCTCTTCCCTTGTCTTGTAGATGTATTGATTGAAAAGGAAGAACTGTATTTCAATGTGTTTTGGATTTCCAGCATCCGCAGTTTTTTTGTTTTTTTCTCTGTATTTCAATGTTATTGTGCTTGACAATAAATTAATATTCTGTTGTCTTCTCTCAGATGAATGGGGGGGGGGGGGGGGGGTGGTGAAGAGAACTACAGGTTTTGTCTGACATGAACAGCAATAAGCTATGATGCATAGATAAATAAGCAGACCAAGAATTCATATGAACTTAAAGCTCTTTGTGCAAATAAAGTAGCGTCTGCATATAATTGCATTCAATTAAACAGCCTTGGTTTATACAGGAAATGATAAGGAGGGATAATGGAACAAACATACATTTATCAAAAAGACAATTAAATAAATAGCTTTATCTTCAGAGTTATCAACAACGAATTGTTTCCAACCAGAAAAGG